>NC_056675.1:7355000-7698333 GCF_018350195.1 Panthera tigris | reverse complement strand
CCTGGGCCAAACCTGGCTTCTCCATGTCCCAGCTGCATGGCCCTGGGCAAGTCACTTTACCTCCATTTCCTCATCTAAACATGAAAGTAGAGTTGACCCTGTAGCAATGCCAGGGTTAGGGGTGCAGACCCCTCCGCTCCGTTGAAAATCTGCATGTAAGTGGACCCAAGCAGTTCAAACCCATGTTTAAGAGTCAACTGTAATAATAGTCCTTGGTCTGAGTGAAGCATTAAGCAGGAGACTCCATACGAAAGCCATCTCCATCACTGTTATAGTTGAGTCAGGGCAGACCAGGGGAGGTGGGCTGGGCTGGGGGCTGGACGGGAGGAAAGGAGAGACCCCAGGGAAGTAGGACAGAGGAAGGCAATGATGGCGTCTCTGCTTGGTCTTCAGCTGAGCCCATGCTCCCAACCCACTCTGCTTCCAGGCTTCCGGCCTCGCAGGAGCCTTCTCTTCATCAGCTGGGACGGAGGGGACTTTGGGAGCGTGGGCTCCACAGAGTGGCTAGAGGTAATGTGGGGTCCAGGACAGGGAGTCAGGCAGTGGGAAGAGGTGGGGGGGGGGGTTAAACCTCATATCCCTCACCCACAGGGCTACCTCAGCGTGCTGCACCTCAAAGCTGTAGTCTATGTGAGCCTGGACAATGCAGTGCTGGGTGAGTGGGGGTAGTGTGACCAGCTGGGCCCCCTCTGGTACACCCTGCCCTCAGGGCCAAGCCTTGAGCCTGGCATCCCTTCTCCTCCCTCTCTGCAGGAGATGACAAGTTCCAGGCCAAGACCAGCCCCCTTCTGATCAGCCTCATAGAGAACATCCTGAAGCAGGCAAGAGCTGGCCAGGAGCAGGGGATGAAGGGAAGCTGGTGGTGGCCAGGGCCTGACCTGACCGGTGCCCCCTACCCTGCCTCCAGGTGGACTCTCCTAACCACAGTGGGCAGACCCTCTATGAGCAGGTGATGTTCAACAATCACAGCTGGGATGCTGAGGTGTAAGTTGGGGTGAGGAGCAAGGGAGGGCAACTTGTGGGGGGAGCCAAACCCACAGAGCACTCCAACCTGCCCACTCTCAGGATCCAGCCACTGCCCATGGACAGCAGTGCCTATTCCTTCACGGCCTTTGCGGGGGTCCCTGCCGTTGAGTTCTCTTTCATGGAGGTGAGACTTCCTGGCCCTGTCCCAGAGCAGCATCCCCTCAGCCTGCCTGTACAATGACCCTGTGCCAGCGTGCACCCTGTCCCCGCAGGATGGCCAGGCGTACCCGTTCCTGCACACGAAGGATGACACATACGAGAACCTACACAGGGTCCTGAGGGGCCGCCTGCCCGCGGTGGCCCAGGCTGTGGCCCAGCTCGCTGGGCAACTCCTCATCAGGCTCAGCCACGATCACCTGCTGCCTCTGGACTTCGGCCGCTACGGGGACGTGGTCCTCAAGCACATCGGCAGCCTCAACGAGTTCTCTGGGGACCTCAAGGTCCAAGATACCAACCCTGCTCCTGGCTTCTGGGGATGGGGGGGGGGCGCTATATCCCCCCAAAGTGCTGCCCATTCCAGGGGTGTGGCCCCTCTTCCCCACAATCCTTAGGGTCTAGTCCCCTCTGACAACCTGGTCCTTTTACTCCTGCCCTAGACCCCTAGACCCCTTAGGACCCAACTCATACCCTCCCAACCAGAGGGAAGGCCCAGATCTTCTTCCCTCTCCCACTATTCTGTTCCACTATACCCCCTAGTCCTGCCAGCCCCAGGGTCTCAGCCCCATTCCCCAGCACCTGGACCCCCACCCTAGGCTGGGGTCCTGGCCCCTGCGTCCGGCCCCAGCCTGCGTCTCCATCCTCAGGCCCGCGGGCTGACCCTCCAGTGGGTGTACTCGGCGCGGGGGGACTACATCCGGGCAGCTGAGAAGCTGCGAAAGGAGATCTACAGCTCAGAGGAGAGCGATGAGCGGCTGATGCGCATGTACAACGTGCGCATCATGCGGGTGAGGCCCCGCCCCCGCGCCCTCTCCCTTTCCCTGAAGGCCTGGAGCCACCCTTCCGAGGACCCATTCGCACTGTGCTCCTCTCCCCTGTTTCCGCCTTTGCTCCGTCCCTGTCTTCCGGGCGCTCCCAGGCCTGGACTGACAGCGCTCACAGACCGGCCAGGCTGGAGCGACCACTGAGACAGGCCCCGCAAAGTGATGAAACGGACAGGGAGGGCCAGACGCGTGGCAGACGGCGTGGCAGAACTGGGACTCCTCTGCCTTGCGCTGAGCCCTTCACTGCCTCCCTCTCCTCTCCTCTGGAGAGAAAAAGCATGTCCACGATCGTCCACAGTACAAGAGGCACAAGCTTATGGCCAGGAGGGGCAAAGGCTTAAGAAATTCAGAGCAAGGAGAGCTCTCTTCCCTCTGGTAATAAGATAGGTGAAACCCAGAGAAGCTGCCTGGGGGAAGTGTCACGTAAAGTTCTACAGGATCTGATTCCTTGGCCAATTCCTCCCACTTCATTTTGAATACTTCCCAACTCACGCTCTGTCTCCTGTTCCAACCTCTCCACTTTCTTCCATTTATTTATTCCCAAGAACTCAGCGCTTTGATTTCGGGAAATGGGATAAGTAGGGGCCGTGGGCATGGGAAAAAGTCTACAGGGCAAAATTCTAAGCAGGACCATCCTCCTTGAGTGTGGTGTGGACAGGGAACCCGGACTGTATGCAGGACCTTGGTTTTGGGACATGTCTTCCATTTGTTTTTCCCTCCTGTGACCCTGCCTGTTTCCCTTGGCACCACTTACCCCTTGTTTCTGTTCGCAAACCCATCCCTCTTGCTCTTTCATCCTTGCTCTTTTCTCCTGATCCCTCTCATCCTTCTCTCTCTTCAGTTTCCTCTCTTATTCCCCTACTTCCTGACCTCTCCATCTCCCCTTCCCTTTGCCCCTTCCACTGAGACACGCATGGTTCATTCTCATTCACAGATCTTGCTTTAATCCCTGCTGTGCCAGACTCCGGGAACACAAAAAGATGCTACTCCCCTCACCCACCCCACTCCCCCAAGTTGCCACATGCCCCCCCTCCCCCCCCCCCCCCCCCCCAGGGAATGAAGGGCACCTATATGCTAGGGGCATGATTCAGACTCAGGGCTGGAGAGTAAAAGATTCAGAACTTCAGAACCAGCAACATGGCTGGGTCAGACCCAGGGAACTCTGTTGCTCTAGACCAGGGGTTGGTAAACTATAGCCAGTGGGCCAAACTTGGCCTGCTGCCTGTTTTGCAAATAAAGTTTTATGGAAACACAGCCATGCACATTGATTTTTCATATTCTCTATGGCTGCTTTTGTACTAGCTATGGTGGCAAAGTTGAGTGTTTGCAACAGAAACAATATGGCCTGCAGAGCCGAAAATATTTGCTACCTGGCTTTTTTTAGAAAAAGTTTGCTAACCCCTGCTTTAGACTGTGAGGTTCGTCTAGAGGAACAAACAGAACGTGGGTTGGTGCAGAGAAAAGACATTCAGAGTAGAGACATCCAGAGTAAGGGTATGGCAGTGAGATAGGCCTGGTTGTCCTTGGGAGCAGGGCATGGACCAGCAGAACCTGAACAGAAGTCTGTGGAGAAGCAGAGGGGAGAGGAGCACCAAACTGTGGGAGAGAGATCACCTATCAAGGGAGCCTTGAATGCCAGGAAAAGAAGTTTGAATTTTTAGGGTCTGGGCATCAAGGAAATTAGGGAGGTGTTTGAACAGGGAGGTGGTGGGGGCAGAACAGAGTTTTAGGAAGGATTTGGCCAGACCGTCCATGGTGAAAAGGGAATGAATGGAGTGATGGCTGAGCTCTGGATGAGAGTGGTAGTAAATACCACCTGTGGGTGAGGGGACTGGAATGATGGGAGACATTTGGAAGGAAAATGGACAGACGGGGTGTTAAGGGAAGAGGAGGGGGAAAATGATAGCAGCTGCCATTTCTCGAGGGCTGCCATGTGCTAGGGCTTTACTGCATTTTCCCTCACAGGACCCCCCAAATCTCGTGAGGTTGCTAGTACTGTACAATAACTTATCCAAGATCGCAGTAAGTGGTGGAGCCAAAATCAGAAACCAGGCAGTCTGAGCTCACCCCATTCACATGAACACACCTTCCGGGCTGAGAGGCTGGCACTGGGGAGACCCTGGCACTCACGAGGGATTGTGGGTGCAAGGGTCAGGTTTTAGAAGAAGTTGGTGCTCATGTGTGTGAGGCTGTGTCCAGGTGCCCCCTACCTGGTGGGGAGGTCCAGAAGGGTGGAGGCCAGGATTTCAGTGGATGATTTTTGTCAAGTAGACTTGGCAATTATCCCCATGAGGTCGTGACTGCAGTCAGGGGCATGGAGGAGCCCTTCCAGTGAAAGATGGAGGGCTTGAAAAGATGTGAGCGTGTGAGACCACCCACAGAGATTCCAATTTTGTTGGGGTGGCACCCACGCGATGGTGATTCTAATAAGCAGCCAGGCTTGAAGAACACCGGATTGTAGGTAAGGAGAGGAGCAGAGGGTGGGGGTCCAGCCTTGGGCCTGCCCATACGTGGGAGCAGAAGGAACCCAGAGAGGCTGGAAGAAAGGTGGGAGAACTGGGCGGGGAGTGAGGCCATCTCAAGAAAGATGATCAGCATCTGAGTCACAGAGGGAGGACAGAGTCAGGCACTTCATTAGCACTAGCCTGTCCCCTTGACCTTTGACGCTGGTATGTGGACGTTGGCGGCGGTGAGGGGGAATGACTGGGGTGTAGGAGAGTGAGGAACAGCAGGACCATAGACTGTTATTTGAGGCTTTAGCCGGGTAAGTGAATGAGTGAAGACGGAAGACTGGGAGGGCATAGATGCGGGCTTGGAGGCCAGAGGGATAGAATGGGATAGAATCTAAAACACAGTAGGAGGACGCTGCCTACTCGGCTGCTGGTGACGTCAAAGAATGGCTACCCCCGATTGGGTAGACAAAGGGAGGTGGGACTTCGAGAAGCTGCTCAGCAATGTTCGCTACGCGTGTCCGGCCCCGCGCTCAGGCGGAACCCCCACCCGACACGACCCCTTCTCGGCGCAGGTGGAGTTCTACTTCCTGTCTCAGTACGTGTCGCCGGCCGACTCCCCGTTCCGCCACATTTTCTTGGGCCACGGAGACCACACGCTGGACGCGCTGCTCGACCACGTGCGACTGTTGCGCTCCCACGGTTCCGGAGACCCTAGGGCTGCCTCCTCCCGGGTGGCTCCCGGCCTGGGCTTCCAGGAGAGCCGCTTCCGACGCCAGCTGGCCCTGCTCACCTGGACGCTGCAGGGGGCAGCCAACGCACTTAGCGGGGACGTCTGGAACATCGATAACAACTTCTGAGGTCCGCGGTGGGCAGGGCGAGCATATGCCCCTGCCGAGAGCTCCTGCTCTCCCGCTTGAGCGACTTCTAGGTGATAGAGGTGCCTAGTGCCACCTCTCACTGCTGACCGGTTTCTCATTAGCCTTTCCCGTCCTTGCAAAGGGCCCAGCTGAGATGCCTGCGCAGACACCCACACCCCTGGCCCTGAAATGTAGGAGTAGGTGAGGAGTGACTTCCACAATGGGCCGGCATTACTGTCAGCTAATCAGAGAGCCGCATCCGCTCCCTCATCACAGCCCTTTACCCTGCGGGAAAGGGGCCCCCACACCTAGAGACCACTCGGGAAGGTTTCCTAGGTCCTGGGACATGACCAGTCCTCTTAGTGGGAGAATGACTGGAACCATAGCCTATAGCCAACAGGTGGTCTGTGGTGGGAGGGGCTGGGGTTTGGACCTTAATAAACCACCTGGTGGCATCTGTTGTTTATAAGCACTTTTATGCTTCTTCCTCACCCTCACTCCACCCAATCCTCCCTCCCTTGAGACAGGGAAGGGTTGGGCAGAGGGGCCAAAGAGGATGCAAACAGGAATGCTGTCTCCATGGGGAAAACTTTGTTCTGTTACCTGAGGAAGTAAGGATGCTGCCTAAGGAAATAAGGAGGGCCCTTCTCCAAAGACCATCGTGGGTGGAGAGCTGGCTCTGTAGCTTCTCCAGAGACCAGGGATGGATACATTATTTTCAGGGCCTCTTGTTCAAAAGGTATGAACAAACCTTTTTCTTTCCTACAGTCTTTCAACCTGTATGGTGGATTTTAATTTGCTATTTAATGTCCGGATCTTCAGACGGAAATACCCTGGGGCAGATCCCCATAGGCACTGGGGCTCTGCTCCACACCTTGGTACGGATGGCGCACTTGCCAGACCCTGACCATGACCTGGAACTTTCCTGTGCCTGGGGCCAGGCCCCTGCTGGGAAAGGAGGGTACCAGTTGTCTCTGGGTGGGGGCAGGGAGCTGGCAGGTAAGAACACGACCAGGGGCGGCAGGACCCCCACACATTCACCATTGTCCCATCAGACTGTCCTTCCAAAAACATAAATTCAGACGAGATAGGGCGCGTTCAAGGTGGCATGGCCGTAGATCCAAAACATAAATTCAAAGGTAAAACCAATTAAGAATTTCAAGGTGGTGACCACAGAGCATTAGCCCCCAAACATGGGGCCTCCTGAGAACAGGGCCCTGGGAGACTGCAGGGGTCACACACACACACACCTGTTAGACTGACCCACCCTGGGACCTCTCCACATGGGTCCCCTTTGGTCAGTTTTGTCCAACAAGGTAGAAGCTGCAGGAGGGCAGGGAAGTGTAAATGCTGCCTGCACCACTTTACCCTTAATCACATCTCAGGTGGCGGCAGCCCTGGCCCTCACTCAAGGGCAGCTGCATAAATACTAGGGCCTGTGTCTGGGCTACTCGGTCCTCTCTTGATGTGGACAGGTCCTACCCTGCGCCTCAGGACACTGGGGAGTAAAGGCCTCTTAGTGTACAGCTTGCGATGCCCCAGGCTCTGGGTTCCAGGATGAAACTTCCCCCCTCTTACGCCCCCTGAGCCTGACTTGGTGGGTTCTCAGGAGCCTGGACCAGGGTCAGATGCTCCTTGACTATTTGCTTCTCTGACATAATGTCTGGAACAAATTTCCCAAAGTCGTTTCTCAGCCCTTCACCTTGTCCAGAATAGCAATCTGGAAAAGAGATGTTCATGTGCTAATCCCTGAAACCTGTGAATGTTACCTTGCCCAACAAAAAGGACTTTTTGGATGTGGTTGGGTTGAGGATCTTGAGATGGGGAGTATGTTGAGCTGAAATGTGCCCCCCCCCAAATTCGTATGTTGAAGCCCTAACCCCCAATATCTCAGTCTGTATTTGGAGACACAGCCTTTAAAGATGTGATTAAGTTCAAATGAAGCCATTAGGGTGGACCTAATCCAAGCCAATCAGTGTCCTTGTAAGAAAATTGGACACGGAGAGACATCAAGAATGTGCACACACACAGGAAAGGCCATGTAAAGACATGGTGAGAAGGGGGCAATCTGTGAGCCAAAGAGAGGCTTCCAGAGAAATCAAATCTGTTGCCACCTTACTCTTGAACATCTAGCCTCTAGAACTGTCAGAAAATTAATTTGTGTTTAAGCGCCACCCCACCCACCCCCCCCCGTCCCCGTCTGTGTAGCCCTAGCAAACTAATAGGGAGATCATCCTGGATTGGGGGAGTGGGGGTATGTCATCAATAAGGTCCTTCTAGAAGGAGGCAAGAGGATCAGAGATGTGACAACAAGCAGAGAACAGACGGAGTCTGTCTTAACATTGTCTTGCTGATTTTTGTCCCCAATCAACGATCTGCCAGTGTCACTGGCTGCCCCTCTTCCTTTCTTCTCCCTTGCCCTGCATCTGAGAGAGGGCTGGACACCTACCTTTCGAGGATCCTATTCTTTTCCTGTGCCTTAGTTTCTCCTGCCTGGTTGAGTTGGAAGTTATGTCAGGCAATCCCATTTTCCCCAGTCTTGGCAGGGACCTTGGTGTTTCTGACTCACAGGAGTTGAAGTCATAAAGGAAGAGACAAAAGCAGATAAAGGGTCAAAAAGGCAGAAAAGGATTCTGGGTATTGGAAGCATCTAGGAAACCCTGGCAAGAGGCTCTGATGGCTCCAGAGCATGAGACTGGATGGGGCACCTGGGTAGTTTGGTTGGTTAAGCATCCAGCTCGGGTCATGATCTCACAGTTTCATGAGATCAAGCCCCATGTTGGGCTCTGCACTGGCAGTGCACAACCTGCTTGGGACTCTCATTCTCTCTCTCTCCCTCGTCTTTTTCTGCCCCTCTCCCATTCGTGCTGCCTCTGTTGCTCTCAGAATAAATAAATGAAACTTAATAAAAAAAAAAAAAAAAGGACTGAAACTGGATGTCTACAGCAGGTGGGATTAGGCAGCATTTGTTTGTTTCTTTGTTAAGTACATCAGCCTAGGGAAGGGACCCTATTTTAGAGCTAAAGGGGACCTTAAAAAAGTCTACTTCCCCAATTCCCTCATTTTAGAAGTAGAAATAGAAGCTCAGAAAAGTTCAATGACTTGCTCAAGGTTACACAGGTTTTTCTTCTGGTGCAGCACCAGGACTAGAACCCTCACTGGGTCCCTTCACTGCCCCAGGTCCCCTGAGGATGGGAGGAGGAACTGGAGGAATGAAGTGGGAAGAAAGGGGCTTGTTTCTTACATTTCTTAGTTTAATTTCAAAAATTTATTTTATTCAATTTGGAAAATGAATACAAATCCCTGGGTAGTTGGGGAGAGAGGCTGGGCAGGAAGAAGAGGGAGTAGGAGTTGAAACAAAGCATGGGCATCACAGTGGCTGTCTCATGTACACATCCACATCTCTGCCCCAGGAGGTGGGTAAAAGTTGAGCAGGGAGCTCAGGTCCGAAGGAACACCATGGTGAGGAGGCCTGGAGGAGGAGGACAGAAGAGCAAGACCGAATGAGCAGCCTTGGGGCTCTGTTAGCCTTCCTCATGGCCCCCATGCCCCTAGCCACTACTGTGCTCACCCAAGATGTAGGCCGCCACCAACTTCTGTCCCAGGGAGACGTGCAGGATTTGGGGCAGCTGGCTGCCAAGTTCGTCCTGGAGCGGGAGCAGCAGGAAGGCCACGGAGACTATGCCCGTCAGCAAGAAGAGGAGGAAGGAGCTGGTGGCCAGTTGTGGATGGGGGTCTGGGAAACAAGCCTGGCTCATCAGAAGCTCCAGCCTCCCTCCTGCCCAGCCCACCGTCCTCCAGGATGAAAGTTGGAGATGGGAGGTGTGTCTATTTCTTATTGCCTTCCAGGGGGCATACTGCAAGTGTCGTCTCCTCCCTGGAGCCTCTGTCCCCACAGTTACAAGAAACCTTCTATCCTCTGGTCCCTCAGCATATTTTTCTCTTCACCCTGCCTTCATTACTGACTCCTGTGGACAAGATTGTCAGGCAAGGAACTCTGTCTCCCATATGCAGCCCACGACTTGGTACAGCATAGTGCTTCAGTATGGGTTTCATATTGAACTGAACTAAGCTGGCACATGATAGGAAGTACTGAAGTTAGAGCCAAGGGAGAACTTTTCCCTCTAAGTAGAGGCCAGAAACCAGGGAAAGCTACAGAAGTCTGTGTTTTGCCTAACCTGATATGAAATCTCAACTCCTAGGAATGCTTCTGCCAAAAAGCAAAAGACTGAACCAGAAGACTCCTTCCACTCCAACTGGGTGCATCTCCAGGGTAACGCTCAAGAACTCAAGAATTCCCATCCCCCAACTCACTCTCGGGGAAGTGTCTGGCCGTGGGTGGTGCTGTCCAGGAAGGAGGCCCTGGGTGGGGCGTTGGGTCAGGCTGTCCCTGAAGCTCAAGAGGGTAGGCTGGGGCCCTCAGAATCGAGGTGATGTCCTTGCGCCCCACCACTCGACCCTCAGCTCCCTCCTCAGACAGCTCAATGCGGAAGCGGTCCTGGACGTCATAGTGGCTGGGAATGGGGGCCACGTGGCGAATCACACTGGTCCCAAAATAGGAGAGAGGCCCATTGTGAGGAAGTGAATGACAGGCAGTGATCCAAGTGGATCCAGGCCCACTTCCCAGGAGCTTTTCCCTTAGGGATGCTGACAGAGGTGGGGGAAAAGGTTGAAGAGACCCAGGTCTGAGCCCTAGGGCATGGGCGCGGTAATTCAGACAAAGGTAGCTGCAACCCCTGGCTCCCACGAGTCCCCTCAACCATCCCAACTCACATGTCAATGCAGGATTGAGGTTTCACGTATCCTTCTGCGTCAAACACCGTATATTTGGCAGGTGCTGTGCACAGGACTGAGGGATAAATGCACACACAGACCGACCATTGCTTCAGAGACCCTACACAAGCTTGCCCAGGGAGGGACACTAGAGTCCCTCTTGCCTTCTACCCCAGAGCACAGGACCTGATTCTTCCAGTCTGCCAAAGTTGGATATCTGACCCTGCTCATCACACTCCTCCAGCCCCACACAGTCCCCTGGTGTCCTGCCCCCAGACCCAGATCCCTAGCATGAGGTGCCCATCCATTCACCTCGGAAGCGAAGCGCAGCTCCCGTGGGGTTATAGAGGGTCAGCAGCTGCCGGGCTCCACTCCGCTGGTCCGCCCTGAATACTAGGTCCGGGGGAAAGACGAGGACCGGGACAAGTCCCGAGGGAGGAGGGGCGCCCCGGGACCCCCGCGCAGGAGCCCCCGGGCCCACCAGCTCCTGGTCCTGGGGCGCCCCACGGCGCATGCAGGCTGTGTACGGTGGGACATCCGAAGGCAGAGCCCAGGGGACAGGGCCTGGAGTCTAGAGCTGTTGAGCGAGAGAGGAGAAAGGGGTCGGAATGAGGTCGAGGGACAGGGCCTGGTCTGATGCTGCCGCCGCCGCGTCGGAAACCCGCTAGATGAGGCTCCTCCAGACCAGGCCCAGTCCCCCCAAACCCTTCCCCTCTCCAGCTCGGCCCGGGTCCCTTTAGGCCCCGCCCCAGGCCCCACCTCATGGTCACGCCCACCCCATAAACCCTGCCCCTAGCTGCTCCCAACCCGGGCCTCGTCTCCTGGCCCGGCTCCCGAGCTCCAAAAGCTCCACCCGCCCCGCCGCAGGCTCCGCCCCTTCCGGGCGTCCGTGCTCTCCGGCCAGACCTCGCCTGCCGCACCGCCCCCTCTGGAGCCGCCCTTTCTCTAGCTCTCCGGAGACCTTTATATAAGTGCCTCCGAACCCTCCCTGAGCTCGGCTCGCAGCTCTTTCGTGCCTCAGCCTCCAAACAGCCTCTCGGGTTGTAAGGCTTACCCTCTGGTCACCGCACCTGCCAATCAACTTGTGGCCGGACTGAGGCTGCCATCTTCCCAAGAGACCATTTCTACACTTCCGCCGTACGGCCCCTGTCATTGGCTAGGGCGACCTCGTTTCCGCCGTAAGCATACGCCGATTGGTGCACTTAAAGACGTGATTGGTTTGATCCCAGTGACGTAAGACTTGACGGGCGACTCCGGCTCGAATGATGGAACTCAGAGGTACCGGATGGGGACCTCGGCTGATTGGAGCTCGGGCTTTGTTCCTCCCTCCCCAATGAGACCTCCAAATCACTAGAATCAGCATCCCACAGGGAAGCCCTCTTTCTTTACTTTAGTCCTAGGCTCTCCTACAAGCCTCTGCAGCAATCATAGCCGTTTTCCATAGTACTGGTTGGGAGGTTGCTTCCAGTTGGACTCGGACTGAGACAGGGAAACTGAAGGAACCCCAGGGAAAAAAGCCGTGTTTTTCCTTTGCTTCTTTTCTGGCTTCTATTCTTGCTAGGACCCCGCATTCCCACTCCACTCAACACATGCCTCGTAATGCAAAAACACATGTTCTCCTTGTAAGGGACAAAGAGATAATATCATCTTTGGAGTCTTCCAGCACAATAGGCGATATCTAAGGAATGACCCGGCAGGCCATCAAGTGCCTATTCCAGACCACTGGCACTAGATATCTCCACGCCAAGACCCCAGGCCTCAGGGAACGAGTGGCTTAAGAAGGACCCTATCCTTGTTCTGACCAGTTCCTGGATGCCTGAGAAGGCATGTGCACAGAGTACAATCGCCAGTGAAAACCCCAGACCCCAAGAAAAGAGGAGACTCATGGTCTTTTCCAAGTCTTCCAGACACCCAGTCCTTCTCTCTCTCTCTGTCTTCAATAAACTGCTTTCACCTACTGCTGGCTCCTGTTTGATTTCCTTTCTGCGGGAAGCCAAGGACCCTTTTGGCTGGTCCTGCAGGACCCCCGCTGGGTCTGCAGACCCAGCCTGCCAGCATCAGGATGTCAGCCCACGGCTCCTCTCCTGAGTTTCCCTTTCCTTATGGGACTCAGAAGTCACTCACATATGCACAAGGAAGTAGGGTTTGCCAACCCTGCCACTTGCATCATCCCACTGAATCTTGTGAACTCCTTTCACAAACCAAATGGCCTCAGCAAGGTGAAGAATCTCACCCCAGGCCACATAATTGGTTAGCAGTAGAGCAAAAACAAAGTTCATTTTATCCCAAAGCCATCCCTGAGCACCCCATCAAATGGAGAACCCCTTTATACTTTTAGGCTGTTTTTCTCATAGCATAGTTTCACTTGCCACCATGCTTATTCTTATTCTTATTTTTTTAAGTTTATTTATTTTTGAGAAAGAGAGCAAATGGGGTGGGGGCAGAGATAGACTCCCAAGCAGACTCTGAACCCACAAACTGTGAGATCATGACCTGAGCCAAAATCAAGTCAGATGCTGACTGAGCCACCGAGGTGCCCCAACACCATGTTTATTTTATTGTGTATTTCCGCTCCAGTAGAATGTGCTCTCCTCCCCACAAGAGCAGAGACTTTGTTTTGTTTTCTGGTTCATTCCACGGTGCTTGCCATTTGGAATGAACAAATGAATAAGTGACTAGGATGAACTTTGAGCTGAGATCTGATTGAAGTTAGGAAATGAGCCATGAGAAATCAGTGGAGAGAATTCTGGATAGAGGGGATGGCAAAGGCAAAACCCCCAACCAGAAGGGTACTAGAACTGGTCACGGAGTCACCAAGACTGGAAAAGTACTTGCAAAGGAGACAATAGACAGAGATGAGATGGGGGGGGGGGGGGTGGTGCTGGATGCAGATCACCTAGAGCCTCAGAGTCTACAGTAGGATTTTGGCTTTTATTTTGAGACTAATGGGAAATTATGGGAGGTTTTCTTTATCTCTCTTTTGATAGCTTTACTGAGATATCTTAGACATATAAAAATTGTATACATTTAAGATATACTTGATATTTGGATTTACATACACAATGTGAAAAGACCACAATCAAGCTAATTAACATGTCCATCCTCTCTACATAGTTACCACTACGTGTATATGTGTGTGTGTGTGTGTGTGTGTGTGTGTTTACAATATGGGAGAGTTTGGGGACGCCTGGGTGGGGCCGTCGGTTAAAGCGCCGACTCTTGATGTGGCTCTGGTCATGATCTCACGGTCGTGAACTGAAACGCCGCATCGGGCCGGGCTGTGTGCTGACAGCGCAGAGCCTGCTTGCTTGGGATTCTGGCTCTCCTCTCTGCCCCTTCCCTGCTTGTGGTCCCTTTTCTCCCTCTCAAAATAAATAACTTAAAAAATATATATGGGAGAGTTTTGAGCAAAGGGGTGACAAGGTCTTACATTCTTGAAAGATTGTTCTGTTACAGTAAACCTGTGTCGCGTTTAACAAATGAATGATTTCTCCTAGATGGGCCCCCAAACCATAGAAATGGAGATGTGACCCCTACCTCAGTCAAGAAACATTTATTTGGATAACAAAGGAGTCCCTAGGGCTAGGGGCTGGGAAGCTGGCCTGGGTTTCAGGCCTGGGACCCAGCAGCCCGGACAGGTTGGGAGGGGCACTTCCTCTTGCTGAGGTTGGTGAGGATCTGGTCCTGGTTGGACCGGTAGAGAACTACGAAGCTCTCTGGAGGAAGGGTAGGACCTCTGTTCTCTTCCACCTGGCCCATCATCAGATAACTGACTCCTGGGGGAGGGGAGGGAGGGATTGAGAGTGTGTTATTGAGACCTTGTAGATATACCTCCTCATCAGAGTCCTTCAGATTCTATCATTTTCATGAGGCAAAGTCCTCCTCCCCATTCACCCACATCTGTTACCTTTCTTCATGGGGGGGCACTGCTTGCAGGGCACATAAAACTTCAGGGGAGTGTCGGTGAGTGGAGAAGGCAGGTCCAGGCCACCGGTTTTGTAAGCACCAATGAGACTGACAGTGACAGTGAGGCCCTCCCCTGGGCCCCGAACCATGGACTTCACTGTTGCGGTCACCACTGTGGGAGAGTGGGGGTGAGCGGTGAGGAGAGAGGAGGCCAGCTCGGGGCTGGAACCAGGAGGAGGGATTTGAGGGCCGGAGGGAGGTGAGAGCTGCTGGACGAGCAAAGCTGGGAGATGGGGCTTCTTACCCAGGTTGCTGGTACAGAAGTTGCTCTGCAAGGTGCCTGTCCGGCGGCACTGCTTTGGGCAAGGGACACTGGGCACATCTAGGAGGGAGGGGGACGCGGTTTGTGGAGGGCGACCTACGCAGCGGGTAGGAAGTGCCACTTTCCCCATAACGGCCTCATTGATTAGGACCCATTCCGAGCTCTTTCCAGCTTTGGGCCCCAGCGCCCAGTACCAGTTCAGAGGAGGCACCAGTGAGTGATGTATGAGTGAATGAATGAGTTCAGAAAGGAGACCTTTGAAACGGCTGCCTTCAGTCTGCGTCCCCTTCCTCCCCCTTCCCAGACTCACCGGGGCCCCCCGGAGTTGCCTGGGCCTCAGACGAGGCTTTTGGTTTCTCCTCAGATGGGAGTCCGGGCTTGGGGCCCGGGCTGAGGATCGGGGTACCCGACCGGGCATCCTCCCCGGCGTTCTGGGCCTGCTCTTCTTTGGCGGCACCCCGCGGCAGGGTCTTGTAGGAGGCGGAGAAGCCATCGGCCGTGACACTGAGGTCAGAGACGAACTGGACGAGGAGCTCGTTTCCTTCGGAGGAGATGGGACTGCGGATGGCGGGGCAGCGGGGGATGCGTCAGGCGGGCCTTGTGACCTCTGCCCGGGGTTGACTGTACCAGCTTCCTTGCTTCGCAGGACCTACTCGCCTCTGCATCCGCGGACCCGTTTTGCCTGGCTTCCTACTAGCTCCGCCCACCAGTGTGGGGGCTCCCGGGTTCAGATCCCGCCTCTTCAGCTAAGCCCGGCCCCTCCCAACCGCCTCGAGGTTCCCACCACTGTTTCCCCTGGGGAATTGGAGACTCCCCGGCCCACCGTCCACCCAGGTCCCGCCCCCTCACCCCGGGGCGGTGTCGCCGCAGAACTTCCCCAGCCTCTTGGCGTCGTCGCTCACGGCTCCGTTGAATACGCTGACCGAGTCGTAGCGGCAGTAGGTGTCGGGCTCCAGGTCAAACTTCCCGAAGGTCAGCGAGATTACCTGGCGGCAGGACCCAGGGCGGCTTGAGGGCGCGGAAGCCCTGCACCTCTCTCCTCCTCCACTCCGCGTCGTCGCCTCCGGAAGCCCAGAAGCTCGCCACAGCTTCCTCTTTCCACTCCCGCGTCCCCTGGAGATCTCCCCTCCCCCCGCTAAAGCATTCACCACCACTCGGAGGATCACACACTCGGGAACCTTTCAGTGGCGTCTGTTGCCGTCGTCGGCAAGGTCTAGTCCTGGCTCATTCTCAAGGAACAGACCCAGCATCCACCTCCACCGCCTCCACACACACACACACACACACACACACACACACACACACACCGTTTATATATCAGCATCGTGTACCTCACTCTCGTAAGACCGTCACAGGTGTAATTTTACATTTTTTTTGAGTGCAAGCAGTTCTGGGTCTGTTTTTGCTCCCCACCAGCGCGAGCTCACTGGTCGGGACATAGCAGATGGTCAATTAATCTCTGCTGGCTGCATGCTGAAGGACGCCGCCTGGGTCCCCGAGGGCAGCCGGGGCTGGGGATCGGTACCTGGTCCGGGGGAGCGATGATGTGCCAGGAACAGCTGATGCCCGGGGGATAATCAGACTCGGGCCAGTTGGGCGTGGTCAGGGTTCCCTGGGCCTTCTCCAGCCGCCCCCCGCAAAATTGGTGCTCTGGGGAGGGGAGAAAGGAGTGGGGGTGGGAGGCGGTGGAGACCCTCGGTCAGCTCGAGGAGAGCTCTAGGCTGGAAGCCGGTGCTGGAAGCTCGGAAGTCTGGGTCTCAGCGGGAGGGGATGAGAAGAGGGGTAGGAAAGAGGGGGTTGGTTAGCAGAGAGGGGGCTTGGAGGACCAGCGCTCAGGGGAGTCTTGGAGCCGGGCGCCCAGTCAGGCGGTGGAAGGGGGAGGAGGACTTGGCTGGACACGCTCCCTTCTCGCCCCTCCCCCTGACCCGCGGCCACCTCGCTCCTCTTCCCCTGGGAGATCCCATCTCCCCCGCCCGGCGGAAAAGTCCCCTTTGCAGGCTGGGGAGTCCTCACTCTGTGAGGGCGCCCTCAAATTGGGGCACAGCCCCAGAGGCCTCTTTGGCGAGGCCCCTGCCTTAAACATTTTAAGGGAGGCTTCTGCCGCCAGGAGGGGGTGATGGGACCGCAATCGGGAGCCCTGGGCTGGGTGTAGGGAGCTCCGGGTCGGGGGAACCTAGTCCCCCAGCCCGGGGGTGCCCCCTCGCGCCCGTCTGAGGGAGCCCGATTGCGGACGGGGGCGGGCAGTTACTCACCGTCCCAGTAACCCCAGGCCGCCCATTCCACCCGCGGGTCGGTGACCCATTTCCGCCTCGCGCCTGGGGGGGGGCCTGGAAGAGGGGATGGGTGGGTGCGGGAGGGGCGAGAGAAGATGGGGAGGAGGGACTGAAGGGGCAGTTAGTGAGGAAAAAGGGTAAGGGAGGTAATGGGGGCCCTAGGCTCTCGGGCGCAGGGTTTGTCTTGGGTGGGGGGCGGGGTAGGTTAAGGCTGGGGGTGGGGCCTGCGCCGGGGGCGGAGCCAGGAGAGGGGGAAGGCGAAGGTGAGGGAAGTCTCACCAGTGCCCGAGGTGGCCCGCCCGCTGTACCAGAGCAGGAAGCCTCGTCCTCCTGTGCCCTCGTCTGCAGTCATCCTCAGGGTCACCTGGTTGCCGGGGGCGACTAAGGGCGCTGGCCGGAAGGTCCCGCAGAAACGTCCAAGCCGCTGGCCGGAGGTTCCAGACCCGGCAAAGACTTCCAGAGCATCGTAACGGCAGGCAGGGTGCAGCTCGAAGTCGAAGACTCGGAAGGAAAGGGACACAGTCTGGCCCTCAGGGACCTGACGACGAGGACAGGGGAGAGGACCTGCAAAGTCAGGCCACACACAACCGAGGCAAAGGATACTTCCCTTTCCCCAAGCATTTCATATGGACACTGGGCCTGCACAGGAAGGGACGCCATCGGGGAGCAGAGCAGAGGGCCTGGGCTCTGCAGGAGCTCATTGCCCAGGGGACAAGCCCTGGGGTCTGTGGAGAGATTCGAGGGCCAGAAATAAAACTGGGAGTAGAAGAGCAGGCCTAGAGTTAAGGTGTGAGGACACTTTGCCACATGTTACTGTGGGCTCTGCTGCCATCAGTGAAGAGGGGAGGGGGCCTGGACTTCCCTGGGCGCAGTGGTGCAGGGAGGAGGGCGGCAGGGGCTGGGTGGACCCGGGTTATCTTAGCAGTCAGGCCTCAGAGACTTCAACAAGGGGGTAGCGATGAGAGGGTCTTTCTCACCGTTATTGTCCAGATGCATTCCTTATTAGGGGGGTAGAGGTTGGGGAAACCCTCACTTGCCACGTAACCGGACTCCCCAGTCACATCCCCTCCGCACAGGAACACAGGTCTGGAGAACAGAAGAGGGGGCAGCCATGAGTGGAGGAGAGCTTGGGAAGGATAGGGTAATGAGGGTGAGGGGCCAGAGAGGGAAGCCAGGGGGATGAGGGAGAAAGGGGGTCTGGGGCAGCTTCAGCCAGCCAGGCTGGGGTTGAGAGGATCTGGAACATGTGGCTGTCTCCACAACACCCCCCAATCCCCACCCCCACCCCAACAGGAATTCCCGGAATCCTCCTCGGGCTGTTCCTCACTCTCCCCCCTCGCGCCCTGCCTGGCAGTCGGGGACAGGAGCCGCCTAACTACTTCCAGATGTGGACACAGCCACGAGGCCATGGGGGGGGAGGGGGCGGGGAGATGAGAAGCAGCAGTGATGGCCCTCATATTGAACCTGGAGACCAGGGTCCCCAGCTCCCAACCTTTGCCCTGCTCCTGTTCCTGCTAACTACTTGAGTATCTGATTCCCAAGTCTCCCACTCGCTTCCCCCACCATCTCTAATTCCCTCCTGGAATCCAGATGTCCAGATACCAGGCAAGTTGAAGGTCTTGGAGCTCTCAGGTTCCATGGGGGGGGCCAAGGGTCTGGGAGGATGGGGAAACTTAGAGGGCAGGGGACAAAGGGTGGAGGAATGGTGGCTAGTGGTGCCCCGCTGGAGACAGTGGTCTTGGAGCAGGGAGGGAGAACTTGGGGCCTGGGGGAGGGTGGGGGCTGCGAGAAATCTGGGGGGGTGGTGTGTTAGTGAAAGGATCCACAGGATCCACAGGCAAAACCCCCAAGAATCAGGGCTTTTGAAGCTCACTCAAGCTATCTGGAAGGTGCCAAGAGACCTACCTGGTGTAGTTGGGGGTCTGGCCCTGGGCGAAAGGCAGCAGGGCCCAGGCAGTGAGGAGGGGCCCCAAGAGGGAGGCAGTGGCAGCAGGCAGCATGGCTGGGGGGAGAGGCGCTGGGGTCCTCGAGACCGAGGCAGCAGCTGAGTTTAGCAGCGGCAGCAGCAGCAGCAGGGATAATCAGTGCCAGATGAGGCAGCCTCGGGTGTGTGGGCGTGGGGACTGGCCAGCGGGGCGGGCGGTGGGGAAGGCGGGACAGGGAGAGTGCAGTCGGGACAGTGGTGAGTCCAGGGGCCTCTCTAGGTCTAGGACACATAAATATTGACCTAAGTAGGGGGTGGAGCAATGAAGGGCAGAGGGAGCATCAACCCTCAGCTGTAATGCAGGCATCAAGTAATGTCATCTGGAAGCCTGCTGTGTCCAGTACCCAAGCATCCTGTGAACACAGCCTCTGGTCCTTCCTCATGATCCTCCCCATGCCCGCCTCCTCAGCACCCGTAGAAAGTCCTTCCCTAGACCCCCAACAACTAGTCACTCACCCCCTTCCTGACCACCCCTGCTCCAGCTGATTTTCCGCTTCAAATTTCTACTGTCTTCTTTGCATCCCTGGACCAGACTAGGCCAAGGAGAAAATTCTTTCTGCCCGCCCATTTTCCCTCCCAAATATTTGGAGATCCAGGAGTGGGTTAGATGTGGATAAAGGGAGCATCCCTCTTAGTGAGGAGGAGGATGGAAGAGAAGGTGAGGGAAGGAAGGTTAAACAGAGGAGGGGAGGAGGTGGCTGACTTCACAGGGACCGAGGTCAGAAGCAGGTGGCCCCCTCAGGATGGGAGTAAGTCTGACAGACAGAGGATCCATAAGGGGACCGAGAAGCATATGTTGACTGCATTGTTCCAGAAGGTGGGGCTTGGACTTCAAGTCAAGAAGCCTGGACCACTCTTGGGAGTGGGAGGGGAAAGAGAGCTCTAAGATTCAGGTGGTCAGTTCAGCAGCACCTGAATGCTTGAGCCACTTCTGCTCTCTCTGCCTCCTCGTCCATCCCCCTGCCTTCCATCCCCCTCCTGATTGGGGGGCATTGGGGCCCCCATCCCCTGCCCTATTTTCCTCCCAGGCCACAGGGTTCCAAACAGGGCCTCACTTCAGCCTTTTATTCTATTTGCCCATCAAATCTCTTGTCCATGATAGTCAGGTTGGGGGTCCCTCCCGGGCAGCCCCCTGAACA
The DNA here is from genome assembly GCF_018350195.1 of Panthera tigris. Taxonomy (NCBI): domain Eukaryota; kingdom Metazoa; phylum Chordata; class Mammalia; order Carnivora; family Felidae; genus Panthera; species Panthera tigris. The sequence goes on along the minus strand of NC_056675.1, from coordinate 7,678,620 downwards.
TTTTACAAAACGGTTCCCTGCCCACCTTGGCAAGCCTAGCAATTCCCACCCTCCCCATGTGCACATACAATGTTTATTGCTACCATCCCACTCTCCTTAGCTCCTGGCCCAGGGCCAGACTCTCCCTCCAGGGGTTAAGACTAGGAAAGGGGCTCAGCTCTCAGGGGTTGAGGGGCCCGGGCCAACCCCTCCAGCAGCCCTCTGCAGCATGTCCAGGGCCTCCCAGAAGAAATCTTTCTGTGCAGCCATCAAGGGCATCCAACCCACGATCTCCTTCATCTTTTCCATGCGATCCTGCAATGTGGGACAACTGTGGATCTGGCTGAGGTACTCCTCACAGGCCCGGGCTGCCCCCCCAGGGTCCTGGGGTGCTCCAGCTCCCAGGCTGGGCTCGGGGGTCCCCACCACCCTGCTGGCTGGTAGGTCCCGGTAGGTGGGATGGTGTTCGATGTCATGGCTGGACAGCATGTAGAGGCACTCTCTGGTAGAGCAGAGGGAACAGGCACACAGAGGGACCTTAAAGGAGACAAGGGGCGTGGCTGAGAGGGGCCTTTACTGAGGGGCTCCCAGGAAGCCCCAGCTGTTGTGTTCCTCCCTCTCAGACCAGCCCTGGGCCAGCAAGTGAGCTAGGGCTGGCTAAGCCCCAAGGTTGTGTGAGGTCAGAGAGGGCGAGCGGGGTCTGCTAAGGGAGAGAGCCAGGAGCCATGGTGTGTGGCCGGAAAAGGGAGGTGGGTAGTGCTGGGGGGGGTGCGGCCCCCGGGTCCTTGCAGGAGCCCCAGCTACAGCCCTGTGTGCCACCTGGCTCTATTGCCCTTGCCCCGTTGCCTGCTGGCGTGTTCTGGCTCTGACCTTGACGTGGAGCTTCACGAAAGAGGCACTCCCCTTAGGCCAGCCAGGGAGGCGGCCTCCAGCCCCACAGCCGCAGCCCAGAAGCTCCTTGCTGAAGTCCGAGCCCTGGCTCAGCACCAGAGAGTGGTTGAGGCCACACCACAGGGCAATGGGACGTTGCAGATAATGCACCTGAGAACACAGGGCCAGGATCCCTAAGGTGGGAATGCCGAGGATTTGAGGGCCCAGGTAGGAAGAGGGCAACAGAAAGGCTCAGAGAGGTCTCTAGGAAACTAGGAGAGGGAAGCAAGGGGACTCAGCACCCCCTCAACCCCCACCCAGCCAGAAGGCAGACCAGCAGCAATCTTTCCCTCCCTCGTTCTCCTGCAGCCCCTGTCGGACTGCATGGGGTCTAGCACTTCTGTTGGTTCCTCATCTTTGCTCCTCAGAAAACAGGCTACTTGCCTGCGCCCAGGGCCTGCTACCTGCTCCTTCCTACTCCCCCAGACCTGTGTCAGTCCAGGCTCATCCTGCCTTCCAGCCTCAGGAGGGGGACTAAGTTTCCTCTTCCCAAAGTTTAAAGACTCCCTCCCTCCCTGTACAATTCCAGGTTAGCCTTCAGGAGGGACCTTCCTTCCACTGATTCCTCCCTTCTCTCTCTAGCATTTTCCACTTGTCCTATCCTTGTCTCCCAAAATGGCCACTCTGTTTTAAAAAAAAAAACAACAAAAGAAAACAGAAACAAAAACATTTCCACCTGATTCCTGCCCCTTCCTACCTCCATCTTTTAGGCAACAGAACTGGTTATGTGACCAGTTTGAGGTTGACCACATTTTTGTTCTCACCACAGTCCATCTTTCCTGAACTTCTTGTGATCTGGCTTCCCTGCTTACTAAGCTACTGATGTGTTCTCCCCAAATGCACTTGGCTTTCCAGCTTCCAAACCCCAGGGCCTCTCCTGCATGCTTTCTCCTGAGATTATGAGGGCTTTAATTTTGAAGACATAGGTACATAATTTATGGTCATTAAAGAAATGTTATAAAATCTTGGAGAGCAAAGATTAATTTAAAAATCACTGGAAATCCTACCACCCACTATTAACATCTTGCTGGGGGTGCCTGAGTGGCTCAGTCAGTTAGGTGTCCTACTTTAACTCAGGTCCTGATCCTGAGTTCGAGCCCCACATCGGGCACCCTGCTGTCAGCACATCAGCACGGAGCCCCTTCAGATCCTCTGTTCCCCTTTCTCTCTGCCCCTCCCCTGCTTGTGCACCTTCTCTCTCTCTCTCTGAAAAAATAAACTTAAAAAAATCTTGCTAGATATTCTTTTTTCTTTCTTCTTTTTATTTTTTATTTAAGTAGGCTCCTGTGGAGTCTGCTTGGGATTCTCTCCCTCTCTGTCTGCTCTTCCCCCCCTCAACATAAATTAACATTAAAAATAAAAAAGAGAGTCAGCCGCTTAACCATGTGAGCCAATCAGGCATCCCTGGATATTTTTCTTCACTGCTGCCTCTGTGTGTGTGTGTGTGTGTGTGTGTGTGTGTGTGTGTGTGTGTGTGTTCAAATTACAGACTTTTAAATAAAAATGGGGTTGTACTATGTAAATAATTTTATAATTTTTTTTTCATCTAAAGATATGACCTGACCATATTTCCATGTTGGCAGGTATATTCCTATGTTATCTGTTACCATTAATCACCCCCTCTGTTTGGCACTCCCTGTGTCCCTGGCTTCTGGGACTTGGCACCTGAAGGTGTGCCTCCTGCCTCAGAGATAGCTTCCTCATTCCCTTTGTCTACAGCATCAGCTCCTGCCCAGGTTTGTGCCTCTGTCCCTGCTTCTGTCTGTTTCAGCCTTGTTCCAACATGGAATCTAATGCCAGAGAGACATTTTCACTTTAGAAAATGTCCAAATTCACGCTCTTCCTCTTTCCTCAAGCCAGCATCCCTTTCCACATTTGTTAGTGATGCCATCTCTCTTTAAGGGGTCTACTGCGACAGCCACTTGTGTCCCACAGCCATCTCCTCACATCTAATCAGTTTCCAGTACCTATTCATTTTCTTTCAAAACATCTCAGGTATCCATTCCTTTCCATTCCCACTGCCCCAGGCTCTTGTCCCAAGTGCCACTGTCACTCAATGGTCTCCCAGTGGGCTTCTCATTCAGTGGCCTCCTGTGCACTCCGGCCAGGTGACCTGTTCTCAGTCATCTGTGTGTGTGTGTGGGGGGGGGGGGGGGGGCTTCTCTTGCTCCAGAACCTGCAGTGACTTTCCAAAATCTATACCTTTTCAGGCTCACCCCTGCCTGTATCACCTCATATCTACTGATTTCCAAAACATCCTCTCTGCTTCAGACCAGTCCTTTCATGGTCCCAGGTATGTGCAGCTTCGTTCTCATTCCTGTTACATGGAATGCCTTTCCCTGTATCCACACGAATCTGATCTAACCCACCAGACCGTGATCGCATCTCACCTCTTCTAGTTATACCAGCCCACCGAGGTCTCCCTGCTTCACTAAATTCCTATTGCACTGGCAGCAAGCACCACACAGAATGGACCTCACAGTGCCAACCCTGGGAAAGACACGCAATAGTATCACGGGCATTATATACTGGCTGGCTTAACTTCCCTAGGGAGTAAGAAGTGGGTTCTAAAGAAAGTAGAGAAGAGGAGAGGTCTAAGGTGTAGAGGATTGGAGGAAGGGGGCCACGATGAGAATAACTGAAAACGAATCTCACCTGTGTGGGTTCCCCTCGGTCCATTTTGTCCCCTGTTCCCAGCTGCCCATATCTGTTATTTCCCTGCATAAAGATTCGGCCAAATTCATCCACCAAGCCAAGGTGATTGTAGCCAAGAGCACAAAATAGTATCTAGGAAGTAAGACAGAAGGAGAAGGTAGGCATTCAGTTCCCTCCAGAGGAACTCTGAGCTCCAGAATCTCCCAGCCACTAACCTGCCATTCCCAGCTGATTTCTTTTCGCCTTGCCCACTACCTCGCCCCTCTCTCTCTGGGCCCCTGTCCCTCCCTGATCAATCATTTGATTCCTGCTCATATTTCAGACCTCTGGTGCCTTTTAATCCCTAAATCCCCCTCTGTCCGCCCCTTGGTCCGTCCCATCCCTCCAGGATCCTACCTTGGCAGGCAGTGAGAGAGCAAGCGGCATCTGCTGGTCCAGGGGGTCAAAGGCTTGAAGGGTCCCAAAGAGATCACGATACACCCCTGGGGTATGCACCTCAAAATATACTCCCCCCTGGTCTGGGGGGTCAGGAGCCCTCAGCTCAGCAGCTTTGGGCACCCATTTCCTAGCGATAAGGCCCTACCTAGGATGAAAGCTGCAAGATCCAGGGAGTCTCACACCCACTAGAAATGTACCAGCTATGATATCTGGGAACCTAACCTCATCTTTTCACTAGGATGCCCGAAGGGGTCCACTGCTAGAGTAAGTATAAGGGGCTGTCCATATCTGGAAAGTCTGTTTAAGACTAGGGTGTGGAGAAGAAGGAAGGTGGTTCTTACCTGTGATGTAAAGAGTACTGCTCTGGTTAGAAGCCATGCGGGTCACACGAAGGTGAGGCAGGCAACGGGACACCTTCCTCAGGGCCAGCTGAACTGTGTAGGAGCGTGGCTGGTCCAGCTGGGTTTCATTCACTACCAAAGAGTAGATCTTTCCTTCCTCTGGGAGATGGGGAGAGGAAGACAATGATGTGGGGGAGGGGACCTCCCAATATCCACATTAACTTCCCAATAGACTCTCTAAGCCATAGCGATTAAACACTTATTGGCCTAGAGTGGGGTTGGAAGAAAAAGGGTAGAGGTGAAATACAGGAAGTGTGACCTCAAGTTGCCCAGACTCTAGCCCTGTACCGCCAAAAATAAATCAGGGAAACCCTTCAGTGTGAATGATGAGTGGAGAGAAAACCAGCAGTTAGATCTGCCAGAATCCAATTTGAGTGTTGGGAGGAATGATGCCTGGGGACTTGGGGCTCTGCCTGGAATTAAGAAGTCCAGAGGGTCTGAGGCTTGGGAGTAGGGTCAAATATAGGGGACAGGGACACCAGTCTGCTTCAGTCAGAACAGCGCATGACTCTTGATCTCAGGGTTGTGAGTTTGAGCACCACACTGGGTGGAGAGATTACTTAAGTAAATAAAAATAAAAATTAAAAAAATGTATATATGTGTGTGACAATCAGCAAGGTGGGGGTAAGTTTGGGGTATTAAGTGGAGTGCCTAGCAGGAAGTGAGGAAGATTAGAATTTCGAAAATCAGGCTTTCACTAGAACAGTGGTTTCCCAACTATTTTTTTGCAGCAGGGCCCTTTATTCATACGAAATACACAGAATCTGGGGCGCCTGGGTGATGCAGTTGGTTAACCTTCCCACTCTTGATCTCAGCTCAGGTCATGATCTCACAGTTTTTGAGTTCAAGTCCTGCATCAGGCTCTGCGCTGACGGTGCTGAGCCTGCTTGGGATTCTCTCTTTCCTTCTCTCTCTGCCCCTCCCGTGCTTGTGCGCAGGTGATAAATAAACTTAAAATTTTTAAGTTGTTTAAAAAAAAAAAAAAAAGCAGAATCTTAGTCTATGAGACAGACAAAAAGCAAAGCTATTTGGTTTGAGACCAGGATGAGGTGGCATGCAGAAAGGCCTTCCCCTCCCCTGCAGCAGGTCCTGAACCATGTGTAGAAAAAATTTGCAAACCACTGCTCTAGGCCACACCTGTGAGAAGCAGTAGAGCCCGCTGGTTCTCCTGACCAACCAGCACAATCTGTTTGAAGCTCATGGAGTGGTGGAAGGTCATCTTGAAGACCCGCTGCCCACTGGACTGCAGATAGACCTCGACACAGTCACAGGCCCGGCTGCCCGTTGTGCCTACCACTGCTGGCTGCTCCCGGGTGGCCAATACATAGAGGTATTTACGGTAAACGGTGTCACATCTTGGGTCCGAGGCAAACTGTAGGAAAAGATGAAGCTGTCTGGGATCTAGGTCTTAGAGTGGAATGAGGCTTGGGGGTGACAGGATCCTGGGGTGAGAGATGAGATACTTGGGTTCAGGGCTGGGAAAAGAGGGTTTAGTTTTCAGTTCCTGATATGGGAGGGCAGACATCCTGAGGAGAGTACCTCCGGACTGGTGTGGGTCCCGGAGGAGCCCCGGAGGAGGGGTGGGGTCTCAGCTCCTAGGGCTCTGCTACTCACATCCTTGGCTCCGCGACACAATACAACATAGCGGCAGGCTCGCTTCCACTGGATCTGGCCAAGGGTAGAGGAGACCAGGGCATTTTTGAGGAAGAAGAGGGTCCCCGTGTAGTCAAGAATGAAGACATGGTCCTTGGTGGGCAAGAAGCGGCGGTAGCCATGGGCTAGCAGGGGGGCTACACTCTTGCTGAGACAGCGGCGGCGGCCTCCAAATGCCTGGAAATACAGGCCCTTCGTGTCTGGAGAAGGGAAGGAGATGGAAGGCTCAAGGGGTCAGGATGGCACAAAGAAGAGTTGTCAGAGCTTGGGCAAACTATAGTTCTCAGGGAGCCGGGTACTTAGCAGCTCCCATAGCAGCTCCCTTAGCAGCAGGACTGGGGAACAGGGACTTTTCTAAATGACATATGGAAAGCTTAGAAGATATCTTTAATAATCCCCTACACAGGCTATCTTTAATAATCCCTTATGCCTGAACTTTAGTTCTCTGCCCCCTACCCCGAGCCCAGGGCACTACACATGTTTCTAAGTGAGGGCTTCTTTAGTCCAACCTTGCATCAGAGACATCAAGGGAAATATAGTACATAGAAAAGCAGCAGACAGAGGAGCGAAAAGGAATGGCTGAGAAAGGCCAGTAACGCCCCTCACCCCTAGCTCTGGATCTGCTATCTGGATCAGATCTGGATCTCCCTGAATCTCCAGTGTGTGCAGTCAGGTACTTGGATAGGGGCTCCCTGGGAATGGAGGGCTTCAGAGCATGTTTCTCAACGTGGGGGTGATTTTGTCCTCAGGGAACATTGGTTGTCACAACCGGGGGGAGCTTTGTTACTGGCATCTAGTGGGTGGAGGCCAGGGATGCTGCTAAACGTCCTACAATGTGCAGGACAGCCCCTCACTCCAAATAATTATTTGGCCCCAAATGTCAACAGTGGCAGGTTGAGAAACCCTGGTTTAGAGGAGGGAAAACTCCAGGTTTGGGGAGTGGAGGAGATGACCGGGGTAGGATTTGGAAGAGAGTTCGAATACGGAGGCTGACTTGGCAGGGATGCTAGTAACGGGGGCTCCGGGTGGGACGTCTGTCAGAGGGTGGAGCTGGAGGCTTGCAGAGCTCCTAGATGGATGGCATGTTTGAATCTAACAGGCTCTTCTAGAGAAAGGGCCCTGGCAGGTTGGCTAGGAATGCTGAGGCAACTCTATGGAACAGGAGGGATCCCAGAATAATAAGGCACAGGATAGAGGCAAAGAGAACTGAGGTTCTGGGGAGGTGTACAGTTAAGAATGGCAGCTCTCTTCCAGGGCCGGACCCCAGAGCCCTGCTCTCGCAGACGAGGACTAAGCCTGCGACAGATGCGTCTCCACACGCCCTCAGCGTCGCACACTTCATGGAAGTAGTGGCAGGTCTGGCCCAGAGCGACTACATCTCTGACTGGGAGGAATGAGATGATATGCTCCACCTGGGGGGTGGGCAGGAGGGAGGAAGCAGGAATCATCAAGGGGGTTCCTCATCACTCTGGTCCCCTGCCCTTTATTCTGGAATCCCTCCCCACGGATGACTCACCAGCTCTGGGGGGAACAGCTGAACAGAAATAGGGTTCCCTCTGCCCTTCTTCTCTTCACCCCCAGGATCTGGGCCACATGAAGGGCAGCTCCGCTTCACCTACCCAAGGAGAAGGGAGAGCACAGGGATTCCATGAGAGTCAGGCCTCCTTTTCTCCCTTCTGTCAGCCTTTCATTAGCTTCTTTCTTAGGGGCTCATGGCTCTGTGCCCTCAAATCTTCCTATCTTTCTCTCTAGGTCCATGGGACACCCCTCCCTGTCTGCCGTGTTCCTGGGTTCACCAGCTCCAAAGAACCCCTCCCCTGATCTCTTGCTGCCATCTTCTTCTCCTTTCCTTGCCTCACCCTCCCACCCCCTCACCCTGAGCCCCTCCTCCTGTCTGCACAGCCCGGTGAATTTTTGCAGCCTTCTTCTCCGGCTTTTCCTCACCATCTTGACTGCCCCGTCCCTGCTCCTGCCCTCATCCTCCCCCCCCCCGACCCCCCCCCCCCCCGTAGTCAGCTCCCTGGCCCCCGTTCCTGCTGCCTTTCCCACACCATGTCCCCCGCCTGGGCTTGGGGGACCTCTGGGGCCCCTCAGCCTTCTAGGCCCCTCCCCCATGGAGTCTGGGAAGACAAACCTCTCTGTGACCTCACTGTCCAGCCACTGTGACCTATTTTCCCCAACCCTGCCAGGATTTTCTTAGACAGTTCCTGGGTTCTAGCTTGGCTCTAGCCACCCAGTGGCTCATGGGATATGCATGAGCCCCTCCTCCAGGAGAAAGAAAGTGTGAATGACTGCTAGATGAGGCCTTTACTTTTGGAGCACAGTTGTGAGGTTCCTCCCCTTGAGGCCCTTTAGCACTCTGCTCTGTAGAGAAACACCGGTGAATTCTTCCTATCTCAGCAGCCCAGGGCCTCCAGGGGATTTGTATAGACTACGTAAGAGGATGACAGTATAAACTACCTAAGAGTATAAACTACCCCCCCCCCAAAAAGTATAAAAAATATAAACTGTTTGACAGGTGAGGAGGAATGATGACCCTGCTACACTCGCTTAGAGGGAAGCATGCACTAGATGAAAGTGGGAATAATTCAGCACCAACTCTTTAGTCTTACAAAAACACATCCAAAAGCAGATTTCCTGGGACAGTAACATCAATGCATGTATGAAGGACAACCTATTAAGGTGGAAGAAAGGGATAGAATTACTCTGAAAGCATAGGGTATCTCCCAGGGTCTAAGCTTTTAACTTAGTCTTATGGGGAGAGAGGGCCGCCATATATGAGAAACAGCTGGAGTTCAGGGTATGTCTGTCCAGGTAGGGGCAAAGGATCTACACCAATAAACCAAAGGGAGTAACCGGCTCTTCCAGGAACGCAAAGGAATCCAATCCTGGACATCCAGCCCTCAGCTGCCTAGTATTACAGACTTTCCTTTACCGCGCCAGCTATCAGTCAACCACCCAAACTCCCTTACTCATGGGGACTAGTAAACAACTAGTTTGAGACACTGCGGATGGAACTTTAAGGATTCAATACATGTTTAGGAAATCTCAACCTCTGAGATGTGATTCACAAGAACCTTTAGTTGTTTGTGATCAGGCAACTATTAACGTGGTAAATGGACTATGTTAATGTGTTAGGTCCTTTTGCCACCTAAAAGGACGTTAAGATCCCTTAGCACACAGAAAAAGGATCCTCAGCTTCCTCTTGGGTCTGGGTCCCCACTATTTCAGCTCAGGAAGCAAAGGAGACGGTGCGAATAGAAAATGCCCACGTAGAAGTCGCTGGGAAACCGGGCTTCTGCTCTAGCCAACTCCTCAACTTCCCTCCGCCTCAGTTTCCTCATTTGTAAAACGGCGGGCTTCTTCCGAATGAGATGATCCCTTATGGACTAACTCCCCTCCCCCGCCTCAGGTCCTGTCATCACAGTTCCCGCCGGGGCGCGCTCCTCGAGGTAGGCTGGCCAGCCGGGCGGTAGTTCTGGAAGCTCTCCCGGTCTCCCGTAACCCTCCCTTCAGCAGCTGCCTTGGGCATCTCCGGTCTCTGGGAAGCCCCCCGCCCGCCGGAGCTCCGGAGACCGCCGCAGGGCCTCAGACTCCGCAGCCGGAAAGGCCTCCACGGTCCCTTCAGTTGCGACGACCCCCTCCCTCCCCGCTGGTCTCAGGCTTCGCCTTGCACCCCACCCCCCTCCTTCACGCCCTCAAAGCAGGCTCGCTCCCTAACATTTGCAGCTCGCACTCGCCTCTCCAGGCCCTGCACTGTTCCCAGCCGGCCCGACCGGCAGCGCTCACGTTCTTTCACCTCCGTCTCAAAGATCTAGCTCACCCGCCTCCTGCTCGGCGAAGGGACCGCCTTCTCGCCCATGCTATTGGTAGGTACAGCCGTCCCTCAGAGAAGAGGCCGGGCCAGGTTCCCTCCGGAAGATTTAATTGGCCTTCTTGACAGTCACTCGCCTATATCCGGCTTGCGATTGGTCTCCGTTGGAAAAAAAAAAAACCCGAGACCCGGCTTGAGGTCTCGGCCTCTATCCCTTCTACTTGAGCACCGGCGTCCCCGTCTCCTGGTTAGACCTGATTGGCTCCATCTCCAGCCCTAAGCATTGCGATTGGACGCGGCTGCGCGGGGCGGGCCAGCCTGGAGCGTCGGCCGTTGGCGAGAGCTCTATTCTAGCCCCCTCCCTTCTGTCGCCTCACTCCTGCGCTATAGTCTCCACCCCCCCGGCGGGTTCTGATTAGCCGCTTCCAACGCGTCTTCGGATCGCGATTGGTCCGCCGTGTCCCTGAGCGCGTTTCCTCCCCCTTGAAGCGACTACGGCGGCTCCAAGGAGGGGGAGGGGGGAGGAGGGACGGCCGGTCCCGTCAGTCAGGCAGCGGGAGCCGCCGAGAGCGGATGGCGGCGGCGGTAGCGGCCCCACTCGCCGCCGGGGGTGAGGAGGCGGCGGCCACGACCTCCGTTCCGGGGTCTCCGGGTCTGCCCGGGAGCCGCAGTGCAGAGCGGGCCCTAGAGGAGGCCGTGGCCACCGGGACCCTGAACCTGTCCAACCGGCGCTTGAAGTACTTCCCCCGGGGCGCGGCCCGCAGCTACGACCTGTCAGACATCACCCAGGCTGGTGAGTGCACTCGGCCTAGTCCCGGGCTGGGACCCTCATTTGCATAGCCCCGCCCCTAGCTTGTTTCTCACCGGTCTCGGGAGTCTGGCCCGCCCCTTCACCTGACCGTCGAGGTTCTTGACCCTGACTATTTGTATAAGCCTGCTAACTCCCCCTCCCCACTTTGAGAACTCCTGGACAATGAACCCATTTCTCCTTTGTACCGAACGTCCGGCGCCCTGACCGAGTGTTGTGAGAGTTCCCCGTCTTCTGCTTCTCTTTATTTGCCTTTCTGCGCACCTGTAGAATGGTCCCGCCCCTCACCTGGTTGGCTCATTTGCATGACCTCTTCAACCTCAGTTCTGATCGTTCCTTAAAGCAGCCCCCAAGAGCCCCTCTAATGACTCCTTTCTCTTTCTCCACTTCGTCTCCAACTCTTTCCCGGTTCCACCTAGATCCGAACAGCCGTAGGCCCCCCTGTTCCTTAGGATTCGCCCCTAACAACCTGGTGCTTCTGTTTACTGTGCTTATCGTCCCGCCCCCTGGCCCTCTCCACTCTTCACCCAGCAAGCCTATGGGAAAGAAGCAAATCTTACACCTCCCCTAACTCTTTTCTCCGCGAGCTCTTCCACCTATTATCCCTGACCCCCTTATCTGAGACTCCCCCTCCTTCTTGCGTGTGTGAGGTCACAATGGAGCCTGTGACCTCATAGGGACCTTAGAATTCCCATTTCAGTGTCTGCTTTCCCTAGGAGGGGAGGGACTTGAGGCAGTTGCTGAAAGGAAGGAAATCTTATCTCCTGGCATGGAGTTCTGGGAAGCTAGAGACTGTCCCACTGTCCTTCCACTCCTCCACCCCACAGATCACTCTAATCATGTCCCTCCTCCCCGGTGTCTCTTGATGGTGGGGTGTGGGGGACTCTACCATGACAGGTGAGTCAGGCTTCAGCTGCTCAGGAGGCAACAACCTATGACCCTGGGCTGGCAGCTGGGGGGTGGAGATTGGGAGTGGGCCAGAGGACCGCATTCCCGAAGCCCCACCCCAGCCTAGCCCAGGGGTGGGACTTGGGGCTGGCTGAGTGTCCTCCTGAAAACACTGCTCAGGGACTGAATGCATTTCTCCTCTAGCAGGTGCCCGTTCACCTGCAAACACCCAAGTGGACACAGACACTCTCTTTCCTCCACTGTTCTGGGGAGAACCAGTTTAAACCTCTCCACTTTTCTTGGGTTGCTGGGGAAACTTACTTGCCCACCATGCAGCAAGTGAGTTCAGGGAGCCCTGAATGGGTGAGCCCCAGGAGCCATTCCTCTCCCTCTCCGTCTCCCCCAGCCGCCTAACCCCCAAGCTCCAGATTGACCTCAGCAGCTGTGTGACACTCGCCGTCTGTTCCCTTTCCCCTCCCCCTTGCTTGTTTTTTGACAAAGACCAAATGTTATTCTTTACTTCCTTAGGGCTCTGTCTCTGTGAGTGGACTCCTGGGGAAAACTACCAAGAACTCCCTGACCCCTCCCAGCTCCTACCCCCTCCCCGCCTCCTCCCCCAGCATTCCGGCTCAGGGTGCAGGCAGTTAGTTCTCCTGAGTGAGTTTGTGTGACGAAGTGGGAAAATCCCAGCTTACTGAGGACCTCTCCCTGTCCTGCTCTCCACGCAGAAATCCTAAGTCCTTTCTGGGCCCAGGTTGTAGGCCAGGTGGAATCTGTCTTGTCCAAAATGTTCTCTGACCCTGCTCCCCAAGCAGAAGGCTTATAGTTTGGAGTGGAAAGGGGAAGTAACAGTTGGGGTTGCCCATACCCTGCCCTCCATACCTCCTTGCCCTCCAACCCAGACTAAACACTTCAACACTCCGCCAGATTATCCTGAGCCCTCTGCTGCTTTCCCAACTCTTTCTGCCCCACTGTTTTCTCTGCATATTTCCTGTGGCACAGGTCTCCGATATCCCTCGGACTCTGTTCCTTGGGGCCCCTGAAAGTAGGGTGAACCCTGAGATGGCGGGGAGGGGCCGCCCTCACAAAGGAGAAGTGCAGCTCATTCTCTCACAGACCACATCCTGTGCCTCCTGTGCCCTGCCTCCTCCAGGCTGGGCTCCCTTCCACCCCAAGCTTTTGCCCCTTTTGCCCCTGTCGCCGCTCAGCCGGCTTGTCCTCTCCACCCCCTTCATCCATGGCACCTGCGCTTGCACACACATGCATTTGGGGATGCAGGGAGAGCAGGCAGGTGGAAAGTGAGCGGAGGAGGCCTGCATCTGGCCCTCTCACCCTCTCCAGAACTTGGGTCTTCTCCCTTGACAGGTCTTCTCTCTGTGCTCCGGGACTGTGAGCAGAGAGGGAGAAAGAAGGACCCCTGGTGCCTCAGGCTGTCACCGCCCTGGTAAACATAGGGCCCACCAGAGAGAGAACCCGACAGCTTGTTTCTACTCCATTTCCTGTCGTGAGATTCGTTTCCTTGGGGGATATACCCCAGCTTCCCTCCCAATGGCTTTCGCTCACCCCTTCCTGGGGAGGGCTGTCTAAAAAGCTCACCCAAGTTCTGTTGCCAGAGACATCCCACAGCAGGCCCTGGGCCCCTCCCAGTACAGGCGAGGAGAGGAAGCAGAAATCCAGTCTTGCTTGCAGGGCTCTCAGCAATTACCGTCCCCAGACTGGCAGAAACCCCATGCCTGACTCCTTTCATTGGAGTAGCAAGAGACCCCTTGAGAATAAGGGGTGGTAAGAGGTTTTATCCTCTGTTCCTCCCTCTCTGCCCCTCACCCACACCAAGATCCTGCAAAAGAGCCGAGTGCCTGAAGTCTGGGTCAGTAAGAGAGGAAGTAGAGCGGGGCTGGTGGAGCTGGAAGAAGGTGGGAAGGAGGCCAGTCCTGAGCACAGTGTATCCTGATGGGAGGGACCCGAGGACTGTAGCTCCCACCTCCAGGTTGATCAGCTTGGCCTCCCTTCCTGGTCCCTGGGAGTCTGTTACTTCACAGACTCTTGGACCTGGCTTGCTGATCCCAGGGGCTGATGAAGAAGCGCTGTTGTCCAGTATGTCAGGAGCCTTATTTAATCTCTAGAGCCAGACTCTAATGGCCCTTGGTTTCTCCCCTGTGTTGAAAAGAGGTTGAGGTTGGGGAAAAGGCCCCTGAGGAGGGATGAGCTTTCTCAGTGGTCTCCCCCAGAGGTTGACAATATTCTTATCTCGAGCCTCCCACTCTATTACCTTGCTATTTTCTCTGGAGCACCAGCCCTTCTCCATAGAACAACAGGAATCACAAGAGTTCTAGAAGCCAGTTACCCTTTCCAGGATAGCCCTTCATTTGTGTACTTGAAGGCGGTGTTCATGTTTTGCTCTCCCAAGTCTGGGACCCTGTGGCCTTTGCCTTTCCTTTGCTGTTCTGGTAATGTGCTTGCAGCATGCTCAAGTTTTGCAGAAAGCTTTGTTGTCTCCAGGGACCCCAGGTTTATAGGTCTGATTCTTCAGGTCCGAAGGGGAGGCAGACTTCTGGGCAGCTGGCTCTGGGAGAGTTCATGGTCCTTTTGTCCAGGGCTGGGTCTTTCCACAGCTCTCCTCTGATACTTGCTTCCCCTAGACCTCTCCCGGAACCGGTTCCCCGAGGTGCCGGAGGCAGCATGCCAGCTGGTGTCCCTGGAGGGCCTGAGCCTCTATCACAATTGCCTGAGATGCCTGAACCCAGCCTTGGGGAATCTCACGGCCCTTACCTACCTCAACCTCAGGTAGGAAGGCGCGGCTGGGGAGGGGGTGCAGGGTGGGGAGCTTATTCTTCTCAGCCCCAAGTCCCAGTGCACAGTACCCTGAGTCCCCCTCCTGGTGACCCTGAAAAGAGGGCAACCCTGGGATGCCGTGCCTGGGGAGTGAGCCCACTGCCTTTCTCCCCTCCACAGCCGAAACCAGCTGTCATCGCTGCCACCCTACATCTGCCAGCTGCCCCTCCGGGTGCTCATTGTCAGCAACAACAAACTGGGAGCCCTGCCTCCCGACATCAGCGCCTTGGGAAGTCTGCGGCAGCTTGTGAGCATAGGGAGCAGGGCCAGGAGAGGGGCTGTCGAGCCAGGCACCTTTGGGGGAAGCTGGGGAGAGGTGGGGACCACCTGGAGGTGGCCAGAGACAGGAGGCAGTTTCTGATGCTCTTGTTTGTTTGTTTTTTCTTTTTAATGTTTATTTCTTTATTATGAGAGAGAGAGAGAGAGAGAGAGAGTGAGTCGGGCAGAGGGAGAGCGGGAGAGAATCGCAAGCAGTCAGCGCTGTCAGCGCAGAGCCTGACGCGGGGCTCGATCTCATGAACTGTGCGATCATGACCTGAGCCGAAATCAAGAGTCAGCCACTTAGCTGACTGAACCAGCAGGTGCCCCTGATGCTCCTGGTCTTAGGGCTCCTGCCCTGCTTCTTTCCTCATTGCAGGATGTGAGCGGCAATGAGTTGCAGTCCCTTCCCACAGAGCTGTGTAGCCTCCCTTCCCTGCGGGACCTCAGTGTTCGGAGAAACCAGCTCAGCACCCTCCCTGATGGTAAGGAGAATGAGGAGCTGGAGGGAGGGCGGGGGGGGGGGGGGCGTGCGGAGAGAAAGAGTGTGTGTGTGTTGTTTACATTGGAGAAGTCGCAAAGACTCTTCACAGAACATCGATGCCTTAGTTGCCTAAGGTTTTGCAGTGTGTAAAACAAATGAGAGAGAGTGAGCAGGGAGGGGCAGAGAGAAAGGGAGAGAAGGAGAATCCCACGCAGGCTCCGCACTGCCATCGTGGAGCCCAATGTGGGGCTTGAACTCCCAAACCATGAGATCATGACCTGAACCAAAATCAGGAGTCAGACACTTAACCGTCTGAGCCCTCCAAGTACCCCCTAACTTACTTGTTCTTAACCAGCAACCCTCTGAGGCTGGCAGACATGGGTTATTAGCTCTGTTTCACAAATGTGGAACAAGGCACAGAAGGGAGAGTGAGTGAGTGTGTTGGTACCCTGTAGAATCCCAGGATTGGAAGGGGTCTTCAGCATCACCCGGTGTCCTCATTCACCCAGTGGGAGCTCTCAAGTCAGATGATGCCCTGTACCTCCTCCCCGGAGATTGAGTCAGTGGAGCCACGTGCCAGAGCCCAAGCAGCCCCATTTGAACGAGCTAGCTGTGATCCACCCCAACATTTGATAGCCTTTGTTCCAAAGCAAGCACCACTGCCCTTAGCCAGCCAGCATTGTCGTGTGTTTCCTGTGTTTTAGGTGGGCGTCAGGTAGATGTGTGTGATGTCACTCAGATCTGGGGCCAACTCTTAAACTGTATTGGCTTCATGGGGAGAGAAGTGGAAGAAAGTGCTAGAACAGGACTCTTAGCTGCAGAAGCTGGAGGGAAGGCACGTGGCTCTGCTCAGGGAGTTTGAGGAAGACTTTGCCCCAGCGGCATGGCAGGAGCCGACCTGTGAAGGAAAGTTCTCCTTCCTTCTGCATCCCAGGCAAAGCATCCTGGGGCAAAGCATGTGGGTGGGAGGGAGCACAGTCTGGCAGGATGTGGTGAGAAAGGCAAGCCATGGCCAGGTGAGAAGGACCTGAGCCTTGTTCATCTTGTTCTTAAAGAACAAGGGAGGGAGTCAGCTGGTCACCCATTTTCTCTGAGCTCCCCTTACTCCTACACTGGCTCTCTTTCCTTCTGAGTCAGTAGCAGTGTAAACAAGCATTTGATCAGGATGCTCTCTGGGCCATAAAAAAAGACCCTAGCAAAATTCTCTGGGGACACAGAGGAAGGAGCAGGGAATTCTAACCTAAGTGTCTGGAAAGATTTTGTGGAGCAGGCAACACTTGAGCTGAACCTTGAAAGATGGACACAAAAATGACATTGTCCCAGCTGAGCAAACAGCAGGTGGAAAGATGCAGAAGCCAAGGGGCTGGAGGGTTGTTTGATGTGGTGTAAGGGTGGGCAGTGAGATGGGAAATGTGGGCTGAGCCAGATCATGAACACCTTGACCGTGCTGGGCCAGGGAGTGGTGATTTTTATTCTGTGTCTCTGGCTACCACTAATCCAACTGTGTGTGTTTGAGAAATAGAAAAAGGCACCCTTTTCTGTGAGTGGGCACAGCCTTGCCTGGGACCGGAAGGGCTTAGCTAGTGAAGTTCAGGTGGGATTGCAGTCCCTTCCTGCCTGGGTCCTTTGTGCAGGGCACAGGCCACTCACCCTCAGCAGCCTTGGCTGCAAGTCATGGAAGATTTTTGAGCTGTGCGACGTCACAGTTTGGTTTGGGTCTGTGATGGTCACTTGGGAATGGAGGAACGGTTGAAGTGTGCAGTGGGCAGGGTGGGGAAAAGGAGAGAAGCACATGAGATGGATAGGAGCTAAGGGAGGGGGGCCTGGAGGGGGCCATATTTGAGCAGGAAGGGAACCAGGTAGGTTGTTCCTGGGGAGTGCTCTCAGCCAGTCAGGGCATCCTGTGGTGGACCCCGGGGTGGCCAGCTGGCCAGAGCAGAGGGCAGAGGAGGTGAGCACAAGACCCTCCCCCCCCTTGGGCAGGCTCCTGACTCTTCCCTCACCCACGCCCAGAGCTGGGGGATCTTCCTCTTGTCCGCCTGGATTTCTCCTGTAACCGTGTCTCCCGCATCCCGGTCTCCTTCTGCCGCCTCAGGCACCTGCAGGTCATTCTGCTGGACAGCAACCCCCTGCAAAGCCCACCTGCTCAGGTGAGGGGTGGGTTTGGGGTAGACCATGGAGACAGAGCTGAGAGTGGGTAGGCGTTGGGAGGTGGTTCCCTTTAGCAGCCAATCGGGATCTGGGGGAGCCCCCTTCCCTTCCCCTAACCCCTACCTTGTGCCCCCTTATACCTAGATCTGCTTGAAGGGGAAGCTTCACATCTTTAAGTACTTGTCAACAGAGGCTGGGCGGCGTGGGGGGTCAGCACTGGGGGACCTGGCCCCTTCCCGCCCCCCGAGTTTCAGTCCCTGGTAAGTTCTAAGTGGGAAGGAAGGACGCTCCTGGATACTTGCTGCCCCTTCCTGGCAGCATGGACTCCATGGGTGTTGGTGGGAAGATGAGAGGGGTCACTGCCTGATATCGGACTGACTAGCTCTCCCTGGCTGGCACTAGCCCTGCTGAGGACTTATTTCCGGGACGTCGGTACGATGGTGGGCTAGACTCAGGCTTCCACAGTGTTGACAGCGGCAGCAAGAGGTGGTCTGGAAATGAGGTAAGAGCCTCTTTTCTGAGGGACGTTGGGGGTCCCAGCCCCCGGGGAGAACCTCCTGAGCCAGGACCCTTTGCTTGGTGCCTCTGAATATCAGAGTGACAGTTGGTGGCTGGAGTGGTCTTCTTCCCTTGCCCAAGTTTCCAAGGAAGGGCTGGCTCAGCAGCAGACCCCAAGGGCCTGAAACCCATGAACCCCCAGCATTGCTGAGCAGCTGACTCCCATTTTTGCATTTCCGCATTTAAAGTCAACGGATGAATTTTCGGAGTTGTCCTTCCGAATCTCAGAGTTGGCCCGGGAGCCTCGAGGGCCCAGGGAGCGGAGGGAGGATGGCTCTGGTGAGTGATGGGTTGGGATAAGGGGACTGGGGTAATGGACAGGTCCCCGAAGGCTCCCCCCTGCTTGCTGACGTGCCCTGGCCTTTCCAGCTGACGGAGACCCTGAGCAGATTGACTTCATTGACAGCCACGTGCCTGGGGAGGACGAAGAGCGAGGTGCTGTTGAGGTGAGGGTCCGGCCCCTGTCCCTGTGCCCGGTAGTGTGCTGTGCCCTGTGGGACAGGAGAGCGGAGGGAGGGAGCCAGTACAGTCTTGGGGGAACAGATCCTCCCTCACCCCCTCTGCTGCTTTTTCTTTAGGAGCCCCGGCCACCAGAATTGAGCCCTGTGGCAGGGGACGGAGAGAAGGCACCAAACAGCAGGTACCCCAGAGCCACCTGAGCCGGCATCTCCTCCCTTTACCCCGTCACCCTACACTTTCCCTCCTCTCCTGACCCTGCTCTGCCTCACTGGTCCTGCCTCTACCCCTCAGGCGGGAGGAGCCTGCTGGTGAGGAGCGGCGACGCCCGGACACTTTGCAGTTATGGCAGGAGCGGGAGCGGCGGCAGCAGCAGCAGCAGCAGCAGCAGCACAGCGGAGCGTGGGGGGCCCCCCGGAAGGACAGGTGTGGGCAGAGGGCAGGGGCGGGGTGGGGCTAGGGGGCTGTGGAAATGAGCCCTCGTGAGCTACTCTGTCCCTCAGGGTTTGCAGGTCCGCTGCCTGCACTGCCGACCCCACATCTCCTTTGCTTTCCAGTTTTGTGAAGCCGGGGGTCAGGGCTGCTGGCGGAGGTCCTGCGGCCTCATCCACTCAGGCCTCCTACAAGTATGTGTCCTCCCCGATTCCACCTCCCTGCGCCATCTCCCTGCGCCATCTCCCTGCACACCCTCCCTGGACCCCCTCTGATTTGCTGTGTGTCTGTCCTCAGCGGCATGCCCAAGTCCAGTGCCACCCAACTGGGATCTTCAGGGGGGCAGGGAGCCCCCCCGGCCCCTGCCACCACCCCTGCCTCCCAGGAGCCCCTTCCTGCAGCTGGACCAGGTTGGACAGGGACTTTGGGAAGAGGATGGGGGACTGTATAGGTGAGGGGGTGGCTGGGCCTGGTGGTCTGAGGGAAGCATGGGACTCCAGGGGGTGTCTTTCTCACCTGCCCCCTGGCTCTGGCCCCCAGCGACAGTGCCTGCTCCCCGGCCGCTCGGCTCCATTCAGAGACCAAACAGCTTCCTCTTCCGTTCTTCCTCTCAGAGTGGCTCAGGTGGGTTTCCCCCTGTCGCCATTGCTAAGCCAGCACTAACCCCTGGGCTGCGGTCACCCCTTCTGGCCTGGGAGTTCTCCAGTCTATTGTCCCTTTGTGTTGAAAATCCCCACAAGTACAAAGGCAGGAGATGTGGGTGCCAGACACGGTGACCCAGCCAGAAAGTCGGCAGTGGGTGGTAGAGACAGCCCACATTCCTCCTTTTTCTCCAGGCCCTTCCTCACCAGACTCTGCCGTGAGGCCTCGGCGACCCCCTCAGCTTCTGGACGAGAAGGAGCTGATGGCACAGCTGCGCCAGGTGAGAGAGGTGGGATCTGTGGGGGCGGGGAGGGGCTACTTCACACCCTGTGGGTGCCTTCAGGAGGATGGAAGGGGCGGGCCGGAGTCCCCACTGACCCTGACTGCTCCCCTGTCGTCCTCCTGCCCCCTAGGTAATGGAGTCCCGGCTGCAGCGGCCCCTGCCTGAGGACCTGGCGGAGGCTCTGGCCAATGGGGTCATCCTCTGTCAGCTGGCCAACCAGCTGCGGCCCCGCTCCGTGCCCTTCATCCATGTGCCCTCGCCTGCTGTGGTCAGTGGGGTCCCAGGGTGGGAAGTAGTGGATGGGGCAGAGGACTGCCAGGGCCTCTCTTACTCTCTTCTTTTTCCTCTCTCGCCCTCCTGCAGCCAAAACTTAGTGCTCTCAAGTCTCGGAAAAATGTGGAGAGTTTCTTAGAAGCCTGCCGAAAAATGGGGGTGCCTGAGGTATGGGGGCGGTGTTCTCAGGAACCCAGGGCCAGTCCCTACTATAGAGTGGCGATGTCCTGGGCTCAGCTGAGCACTCCGTGTGGATGGCGGGGTTCCATTCAAAGGGGTGTCTGCTCCCCGGAAGAAAGCACGTCCACAAGTCCCACTCCTGCACGCCTCCCTACCCTGCATGCTTCCGTGCCCTGCACTCTGCATGTTGGTGTGGCTCAGGCCTTGGCACGTGAGGGCAGGGGGTGGGGAGGGATTGTCTTGCTGCTGCTGCTGACGTCTGCTCTTTGTCCTTGTCCATCTGTCCTACTCTCCCTTCCCAGGCTGACCTGTGCTCGCCCTCGGATCTCCTCCAGGGCACCGCCCAGGGGCTGTGGACCACCCTGGAGGCTGTGAAGCGGGTGGGGGGCAGGGCCCCCCCACCCCTCTGGCCCCCCTCTGGTCTGGGCGGCTTCATCTTCTTCTACGTGGTCCTCATGCTGCTGCTCTATGTCGTCTACACTCGGCTCCTGGGTTCCTAAGACCTGAAGTCACCCTTTCCCCTGCCCTCTCCACCTATTTCTATTTATAAGACTCCTGTGCAACCCCCATCCCTACCAGTGGTGCCTTCAGTCCCTACCAAAGACACTAGTGAACCCTCTCCCCTCACACACACTGACCTCAGAGGCCCCACTCTGGTGCCCCCAGACCCTGGGCCCCCAGCCTCTGGCCACCCTCCTGTAGCCCCTTCCCGTGCCCCTCACCTCTCCATGCTGATGGTGCCTTCATTCCCTCCAGGCCCTGCCCTGCCCTCTGCTCCCTCAGAGGGTAGATCTCAACCTTCTTCCTTGTGCCGTCCCCCTCCACCCTGGTCCCCCCACTGTTATGGGGAGCTAAATTATCTATATTTTGTAGAGAGAACTCTATATTTGTAGGAGTTGCAGGGGCCCAGGCTGGGTCCCTGTCTCTGTGTATAAATTGTACAGACCGTGGCCGCCTCTGTGTGTGTGTTTGCGTCTGCTCTTGCTGTGGCCAGGCCCAGCCCTGGCTGTGCCCCTTGGGCTCTGTGTGCCAGCCTGCCTACTCCAGCATTTCCCTCTGGAAATGACAGGTCTCTCCTCCCCTGAGCCTTGGCCCCCTGTGTCATCTCCCTTCTGTTACCTGCTGGCAACTTCCTTGCGTCTCATTTGTCCCAAGCCATGTCCAGGGTGCCCCTGACCTTTGCCGCCTCCACCTGGGCCATCCTGTCAGCCCTGTTTGCCCAGGCTTCTTTGGGGTTTCACCCACCCTGCTCCCAGGAAGGGCAGGGAAGCCGAGAGAACAGGGTGACATAGGGAACTTAACCCGGGCCCCTCCCCCCAGGAGTCCCTGTGCCAGCCCCATCACATCCTGGAAGAGGAGGGGGCCCCGGGAAGGGGCCTCCCTTACATCGCTGCTGTCGTCCACGCACTGCTGGAAAGGCCATAGGGTTGAGGAAGGGGCGCAGGGCCCCGACCTGGCCTGCAACCCAGGAACAGAGAAGACAGCCGTGCCCGGCTTCTGATTTCTAGCAAGGACTCTGGTGAGGGCGGCCTTGGGCCTGGCCCTGTTCCTTGGGCGCCCCTCGGCCCTCCCGAGGGGTTGGAAGCAGGCCCGGTCCAGCAAGGTGCCTGGCCGCCTCTGGGTGTGGCCAAGGGTCTTGTGTCAAGTGCAATAAAGAAGTCGGGCCCTTTAGGCTGCCCTCAGGTTGTGTGTGTGTGTGTGTGTGTTGTGTGTGTGTGTGTCCGTCCGTCTGTGAACGAAAGCAGTGCTTCGCGGGGAAAGGGTCGCCTCCGTGTTGATGTTGGGGTTCTGCAGTTCCCCGCACCTGGCGTCACCCCTCCATAGCCAACGGCTGCCAAGCGCGGGCCCAGCCACCCCCGCCGCCAGGGGGCGTCCGCGGGATCCCTGCGGGAGCGCGCGCCACGTGGTCCGGAAACGCGCTGGGCGTCGGCGTGGCCGCGAGGCCCTGCGAGCTGGGCGGGGTGCTGCGGGAGGTGAGGGCCGTGAGGGGGCCGCGTGGGGCTGCGAGGGGAGAGGTGGGAGGCGCGGACGGTGCGGACGGGGGGCACGGAGCGGCTGGCCTGCGCTGCCCTCCCCCGCCAGAGGCCTCATGTTGCCTGGGCCGCCTCGGCGGTGGGACGCGGGCAAAGAGCAGGCGCTCGAGGAACATGGCTCCTCGGCTGGCAGTGACCCCGTGGAGACCTCGACCTTTGGAGAGGAAGCCCTGGAGGAGCCAGGAACTCCCACGCAGGACAGGTGAGGGGCTGGGCGGGAGGGAAGTCCGACAGGGGGCCCACAGTGTGCGGAGATCTCCGTTGCCGACCCTGAAGAATGGCTGTGCCCAGACTCTCTGCACCAGGCACCCTCGGCCCTGCCCAGGAAGTACCGGGGGAGGCTGTGACCGGTGCACCTCAGTACCTCCCGCTCCCAGCCCGCAGCCCCGGTCCCGAAGGCCCTCCTGGACCCGGAGAGAGCTGCTGCTGTCCCGGCCTCCCCCAGGCCTGGCTGCGGAGCATTCCCCGGGAACCCCAGGTAGGTTCAGGCCTTGCGGCCTTTACCCCACAGGACCCTTCCACCGACTCCCGAGCCTGTTTTAATCTCTGTCCCCTCCCCGCCCCAGTAGCCCTTTCCCCTCAGATGGCCTGGGAGGTGGCCCCCTCAAGGATGACCGTGTTAGCACCATGGGATCCCAACTACAAGGCTAAAGCGGGACTCCGGCTGGTGTGGGTGAGTTGGGAGTACCTGCGGCTCTGTCCTGGGGGTGGGGCAGGGGTGCCTTCGGAGGGAGCCCAAGCTCCAGTGTTCTGTCATGCCCCCTTCACAGGGGCCCAGCCGTGCACCTGGCACCTCCTTCTCAGGCCGGACCTTGTGTCATCCCTCATTGTGGCCGCTGTATGAGGCAGCCTCAGGCCGGGACCTCAGGTCCCTGGCCCCTGCAACAGGACATCAGAATGGAGAGCATGAGCCCAGGGATGCAGGTACTTTGCTTGGGCCCAGGGACTTGGAGTGGCCCTGCACGAGCTCCTCAGGGAACCAGTGCAGCCCTTGCCGATGTGGGAACCCCAGCCTGCTGCCCTCCCAGCTTCTCCTCTCCAGGGTTCCCAGTGATGTGCTGTGAAGATGTCTTTGTTTCAGACCCTCTGCTGCCATGTGGGCAGCGTATTCCCCTGTATCTGTCTGAGGCCTCTCAACAGGTGAGTGCACTTCCTGCCCTGGCCTCGCCTATTTTTCATGCAGGGCTTGGGTGGAGACACTCCCCCCTCCTGTCTCCTCAGGTGATGGGCTCTCTGAAGCTGCTGCTCCCACCTCCTATCATGTCTCCCTGGGTCCTCCGCACCCCATCCCCTGGCTGCCCTACTGCCTGGCTCAGTGGGCCTGAGCTCATCGCCCTGACTGGCCTCTTGCAGATGAGCCAGGGGCCTCCTAGACCTGTGGCTTTGGAGGCTCCCACGCCCCCTGCTGGCCCCCCAGACCCTGTATCTGATCACCCAGACCCCAGTGGTGGCCCCAGCTGTTCTCACTGCACTGATCCATCTGCCCCTCAAACCCCAGGCACACATTGAACATACCCTTCTGGGTGCAGAATGGGTCCCCTACTCCCCTAGACAGCTTCTGTTGACAATAAAAGTGTTGGTTTGCAAACAGGCTCTTTGTAGTGAGTAGCAGAGTGGGGCATGGAGACAGGGATGGGATCTCTTCCTCTACACAGCTTAGGCTGCCCTCCCCTCAAATTCTTGTTACTCATTGGTCACCCCCACAGTAGCTCAGGGGAATCCACGGACCTAAGACCTTTCCAGGCTGACCAAGGAGGGCACCTTTAATAGGGCAGGGTGTGTGTGGGATGCACAGTACAGTCCCCCAGACAGTATTTGGAAGCAAGAAGTCTATCAGCTCTGCCAGGCTCCATAGAAGGGAGGATTGCATGAACACATGGCTGGTGCTGAGAGAGGGAAATCAGGGAGTAAGGGGGTGGCACAGCACTTTTGGGAAGCAGTAGAGGGAAGGTACCTGGTGCTTTCAGCCCTCTTGCTTTGGGGTCCTAGGAGTTCAGCCCTGGGGCTGGGGATTAGTTCTTTGGCTGGGAGGAGACACAAGGCAGGTAGGGAGGAACAGGTCCATGTGAGAGAAGTCAGCCAAGACCGGGTAGGGGGCGCCAAGGCCAGCCTGGGAATTTGGAGTGATGCTTCAGGAACTCTGCCAGGAGAGAAAGGATCAGGGCTTTGCTGGGGGTTTGTGGGCAGGAAGAGGGGAGGGCGGCTCTAGAATTTTCTCCGTTAAAAGAATCCAGCTTCTTGGGGAACCTTTTCCTGAAGATTCCCCAGGCACCACATCTGGAAGGAGCAGAGTGGGTAACAGGCCTAAGGGCAGCTCAGAGCTCTGCAAGTCACAGGTCCTGGCGGGGGCGGTGCCTAAGAGCCCCTCCAGGTTTGGAAGGGTGAGGGGAGGAGTTGAGGGGAGCTGGCAGGAAGGCATTTGTCCTGTTTTCTCTCTCCTCCTCCCCATCCATCCGTCAGCTAGACTGGAGGGGGCTGCCTGTGTCTCCTCACCGGAACCTCCCTGAGGTTCTGGAAGTCGATGCGGGCATAGCTGTGTGGGTGGTGAATGCTGGACCCCGGGGTGTCGCCTTGAGCCTCCAATGGAGGGACCAGGTCCAGGTCTACATAGTTGAGGCGGTTTTTGGTCGGGTCTTGTATGGCAGTGCTCATTCCTAAGTGGTGTGGGGCCACGTACCTGATGCACACATAATCTCCTGCTAGCTCCGAAGGTGGTTGCAAGCAGGGATGAGCCCCTGTCGGTCCCCAACATTCCCCGATGGCGGGAGGGGGGCCTTGGAAAGAAGGTCCCGGCCTCCTGGGCCTGGGCGTATAGGAACGGGGCAGGGAGCTCGAGGGAAAGGACCCTGGCAGAAAGTGGCTCATGGGCACGTATTCAGTGCCCCCGCACCCCTGGAGCTGCTTGTGGGGAGGGACATGGGCAAAGGCTGCAAGGCCCGGGGGTGCCATCACCATGTAACCACCTGCTTGGCCACCCCCCATGGGCTCGTAGTTGCTCCCAGCTCCCATGGCGACGTAGCCCCCGCCCCACTCCAATGCCCCAGGGTGCGAAGCTGCAGTCGCCAGCGCCGCCAGGGTCTCAGGGGTTGCTTTCTCCTTCCTCTCACCCGCGCTCCCGCGATGGCTCAGGCCGCTTGATTGGGCTGCCGAGGCCAGGGTCGCATAAGGTTGGGAGACAGAGGGTCTGTAAGAGCTCGTCGGGGGATCCCTTGGCAGTGGCTCAGTCCTGCCACCAGCATCATCATCCCCGAGTCGCTTCATGGCGGCCAGTACGGTCTCGTGAATGCTTTGGGCCACCGCGGCATCCGGCGCCTGTAGCCACAGCTCCCCGGGGCCCGTGGGCGCCGAGCGGCCGAGTTCCAGGAAGAAGAGGGAGTCTGCGTGGCCACAGCGGCGCACGCTGAGCAGCGACAGGCGCAGGGCCGGCGGCGGCGAAGCCTGGGTGTCCCGAGAGCCTCTGCCCTTGGGCTTCCGCAGCAGGCTCAGCACCCCCGAACCCAGGCACAGGCGATAGCTGCCGCTGCCCAGGCCTCGTGTCCCCCCCAGTCCCTTGGGCCGCAGCGTCACGGGCCAGACGTCCTGAAACGGAGCAAGGATCCAGGCCCTGGGGTCCTCGTGAAAGCTGGGACCTGGAGAGATAGTGGGCTGGTCACAAAGGGCTCCTGGGTCCGGAGGTTGGAGTCACTGTGCCCCAGGAATTAAAGAGTTGTTAACGCTTCACGTTTGAACTTCATATCCGAGACTTGCTGGGACAACCTAGGATAAACAAAACCCGCGAACACCCAACCCCCGGTTCCCAGCCCCCCGCCGCGTCTCCACCTGCCAAGGGGTGGGGCCTCACCCGCAGCCGCGCGCACCTCAAGCAGGGCGCTGTACCACGCCTGCTGCTCCGCCTCGCAGGCCGCCGCCACGCCCAGGCTGCGGTCACGCGTGTACAGGAGGATCAGGTGGCGCTGGCGCGCGTCCACGCGCGTGCTGATGGTGCACGCGCCCGCCAGGCTCACGATGAGCTTGGGCGGCACTCGGCCGGCGCGGAACTTCTTCTCGCTCTCGTAGCACTCTAGGCTCGGCGGGTCCGCGCGCAGCACGAAGAAGCGGCGGCGCTGGGACTTCTGCTTCCGAAGGTGGCCGCAGAGCCGCACGTCAGCGGGACAGGCCCAGGGCCGCGGCAGTACCAGGGGCACGTCGCCCAGCTCGGCCTCTGGGGCCGCCGTGGGACCACCGCCTCCCCGCTTCATCACGGGCCAAAGGCAATATAGTGGCCGGAGTAAGGGCTGAGATTCAGTAGGGTGGAGGTGGCGGTCCTCAGGGAGGAGGGCAGCGTCCAGACAGGTTGCCACCTGTCTTTATGCCCAGCGTCTCACCCCTTCCGACTTGAAGTTTGGGGCCTGGGATCTGCGGTGGACCCCTCGCAGCGCGCAGCGTGTACCCCAGTGGTTGTCCGGTGGCCTGTGACACACGGGGCTCCAGCGGCCTCTGAGGCCTGACCCAGGCCAGCCGGCCGGCTCCCCGCGCCTTGGGTCGCCTCCTGTCCCCTCCCTCCCTTTGCCGACCGCTCCAGAGTCCCCACCCCCACGAGGTTAACCCTCGTGCGACCGGAACGCTGGACACCAGGCCGTGGGAGTGAAGTCTGGGAGAGGTGGCCTCCACCCCACCCTAACCACCCTTGGGCTGGGGTTGCAGGGGCGGGGAGTGTGTGGGCGTCTCTACGGATCCGAGCTGACTGCCAAGGAAGCGACGACCGAAGTGAGGCAAATGTGAGTGGAACTGTGTCGGAGGCGAAGGCGCAGGAGTCTGCAGTCCTGGAGATTAGGGGACCGCCCTTACTGCAGCACCGCCTTTGCTCCTGCCACTGGCTACTGGGGCTCTAGGCGTCCAAAACCTGTGTCCTCCGTTCCCACCCAGGAATGGTTCTGTACTCTTCCTTCCCAAGCCAGCCTAGGAGCTAGGGCCACCAATCATTGGGCTGTGATGATTTCAGAAGAGCTGGAGTTCATTTTCTCTCTGGGTTTAGGGTGATAGGAGGGGTCTTCAGAGAAGACTTCTGGATTGGTCTCTGTGCACAGACCATTCCACCAGAATTCCAGTCAAGGGGACACTGAAGGAGAACCCGGGGAAGAAGACACCATCTCTCTGGGGCACTGCCCTCCCGCTGCCCTCAGCCCCTTCTCACCACCACTGTCCCAAAATGCTACCATGGGCCAGCTGAAGGCTTTGATCATAGGTGCAGACTCTCTGGTGGGGGAACCCCATCCTAAGAGATTTGAGATGGAGTTGGGGTTCAGACATTGTACACCCCACTTCTGACCCTTTCAAGGATCATGACTCCTGCTGGGGTGATGGCGCTGGTCACCACACACTCTAGAAGACACACCACCAGGAGATGACACGTGGGTGGGAGCCTTTGAGGACTTTGTGCTATCATTCTCATTGCTAGTAAGATAGCTAAGGGCGGGGGTAGGGTGGGGGGAGCCAAGGGTCGAGGAGGGGATGTGGGCAACTGAGTCTTAGCCCTATTAAAGATGACATATGGGGGGGGGGAAGATGGCATATGGGGAGGAGGGCTATTAGGTAGGGAAGAAGATACAGCAAGAACACTGAAGCAAGGGAAGCCTGTTCGTTTTCTCAGACTAGTCCATAGGCCATGACAGCCTGAGCTGGGAAGGCAGGTCTTCCCACCCATGCTTCTCCACTCCCCAGATTCTTCTAGAATGCTGGAGAAGCCAATGGTGCACTGTGTGGAAGCTAGGATCCTCAAATATCTTTTCACCATCATGTTGAGGGTGAAATGCAGGGAGCCAACCGTCATCATGAGGATGGGCATCTGGCTAGAGGCAGGTGGTGCCCAGGTCCCCCCTGAGCCTCTGGCTCAGCCATAACCCACCCCCCCCACCCCCACCCCCACCCCCCCCACCAAGTGCAGGAGAGGTGCAGAGAGCATGTGAGCACTGGGGCCAGTGGCAGCCACTACTTTTGGTGGGTATTGGCCAGGGAGAGGCAGGTATGTGATGGCTCCATAAGTGGCCCCCCAAACAGAATTGTGCTCAAAGCCATTGTCTCCAGTGTGGCCTTGACACATGTACCAGGTGCAAAGTAGCAAGGACACAAAAGAGATCTGCAGGTCCCTCCCCCTCCCAGTGCTGCTTTGAGGAACAGGGCACCCATAGGGCCTACGGACTTGCTGTGCTCCTGGCCTGGAGCCTTACTCTCCAGGCTTGATTTGAAGCTATCCACAGAGGGCCTCTTCATCCCTACTCCTTTCACTCCGCATCAACCAGGCCACAGTGAAGCACCCCAGTCCTTGTGAACTCACAGCTGCTGTCACAGAGACCAGCTCCAGACCACCTTGTGTCACTGAACCCCTAAGTGCTGGGTACAGATAGAGCAGAAAGCAGCAGGGATTTGAGTACCTGGGTTCTGGGCAACAGTGATGGTGTGGGGTGGTAATCAGTGCCAGGTGATTTAGCCTGCTGGATACCAGGAAAAGCCTGGAGCCAAACAACTGGCCTAATCAGTTGCCTTAGCAACAACATTGCCCTTGGCCCTCCCCAGACAAGATCTTGTTAGCCTGTTGCCCTGGTAACTCCACTTGCTCCCCAGGGACGGGAAGTGGCAGAACCTCAACCCCGCTGGGTGAGAACACCTCTCCCAACCTGAGGGGTCTACCTGTGCATCCCTCTGCTGGGTGCAGGGTAGCGGCAGGATGGGATCTCCACATTCTAAATCCCTGTGGAAGAATCTTGTTACCAGTGAGAGGAGCCTACAAGGAGAATGGGGTCCTAAGGCTGGGCTGTTCCTATCAGCCCCTTTCTCCCCCATCTGGAGTTCTTCCCCCTCTGTGGAGGAGGGATGCAGGGCCACCGCCATCTCCTGCCTTCAGTCTTCCCTCACCATGGCTCCCAAGCTCCAGTCTGGAAGGAATGGCGTTTTCACAGCCATCCTGGGGACTGGCTCCTGCTTCCTCACCCACAGGGGCGTGTGACCTGCTGAAGGCTGGGGCCAAGCCAGAGGACTGTTGTCTGCAGAGTGTGATCACAGCACTGGCCAGAGGGACATGAGGACTTGGTCAGAAGCCCGGTGGGAGCCTGGGTGAGCTCCATGGTGTGCCTGCAATGGGGTTCAGATTTGTAACCCCCCAGGCAGGGCCGTGTAAGTGCGTCCTGGGGGGGTGAGGTAGGAGGAACACAGCCCAGTCATTTAGACATTTTCTGTCAGGCCAGGGATTTTTCCATTCTTTGCTGCTCGCCTGGACACAGGAGGCCCCACGGAGGCAGCACTGTGGCTGCTCTGCGCCAAGAGAGGCAGCTGCGGTCCTAGTCTTGGCCTGTGCCCAGGGAACTCGAGTGTTCTGTCCTGGGGTTGAAGGCTGACCCAGTGTAACTTCTCTGATTGGTCACCCTGCCGTGGCCAGTGAGCTGGCTGGAGTCCATGTTGGACACAGTGCCCGGGATGTGGGGAGGGGGACTGCAGGGAGGTACTGGGGCCCAGGCACCAGGCAGTAAGGAGACCCTTGAGAAACTATAGGAGTGTGACTGAAACAGCACAGGCCCTTTCAATGTCACCTCCAAACCTCAGTGCTTTTGGTTAGGAAAGGGGGTTGGGGGTGGCTGGGGAAAAATAAGAAAAGGCTCCTCCTCCTACCATGCAAC
Source organism: Panthera tigris (assembly GCF_018350195.1). Lineage (NCBI taxonomy): Eukaryota > Metazoa > Chordata > Mammalia > Carnivora > Felidae > Panthera > Panthera tigris. The sequence continues at coordinate 7,648,823 of NC_056675.1, read as the reverse complement.
AGACCAGCTTCCTCCCTTCCTGGTTCTAAGCAGAGAAAATGGGAAACAAGGACAGGGACAGAGGGGTAATCAAGGGGGACAGAGAAAAACACTGGGAGAAGGGGACAGAGCATGAAAAACCCAGGGAAAAGGGATGGTGGTCCATGCTGGGAGAGCCACCAGGCGATGGAAGGAGAGAAGGGGCTGGGAGAGTGGGAACACAGACCCAAGACAGGATGGGTTCTGAGCCTTGCAAAGGTGGGGAGGCCATGCCTGGCTGGGCGAATAGCAGCAGCTGGAAATATTTCCAGAAAAGTCCTCAAAGTAAATAAAGTGATAACACAGTCTCCATCTCTCCTTGCTGTTCTGCTGTTAAAGGACATTGGGTAGAAAGATCCAGTGAATCCCAAGAATGAACAGCTGCAGGGCCAGAGTCCCTGTGCAATGTGGAAAAGGGAGGAACCTCTCTTGACAGCAAGGCTGAGTGCTGGGCCTCTCCTCTGCCACATGAGGTGTTTAACCCACGCTGGCTACCTTGTCACCACACAAACAGCAGAGACACCATGGCTGTTGACATAACATCCTCAGGTAAAAACAGTCTGGAGAGGGGCTGAGGATGCACCGACCTGGCAGGAGTCCACTGGTCTACCGGGTCTACTCGGATGAGACTGTCTCCATGCTGGCACTTCCTCCTCTGTCCACTGGCACCCCCCCCCACCCCCATCACCCCCTCCCTGCAGCCACCTAGCTCCCACTGCACACGGGGACTCCAGCCATGTCCAGAAAGGAATTCTAGTCCCTGGCCAACAGCAGCCACGTTGGGGCCCCTCAAACTGACCCAAAGCAAGACAGCTAGAGCCATTTCCTTTTTCTTTCAAATGCAGTTCTTTTCCAACATTGCTTGCAACAGCTTTGGTGCAGAGAATTTTGTGGTGGGGTGGGGGAGGCACATGGGAAAAAGAAAGGAAAAAACCCAGCCAATTGCACAAAACCTTTCCCTGGAAAAGCCCAGGCTCTGGGGTGGTCAGGACTTGTGACTACCCTCCCCACCACCCTCTGGAGCTCCGGCTCTGCTGGTCGAGGCACAGATGGGGATTCATTCCATTCCCCATGTAAAAGAGCTGTCTGGGAGCAGAATGGCGGTGTGTGTGTGTGTGTGTGTGTGTGTGTGTGTGTGTCTCTGTGTGTGTATAATAGACTATATTAGAAAATTCTCTATGTATAAATATAAAACACTGGTATCCAAACATGACACCACAGCTAACTAAAGTGCTTGACAGGAATCGGGCATGTCTAAGTATGTAGGTAAAACTATTTATCCTGAATACCAGGATGAGGAAGGGAGCCAGGAAAGCAAAAACATGGAGGGCCTCCTTGCTCCGTGGGGGTGGGGAGAAGAGGTTGAGCTGCCCCCCACCCACCTCCACCCCCGCCCACAGCTTTCTCAGCCTGTCTGATCACCATCCCAGGTCAACACCACACATCATCTCCACCTTGACCCTACTTTTCCCACTGTGCTTCTGTCCACAAGGAGACCAGCATGGATGTTGTGGACACAGGGGAAGGCTTGCTCCCATAGGGGTATGTTGGTCAGTCTGTGCCCACAGCTTCCTTCGCCCACGGGGTTGGGAGTGAAGGGACCACTATGTATGCTGAGGGCAAGACAGGAGGATTATTGTTATCATAATTAATAATTTGAGAAATCAAATGCCATCGCTCCTCTAGGCCAAGCCCTGACTTCTCTCTTCTTGGGCCTCCTGCCTGGGTTGGGGCTGGAGGGAGGATGGGAGGAAGCCCTGGGGGCACCTGATGGGCAGCTGCCCTTTTATCTGCAAGCCCCAAGCAAAGCATTAGCACTTCCACCATCCCTAAGACCCCTTCCCTACAAAACATGGCCCGTTCTGGTCTCAGACCCACAAAAATGCCACAGGCAAATGGTCACCAGAGCTCCTGGGAGTAAAGGGGCCCCAGAGGGCAGGGAGGAGGCCCCCCCCAGGACACAGTGCTACAAAAATGGGTTGGTGGTTGGAGGTTTGGAGGCAAACGGGCTTGATGAGGATCCAGTCTGGAAAGAAACAACAACCACAAATTAGAGGATTAGGGGAGAAGAGCCGGAGGCCACAGAAAAGATGCAGCCCAGGATTCCTTTCTCCCCAGAATTACTGTGGTGAGGGTTGTGGGCAAGTCAGTGAGTGGAGGCGAGTTGGACGTGAGGGGGTGTGAGCCCACTGACTAACCCACTCTCCTGCCTGGCCAAGGCAGGGTTTCTATCCCACACTGCTCTGTTCCAGAAGGATTCTGTCCCCGGCCCTCAGAGAGAGGCCATACTCTACACTGAGGCCGTGCTGGCACTCACCATGAAGGGGTTGGTGGATGTCCCAGATGGCTGGCTGAGTTGCCTCTGCCCCAGTTTGGCTGATCCTAAGTCACTGAAGGAAGAGCCTGGGAAGCAAGAGTAAAAACTAGGCTGCCATAAACCCTGCCCCTCACGTTGGTGCTGACCAGGCGCATCCGGCCTCCCTGCTGGGTGGGCACCTTTACATCACACAGTGGCAGCAGAACTGGGCCTTTCTAGGGGCACCTGGGTGGCTCAGTTGGTTGAGCATGCAACTTCGGCTTGTGTCGTGATCTCATAGTTCGTGGGTTCAAGCCCCGCACTGGGTTTTACACTGACAGTGAGGATCCTGCTTAGGATTCTCTCTCTCTCCCTCTCTCTCTGCCTCTCCCCTGCCTGTGCCCTCTCTCTCCCTCTCTCTCTCTCAAAAATAAACATTAAAAAAAAAAAAAAAAAAGACTGGGCCTTTCTAAAGTCAGGGAATAAGGGTACAGAGCAGTCAGAGGACACAGGAAGGTCTGTGGCTTCTCTGGTCCCCCTAATGGTCCAAAAGGGAACTAGCTCAGATGTCTAGCTCCCAAATATCCCTAATATTCATTGCCACCCCCCCCAACCCCACCCCTGGGGGTGGGGAATGGGGGCAAGAGAGGAGGGTATGGTCCGAATCCCTTACCATTCTGTTGCTGAGTCATCGAGGTCTGTGGGGGGAACAGCGGTGGTGGGAAGGTGCTGACAAAGGCCCTGGTGGGTGGCACTGTCTGGGGGAAGCCAGGCCCAGCACTGCTCATCCCAAAGCTGGGCCCTGTGGAACGAGGGACATGAAGTTCATGCGAAGTTCTGGAAGGCAGGCTGGAGAACAGTTCTTCCTAAATCTCTCTGAATTGGGGCCATGGGATATAGTTATTCCTTAGCCAGAGGTACCCCGCAGAAGCAGTCTGACTGAAACCTTCCACTTCCATGCAACCTGGCAGAACCTGCCTTCTTCCTGTCCCCACAGCTTGTGGCATGGAGGGCACGGGTGGGGCACAGAACCAGGGGCAGCTTTCTGCTACCTGTCAAACTGCATCAACTAAAGCAAATGATTAGCCCTCTGTGTGCCTCAGTTCTCTCAACTATAAAACTGGAGTCCTCCTCTCTCCTAGGGCTGCTGTGGAAAGCAAATAACGGGTGTAAAGCACTCAGCAGTGGGTCAGCTTGCTAGCCGTTATCAGTCTGTCTTCCTGGCCTCAAGGATTTTGAGAACAGCTATGACAACAACAAAAAGGCAGGTGGTGGGGCGAGCAGGCCTTGGAAGAGAGAAAAGCTGAGGCTGGGGAGGAATGCGGGATCCACTAGCTGACAGGAGCCGGGACCAGGGGCAAGGTTGCAGGTGGGACACAGGAGGGAGAGAGGCTGGGGGCCTGGCGGGACACTGCCCAGGGGCAGGAAAGGAGAGTGGCTGCCACATCCGTCATTAAACCTTCAGAACTAGCTCAGGTAGGGAGGATTCTGTTTTCTGAAATATATTCTGGGACTTGGGTGCTTCTGCTCTTTGCCCACTAGGTGGCCTGGAAATTACACCGGGTCTGGCCTGGTGAAGGGCAAGAGGGGGACTTTCAGGACTACCACAGCTGCCTAGTGAGGGTGCTCCACTCCTCCCGACAGTGGGGTGCGTGCGTGCGCGCGCGTGTGTGTGTGTGTGTGTGTGTGTGTGTGTGAGAGAGAGACAGACAGACAGAGACAGAGAGACAGAGACAGAGAGAGAGAGAGAGAAGGGAGAGAGGAATCCAAGCCCAGGAGAGCCAGGGCCAGCACAGTCCTGGGGCTTACCTGCGGCCAGGCCATCGGGCTGGAACGGGTTGGTGGGAGGCAGCTGGGGGTGAGCAGCAGGCGCTGTGAAAGGGTTGGTGGAGGCTGCTCAGGGTGACATGGGGTAGAGGTGGGAGAAAGAGAGGGTCACTCTTCTCATTTGGTTACTACTGAGATGACAGCACTCATCTAAATCTGGTGTGCTCTCTCTCCACCCTCCTCCCTGTTTCCTCTCGGCCTTGGATCCCTTTTCTGGGTCCCCTCAGGCAAGACTCACCTCCAAAGGCAAGCCCTGTGCCGCTGCTTCCACCAGCTGTGGCCGACTGGAGCGTGGGGACCTGGCCGGCCACCCCGAAGATGCTGTGACATGGGGAGACAAGTCAGCATGCAGGGCACCCAGGACCAAGGACAGAAGCTGGGCAAGGGACCGGGAGATGGCAAACCCTGTCCTGCCCAACGGGAGGAGCAAAGCAGGCTGGGAAAAGCGAGGCTCTCCCTAAGACTCTGTGAGGTCTGGACCTACCTGCTAGGGACACCTCCAGCTGGCACTCCGGGCCCCAGGAGGCTGCCCATATCTGCGAGGCTGTTGGGCTGACTGGCAGGTGCCAGAGGAGAGGCACCAAATGGAGTCACGTGGCTGCTCCCTGGGCAATCACAGGAAATAGAACAGGGAGTGCTCGGTGAGGCAGGATGGAAGGGTCAGACGAGACGGAAGTGGGGGAGCAGGGGGTAAGCAGCAGAGTGATGGCATGAGGGGTTGGGTTCTCTGAGCCATTTCCCCCTGGATCATCTGGTTCAGAGGGCCCTGACTCCCACTGAGAATTCTAGGCCACATGCTACTCAGGCTTTCTCAATCTCCCTGGCGGTCAAAGCCGCCACTGCTGAGAGAAAACGGCTCTTGTGTGTGTCAGGTCATTGTCCCTGCTGCTCCAGTTTGACTTAAGGTTCCCATTTTTTTCCTCAAGATGTGGACAAGTCTGTCCTTTCCTCAAACCGGCATTTCCATTTATGGATCAATCACAGGAATGAAGGGGCAGGTAGAGGGGATGGGGGAGGAGCTGTGAAGGGCAGAAAGGCCCAGACACTCGGAGCTGCTGGCTCCTGGAATGTGGAGACCAGTGCCGAACACAGATCTCCAGCCATCATCGAGGACTCCCACCAGAGCCGCCCCCTCTCGGGAGGCCACCCTAGGCCAGGAGCTTCGATCAGGGCTGGGGTTCACTGAGCAGGGCTGACTGGAAGTTCCCCTGCCCTCTCTGGTCATCACTTCTAAAAAGAAAAAGCATCACGTGGGAGGCTTACAAAACAGCCTGAGGAGCAAGTCCAAGAAATCCTGAGCAATCTCATCTCTTGGGAAGAGGCCTGGGGCCCTGTCATTTGGAGAAAGCCTCTTTATTTGTGTGCCTGTCTCGGCTGTATGATGGGATCCTGTTAACCACTCTGGGCTGCTGTGATGGTAAAATGAGGCTGCAGATGGAAAAGGCTTGCTTTTTCTGAGTGCTGGAAGACTAGTACCGCAGGAAACAAACTTTGCATGGTGTCTGCCACGTGACAGTGCTCAGGAATTGTTTGCTGAATGACTGTGTGATGGGCAGAGTGAGGAGAAACGGAGTCTAGTTGGGGCCCTACCCCCTGCTACTGCTGTGACCTTACTGCAAACCATCTTATTTTCCTGAGCCCATTTTTTCTTGCCTTCTCATAGGGTGGCTGTGAAGACCCCCTGCGGTGAGTGAAAGTGTTCTGAAGTCTGCAAAGCATAATACAGATGTGACGTATTATCATAGCCTCTGATATAAGAAACGATTTCCAGGGTCAACAGAAACAAGACAAGGTCTCAAAGGAAACGTGATGGCTGGTTCAGATCGTAAATACAAGTGAACAAGAGCCCCCCCTCCCTCCGCCCTACTCCCAGCTCCAGCCTTCCCACATGCTCTGCGTCTGCCTTAAACAAAGGCCCCACCCGTGGTCCCGCTCACTCTTCCGGCTTAAAGGAACCAGACAGGCCTTCCCTGACCTCAGTCTGAATTACAGCCTGGTTTTCCTCTCATAACACCTCATTCTTTGCCTTCACAGCACTTGATATCTCTGCAGTGACATATTTTTGTTTACTTCTGTATCAGCTGTGTTCCCCACTAGACCAATTCCATTGCCAGGGATTTTCTTACAGATAGAGAAGTTGCAAATGTGCAAAACATGACACATGCGGGGTTATTAACTGCAGCACTGTTTAACAGCAAAAGACTAAACAGTCATCATTCATCCTAAATATTCACCAAAATGGGACTAATTAAAATAAATTATGGTATATACATAAGCAGGACTATTGTGCTGCCATAAAGAAACGTGTACTGATAAAAAAGAGAATCTAACAGTACTGTTCAGTTAAAAAAATAAATAAAGGTGCAGAACAATATGCATATTATATCATAAGGTGTGTAAAAAAAGAGAGAGAAAGAGAAAATAGGACAATAAAAAAATGGGTAAGTGAAGGCTACAGGTTCCTCTTCACAGAGACATGGCTGTGGAGAGCAGGGGAGACAGGAGCCGAGCCTGGATGAGGCTGCAGAAACATTTGTAGGTTGGGCAACTTGGTGCATATTTGTGCGGAAAGGGAAATATGGTGGCAGAGTGGAAAGAGCAGAGATGAGATTCAGATAAGAAGGCTGATGGCAAAAACTCAGTAGAGACAGGGAAGGACGCAAGGGTAACCTTCACAAGGGGAGAAACTTTTTCCCCCCAGAGATGAGAGGGAAAGGAAAAGATAAAGTCATAAGGCAAGGGAGGAACGGCAAAGTCAGGCTGATTCTCAAATCTGTGTTGTCCCTGCCCCCCTCAAGCTTCAGCCTGGTTTCTCCTAAGTTTGGGGCTTTTTTCTGAGCCCCCCAGAGCTATCATGCTCCTCCTTCCCTAAAGGGTAAGGCTGTATTTTCCCAAAGCCCTTTGTGAAGGGGACCTTCCCTGTGCTGGGCATCTCCGGGTCTGATCAGAGAAGCAGAGTTCAGCAGGGAAGGCAGGTGCCCAGGGCCTGCCGGCTGCGAGGTTCCAAGGATGGGCTGCTTCCTGAGTGCCAGTGCTCGCCTCGGCCACTCTCTTCTTCAACCCCTGGGCTTTCTACAGGAACGAGTGCTAGGCTATCACGCCACTGAGAACACTTGGTGTCAGTCCTCTGCACTCCACTGACCGTCAGGAAGGCTGGGAGGCCAGCAGGCTAGGGTTGAATCTTCTGATTCTTAGGGCCGCCTGGGCCTTTCCCTGGCAATGACTCAGGGTACGTGGAATTTCTGAGTGAGCGCTTAGGTCACACTCTTCAGTCCTGCTCTGGGGCCTTCCTGCCAGGGAGCTCCCAGGCTGAAGGAGGCGCTGTCCTTCTGTCCCGAGGCCGAGCTGTGCCTCCTTGCGGACACTAGAGGGCAGAGCCGGCCCTTGCTCAGGCGGCCACGATGCTGCACTTTCGGCCCATTCTCAGAAAGGAGGCCGACTTAGGAATACCTGAGCTCTGGTTTGCTTCTTCTACACCTCCAGAGCCTCACTCCTTGCAGCTGGATTGGTATACATGCCTTCCAGCAGTTTCAGGGGCAACTGCAGTTTTAGAAACCTCCCTTCTCCATACTCCCCCTCAGAAATATAAAAATACAACCAGGCTTGTCAGAAAAGACACCCACCACTCACCCAATTCTCCCTACTTCATACCCCATAGTTCTTTATATCACATTCACAGAACCATCCTCGTGATCATGGTGTGATCACGGTGAATGGGATCTGCCACCCATCAGCCATTCGGTTCTGGCCAAGTCACGGGCCAATTTGAGCCGGTTTCCTCAGTTGCAAAATGGAGATCTTGCCTTCCTCATGGAGATGATGTGGGGATGCTCTTAGCAAGGGCAGGAGCCTCGGAGAGGCTGGTCGGCTCTGGCTGGCTGCAGACCGTCTGTTTTTTGAGATGACCAGACACTGGACAAAAGTTCATCTCAGGTGCAGCCAGGGAGGGGACTAAGACGCTGGCACCTTCTTTCTTTCCTTTTTTAAAGGCGACCCTTTAAGCTCTCTTTTTAAAGCAACTGACTGTGACAGGAATGCATTTCTGAACGGACCAATTTTATAACCACCTTGTACAGGCTGTTTCCTTTTGAGCTCTCATTCCCAGGAACACTTCCCTCTTGTTACTCTGAATATTCTTGTACCAACTTACATTCTTACTGAGAGCAGATTAAAGGGCCAATATTCCCACATGGTACCCACCATTATCAATCTTTAAAATTTTTGTGGATATAATGTGCAAAATTATTATCTTACCCTGATTTGCATTTTTTCTGATTAGTCAGGCTGGGAACATTTTCATGCCCCCGGGTTTTTTCTGTTTGTTTCCCTTGCTCGTTATCCTATTCTTCCTTATTGATAGGAGTTTTAAAAAACACATGATAGTTGTTAGCTTTTTGTTTGTTTTCCATATTGTAATTATCTTTTCCTTGTTTCATGCCTTAAAGGACATGAAGCATTGTTACAGGATATGTTTTAGGACACCTTTTATCGTATAGAATGTGACCTATGCAATTTCTATTTGTTAGAAATTTATGTGGTGTTGGGGCGCCTGGGTGGCTCAGTCGGTTAAACGCCCAACCCTTGGTTTCAGCTCAGGTCATGATCTCACAGTTCATAAGTTCGAGCCCCGCATCAGGCTTAGTGTTGATGGCACAGAGCCTGCTTGGGATTCTCTCTCTCTCCTCTCTCTGCCCCTCCCCTTCTTGTGCTTTCTCTCTCTCTCAAAAAAAATAAAAATAAAAAAAGAAATTTATGTGGTGTCTCCTAGTCCATGGTCAAAGTATAAAATGCTTCTGTGTTTGGAAATTCTATCTTTTGATTACAAAGTTCTACTTATATTTATTAGGTCAAACTTGTTCAAGTGTTACTCAAATGGCCTACTTTCTTCCTTATTTGTCTATCTACTTTATCTACTAAAATCTTGTGAGTCTGCTGTAGGCCCCCTCTCTGTTGCTTTATTATATTTTCACTGTGTCTAACGGTTTTTGCTTTATTACTTTCAAGGCTACCCTGGTCAGGTACTTTAAGTTCGTAATGTGAGAATGTCTTTGTGAATTTTAACTTTTATCAATATAAAATGTCTCTCCTTGTCCCATTCAAAAAATAAAATAAATAAAATAAAATAAAATAAAATAAAATAACAAAAGCAACCAGACAATTTGTGGTGGCATAGTGGGAAGGATGTGGGCAGAGTGAGAGTCGAAAAATCTGGGCTCTGGGCCGAGCTCTGCCACGCTGTGGGCTGCACAGCAGGGAAATTACTGAACTGCTTCATCTGTAAAATGGCTAAATTTGAAGGGGTCCTTCCAGACCTCAAAGCTCTCGGCTCCAGAGGACCTGAGATAGGCTTCTACCTTGGGTGGGCTGTGGGGTGGGAAGAATAACTCACCAAAGCTGTAACTTCCAGTTAGCATCCGACTGGCTGGCAGTGAGGGTAGAGAAGGGGGAAGGGTGGGTAGGTGGGGGAAGGGAGAAAGAGAGAGCATCAGTCACTGGCTTTCCCTAGATATTGAGTCTTTACAGCACTCTGGCTGCCCTCCCCTGTGTCCAGGATGTGCAAAGGTAATGGGCCAGCCCCAAGGCTATGAAGACTTAATGTCTGGGGACTTAGGGAGGAACCAGATGCTTTAGGGCAGCTGCCTTTAGGGTCTCTTTCAACTGCTAAACAACACAACACAGTTTACAGGCTTCTGCTTTAACAGGGATGGGTGAATTTCTGGAGACCAGCTTGCACTTTGACCCAGCCCTTACCTTTTGGGCAGTGTACAACATGAGCCTTCAGAGCATGCTACAGGAAAGGTCACATCCACTCTTGACTTTTTGAGGACTGGGGACTCCCGAGCTTCCTGGTTCTGACCTCCTATGCACACCCTGCACGACTCCTATACACACCCTGCACGACTCCTGCTGCAATTCAGCTGCTTTCCTTACATGACAAAATGGAGAAGCGCCCTTCTTCCTGGCAAGAATCTCATTAGACCCCTCTCTTCCTTTCCCGGGGCTTCTCCTCTTCATCCTCTGTCTCCTTTGCCTAGTTCTCTAGGTTGGTGCAGATGTGAATGAAGGGCGATACATGGATGTGGAAAACTGAATGCAGTTGGAAGAGAGAAGGGGATCTGGAGAGAGCAAAGCAAAGTTTACCTGTGGGTGTTGGCTGGGCCTGGAACGGGCCTTGGCCAGCTGGAGGAATGCTTCCAAATGCAGAAGAGGCAGGGCTACTGCCAAAGGCATCAAAGTTGGCAAAGCCTCCGTGGGAAGGTGTCTGGCCTACAGGTGGAGGGTATATAAAGGCTGCATATATAAAATGTACATATAATCGATATAATATACACTAATTCCAAAGGCCAAAGGCCACTGATGGGCCATCTGCCTTTCTACAGGGTCCTCTTCAGGGAGAGATGGCAGGGGCTGAGCAGAGGGGATCTCAAAGGTCTCCAGGTTCACTCCCCGCCATCTTTTATCCTTACTCCATGAGGCACTAACATTTTTGTCAAGGCCTCATTTGGGCTTAATCATGTGAAAAAAAAATTAGTTCTGGTGGGGGAAGGAGCTTGAAAGGAAAAATGGAAACTAGACACCGCTTTATTCAACACTCTGTTGGCTACTGCTGATCTTTGGGAAGAGGGCAGGGGAAATGGAAAACAAGATAATCCCTCAGCCCCCATTTTAACAGAGAAAGAAAGTAATAAAAAGGCTATTTCCAGTGCTCTAAAAGGAAGTGCTAGGAGTCCCCAACTGTAACGTTTTCTGGTCAAACTTGCAAACATAATCCCAGCCATACTCATTTGGCCCCAACCCTCCCGGCCTTGAGGCTCCACAATTCCCATCACATTCATTTGTGTGAAGTGAGCTAGAACCAGGTGAAATCTGGTCACCGCAAGGGCGTGAATTCCTCGTGTCCTGTGTACATATATTGCAAGAATGTTCTTGTCCCAAATCCCACTTACCCCCAAAGGCTGGGAATGCAGCAAAAGCTGGTGCCACCTGGGGAGCAGCAAAGGGGTCTCCACCTATGTCAGCCAGCAGGTCAGTACTGGCTTTCTTGACCGAGGAGTGGGCAGGTGGCTGGGAGCTCCGGGGCTGGGACGTCCGAGGCTGAGACTGACTGACAGACTTGAGAGGAGAAGGCATGACATAGAGCACTTGGACCAGACATGACCCGGCCCCCGCATGACTCCCTAGGCTGCCCCCAGATAGGCAAGTGGAGAGAGAAGAGAGGGAGAAACTGCCCTCAACTGAGAGACTTTCCTGGGCAGAAGCTGCCTTAGCCCCTCACATGTCTAACTCCTCTGTCTTCTCAGTATACCAGTTCCCAGAGCCATACATTTTAGAGCCTGTCAGTGAAGGCAAGTCTGAGATATACAGGGATGTGGCCAATGGTCCCCCTGGACCTGTTACTGCCTCATCTTTCCCAGGTGCTCAGGCAGTGTCCCGGCCCCTTCTGTGTTTCCCTGGAGCAATGGTCAGGTTTGAAGCCGTTACTCTGACTTCCCTAAATATCACTTCCTGTTGGGTTCTTTCTTCCAAAACATAGGAGTCCAAGGGGAGTCTAAGACATGGGTAACGGCAGGGCTGAGAGCCAACTCACATCTCCTATACTGCTGTCTGCTATGTCCAGGGGATTGGATTAAGGAAACCAATAGCCCTGTTTCCCAAAACCCCAACCAGTCTCGGAGGGAAGATTTGAGAGTTACCTGGCTAGAGGTGGAGGCAGCAGCAGAGAGAGATGGCACGGGATCCCCTAGAAGAGTCCGCAGGGGCTTCCCTTCTGGGACGGAGCCCTGGATGGGGGTGGAGGCACTGCCTTTGGTATAAGCGGGCCCCTTGACTTGGTCTGGGGGGACATACCTTTGAGAAAGAATAGTCAGGTGACATCATGGGCCATGCTCAGCTTAGGCACCCGGGAAGCACAGGTGACAGAAGTCCAAGTCCCTTTTCCTTTTCCCACTAATTCTCTTTTTTGAACTGAATTTTGTAACTCAGCACATTTTGCCCATCTTGAGAGTCCTCTTTACCATCAGGTGCTCATTCTTTTCTGACTTGTGCCTGTTTTTCTCTCCTCTCTCCTTTCTCTTTCTGACATCAAACCATCTGGGTTTCAAGTGATAACCCCTCAATAACGCCGCTGGACAGGCAATCCTATTTTCCAACTTCCTTTTTATTTCCTAGGTGTTTCTGCAGGTTCTCCTCCTTAGTCCCACAGAAAAGTTTCTGCCACCTCATCTTCTAAGTGCTCACAATCTATCCTGCCAGCTCCTGCTACTTCTGATAAAATCCCCTCCACTCCAATGCATGTGGTCTTTTACTTTGGAAGTATGTTCTATAGCCAGAGGACACCCCAGGAGGGACTCCAAAATGCTGTTATGTCCACAACAATCCCCTTGCTGTCTGTGTTCTCTTCTCCACCCTATAGTTACCCCCCAACATGCACACAGGACTGAGATCAGACAATAGGAAGGGCCACCTGGGGAGAGAAAAGGCAAGGGAGAAGAGAGACGCTTTTTTTGTCACCAGGAAAACAGAACACACAGATAAATCATGGATGAAACGATGGGGTAAAAGCACAAAACTCTCGGACATGCTTCCAGCCGCCTCTCTGCATCTATGGCCCCAGCTGAGCTATAAATCTGACCCACACCCCCTCAGGTCCAGCACCCCCTCTAAGCAGTCTAATGTCTCCCCAAAAGAGGAGCATCAAATCTTCAAGGTTAGTGACCGGTAACAAGCTGTCTTTTTAGGTAGCTTTATTTCTTTGAAGTCAGAATTGGGCCCTAACTGAATCTGGGTGGAACACACTCAACCCAAGTCTGGCCTCTCGAGAGAAGCCCCAATTCAAGTCTGGAAATTAGCCTGTCAAACGAAGAATGTCTTGGACATGTGTCTCTATATAGCAATCTCTTTCCTCCTCCTTACCATCTCTTCTTCTCATATTTTTCCTGGAGAAACTCCTTCACCTTCTGAGGATCCCTGGAGTCTGGTATTAATGACGTCCGAGCATCAAAAAGACCCAGCCAAATCTTCCTGCATACCTAAAGGAACGGAGTCAGGTGACAGAGGAGTTGAGGCAGAAAGCATGAAATGGGAATGATACCACTTCCAATGTATTCATCAATACATATTTATTGAGCACGGACACAGGGTGAGGATCTGGGTATACCTACAAAGCAGACATGATCCCTGTCCTCACAGAGTTGACCATCTAATGGGGAGGTCCTGCCTTAGATAAATAGAAATAGATTTATCATTACATAGTATGACACATCTTATAAAAGAAAATAGAGGGCCCTGAGAATTATGGGGCACTAAATCTGGATGGGGGTGGGGTCAGGGATAACTTTCAGAGCTGTGGCTTCCAGAACACCCTCCAGAGGCCTTCCCTTGTTTGCACCCCAAGTAAACCAAACACCCGCAAGCTAGGAGTACTGTTAACACCAAAGACAGCATCTTCCGACCAGCAGATTTAGCTGGGGAAGGGGTTTAACTCACTTTCAAGTACATGACATGAACTTAAACCCAGGGTGCTGAGGCTCAGGTCAGGAGAGCTGGCTCTAGGAGATCTTACTCAGAGGGGCTGGCCCAGGCAACTCTGAATGCTCATCAGTGTGGAGCTCTAAATGTCAAGGGACAGTTTTCCTTGTGAGTACCCAGGGGTCACCCCCTACACAGATTTTGCTCCTTTCCCTGATTCCTCTAACAAGGGCCTAGACAAATCACAATTTGTATAACTAAGACTCCATGAATATATAAATATACGTAAGGTAAGACACATTTTAGGCTAAAAAATAAAAGAAACTTGGCCAAAAAAGAAGGCTGTAGGGTTTTTCTATAATCTGGACGCAAAGTTCACCCCGGCCAATGGGGCAACTACACCAGTAACTGTTCCGTCAGTGGTAGCTCACCTCATTTCCACGGGATTGCAGGAATACTACTTCAGGCTCAGTGAAAGTTGTCATGGAGATGGACTTGACTCGGTGAGGGGGGTTCAGGCCTCTCCTGTGGGAGAGAAACAGAAAGAGAAGTACAATGCAGTTAGCCTGCAGGTCTGTTTATGGGAGGAGGGGGAGGGAGAAAGGATAAAACAACACATAAATTAAGCTCAGGTAGAATTTCCCGACTGAAGCTAGTTCCTAATTCAAGGAAAGATGGGAAGCAAGAACGTTTGGGAGGTTTTTAATCAGAGACAGGGACGACAGAGTCCAGAATGTGTTGTGATCCCACTCATTCTGGAGAGTAAGGCAGAGTCTGTCCATCCAGAAGCCTTCTCTACTTTGACAAGGTTCTGTGTTCAACCTGCAGGCTGGGGGTACTTCTGGGAACTCTGAGATGTGCCCACTTCCCATTTCCTGTTTTACCACTGTTTTAGACCTGGCTGCCCCTCCTCTTTGTCTAGACAGAAAGTGTGTTGGTAGAGATGAACAGGGTCCCTCTCTTTCAGGAAGAGATCTCTGGGAAAAGAAATAGTCCAGACTCTGGGTTCTAGATCGATCGATTGATCTTTCTTTCTTTTTAAAATTTTTTTAATGCCTTCATTTATTTTTGAGAGACAGAGAATGAAAGGGGGGGGGGGTGCAGAGAGAGAGGGAGCCACAGAATCTGAAGCAGGCTCCAGGCTCTGAGCTGCCAGTGCAGAGCCCAATGTGGGGCATGGGGCTCCGGGCTCAAACTTGTGAACTGTGAGATCATGACCTGAGCGGAAGTCAGGCACTTAACTGGTTGAGCCACCAGGCGCCCCCTAGATCTTTTAATGAAGCAGGAGGAAGTCAGGTTCAACCATGAGATAGGAGATTGGCATGAGTCAGGAACATATATCCTGTAGTGATGCTTTTGTGTTTAGCTCTGTGTGTTCTGTTAACTCTCTGAAAAGTCTAGTTCTGCCCACGGAAGCCCTGTGGAGATTGCAGTAGACAAGAAGGCTTCCTTGCCCCCACTCAGCTGCCCTCTGGAGTGTTCTAACAAGGGAAACTTGGCGCTAAGCCAGGTTCCCCTTTCCCTTAAGTTTTACTCTGGTCTAGACCAACGGCACTCATCAGATGAAAACAAAACGAGCTAAGCCAAAACAAATAAATCAGACCCTAGGACCACGATGTGAAAGAGCCCAGGCACATGCAGGAAAGACAGTCTCAGCTGATGAGGTCTCTTCAGACTTTTGGTCTCCTGGGAAAAATCGGCAAATCAAGATGGGAAAACAAAAGTAACTCTAGCATAGGGTCCTGGTTGATGCCATCAGGAAAGCAAAGAGGGAAGTAAGAGATAACTCAATTTACCAAATGGAAATCCTAGAGAAAAGTGGGGAGATGCTTATGCTTATGCACACACAGTTCATGCTTATGCGTGCACACACAGATTAAATGCATCCTTGCCAAGTCTAGAAGAATGGCAGTACACGTGTTAGTGTATGCGATGGAGTGGGGCGGGAACAGGGGAGAGGTGACACAGTACAGAGTGAACAGTGAGGGGTGCAGCCCCTTTGTATGATAAATTACTGATTATGGGATTCTAACAAAGGACAGGACACTGAAGGCTACAATCCAAGGCAGTTTCAGCAATTCTGCTGCTAGGCTTTTAAGTAAAGGGTCTCAAAATACTCCTTTAAAAGACAGTATCAAAGAGGACTGATGCCCCAAGGAAAGATTAGAGCAGTGAAATCCAAAAGCAAGGCTTTGTAACTACACGTCAAACAACAGCTCTTAAACTTGATCTGCCCTGAAGATTCTCTTCTAATCACATTTCAGAGATATTCCAGTTTTCTCTCCCAAAGCCTCTCTTATAATGGCCTTGTTTTGAGTCCAGACAGCCTTTGATATCCTTTCCCTTACCCTTGCTAACCTTAATCCCTAGCTAGGCCTTCCCTCTCAGAATGCCAGACTGCTCTGAGGTCTAGCTAGAGTGGATCTCTCCATCCTTATGATCCCAGCCCCACCTCCCACTAACAAATATTTGCTTTGCCAAAATACAAGGCATTATGGTAAGCACTTTGGGAGATACAATAGACAGTTGTTTATCACTATATATCATATATATCATATATATCATATAGGACCTAATCCTTGATCACCAGGACCTTGCTTACAAGGCCCCAAGGAGCCTGGACAAAGATACGTCTCAACACAGTTGGGTGCCATTCAGGCATACACAGCCTGATCAGGGAGAATGTGGCACCAGGATGCAGCAGTGGGGGAAGGAAGAGAAATGGTCATGGGAAAAGTAAAATATATTATGTTTACTCTAGAAAAACAGATTCTAAGCCTATCACAAAAAGGTCATTGACATTTCCTGAAAGGACAACCAGGAACTGTTAGCAAAGTGTAAACAGGGAGGTGTGCTTCCTTGTAGGGGGAAGGGGAGGGACTTGACTCACTCAGCAGTCTAGAGGGGATGATTAGAACAACAGAACTTCCTATGGCTGAGCTTGGACTGGAGGGTTTTTTTTTTGGGGAGGGGGTGTCGCTGGGGGGGTAGAAGATAGGATGAAGGGAAAGCAGAGAAAATAAGTGATTTAGGTGCTTTGGGCCAAATGAATCTGAAGGAACAGGATGTTTCCATAGCACAGTACAAAAAGCACTGCTCTGACCTTGATGTCTGTAGACTGGATTATGTATAACTAGAGCCACAGTTTGGGGGCAGGGAAAATTCTCTATAACGCAACACTCTGCAGCCCAGGAAGAAAGAGGACCTAGTTACATGGCCTATGAGTCAGAGCATTTGTTTCTGAATCAGAGAGAGGCCATCGCTGGCTGACAGAAGCAATTTAGAAACAAGAGCCCCTCTCCTCCCAGTAGCTGCAATCGAATGGTCTAGGGGTACTGGGTCTCCCTGGGGTCATAGCAGGGTCATGCAGTGGGCCATATCTGAGTCACTGGCCTGGAATCAAACAGACCCAGCTCTCCAACTTGCACCCGGTCTCCCCAGCATGACTCTCAGGTTCTCCCCAAAAGAAGTGAGAGCTGGAAGGAGGCACTGCCCTTCGGTTATCGCAGCAAATCCGTTCTGTTATTTCTAACCAGGAGGTGCTGGGGAAACATAGAGATAAACTTATTTGCCCAGAATAGGGCATGTTTTTCCAACTGAGAGCAAGTACATTACTAGGACTCAAGCCTCAGCCCTGTCATGACGCCTTCTTTAACTTCAGTTTCTCTTTCACAGGGCACCTGACCAGCATTTGAAGTGCTCTGAATTACTGGCAGTGAAGTGACTTGCAAGGACCTGAAAGCCCGCCCAATTCTTTTTCCTTGCCTCTCTCTCCCTTCCCTTTGATTCTATCAAGCATACTACTGTTTCTACAAATACCACACCTTTTGTTTTTCTGTGAGCATCACCCTCACAATGGCCCATATTTTACTTCTGTCTTGCTTCATGAAAGTCTTAAACCTGCTCAGCTGCTCAGATAAGAAGGTTCTGTCAGGTCAACAATGGAAAAAAACAGTTCCACCCAGCACCCAAGTTCTTTCATTTGTACCAGATTTGGACTTGGGAACTCCTGACTTCTGAATATTTCATGTTCAAATTCAAACACCCCAGAGGGGGTTTCTTGCTGCTGGGATTCCAGTCCTCTGCCTCTGAGCAGGGTTCAGTGAAACCACTGCAGTTCTTGGACCCAAACATCACCCAAAAGAGTCCCTATTAGAGATTCTTACTAGTCCCTAATAGGAAGGCTCCCCTATTTCCCTCCTCCAGGCTCAATTTCACTAATTTTAGGAAACTTCTTCCTAATCTAAAATCCCTGCCTCAAGCCATTTCCTGTAGTTCTTCCTTAGTGACAATGATAAACAGCTGTCCACTCGTGTAGAGCACACAGAATCCCCTGCTTTCTTCTTCAGGCCTATTCTCAATCCTTTTACATTGTTCCCTCTTCTTCTTATGTCTTTGGATGGAAGGTGAGGTGGGAGGGGTGAAGGGATGGGACTAACACAGGGGCAAGGAACACATCTACCTCTCTAACCCAGATGGATGGAAAAGTACTGAATTATTTAACACCGCACTACGCCTTTTCTTCCCTGGAGATAAAAGTACTTCAACTAGGAGGGCACCTGGGTGGTTCTGTTGGTTAAGTGTCCAGCTCTCGATTGTGGCTCAGGCCATCGTCTCACAGTTCGTGAGTTTGAGCCCCACGTTGGGCTCTGCGCTGACAGCATGGAGACAGCTTGGGATTCTCTCTCTCCCTCTCTCTCTCTCTGCCCCTCCCCACTCGTGCTCTCTCTCTCTCTCAAAATAAATGAATAAACATTAAAAAAACCTGCTTCAACTAGGAATCACTACTAGCAAGCCAGATGGGAAAACTAAGGCACAAGGAGGTTAGGAACTTGTCACAAGTAAAGAGCTGTCAAACACATCTCCTGGCACCCAGCCTAGAGCTTTGTCCACCTGAATCCTGAATTAATCCCATTACTGGAATAAAGTTGTGCAGAAGTAGAGGAGACAAGTATCTATTACCGAGATCAGAAGGTCAATGGATTAAAAAGAATGGACCCAAACAGCCCGGTTGGGGAAGTGTGCCACATATTTTGTTGAAAAAATTGGGTGTCAAAGGTAGTGCCCATCCCTGATGTCAAAAGACATTTCAGGACTCAAGATCTATTTTCTTTCTAAAGAAAAGCGCTTTATCCATCGAGGCATCCAGTCAAACCGGAACAAGAAAACACATTTAAGGCACTGCTTTGGAAAAAGCACTTTTTAGCAGCAATCTAGCATCTTTCTCTAGTAGGAGAGTTAGACACAACTAAACAAACAAGTGTATGTGTATGTTGGGGACATGAAATCTATATCTAGGTTAAGGAAACTAGGCATTGGATGAAAACCAAATGAATAAAACTAGGTCAAATTTGGGACCTACAATTGTGGCAGCATGTACATAAATTTAGAAACAGCAAAAACTAGCAGCTTCTCTCTCAGTCCCTCACACCAACGCTGTAGTTTTCTGCTAGAGCTGAGAAAATAGTTCTCATTAAAAAAGAAAACGAGAAAGAGCTCACACATGTAGCAATGAAGCCATAGGCATACCCACCCACCAGTATTAAAATCGAAAATTTCTCCAGATCCTGGGAAATTCAACTTTGGCTGGAACAGTCAACTTTGCTACCTCAGCACGTGTAGCCAGCTGGGAACTCGGGTGATTGTGCACACTGCCCTCAGAATATTCCATTGCTCTAAGAGGTGGAATATTTGTAACATACTCAGCAGAAAGCTGCCTTTCAAAATAAAGCCAGTCTCCCTGTCTCCTTTCTCTGGCTGTGGTTCTAAGTGTGGTATTTGAATTCCCTGCCCCCAATACCCTCGTCATTTTTAACAAAGAATATACTCTTTTCATCATCATAGCTCAACACGAGCTCCCATCACTCTCCAGCCCATGCTACTTCACAGCACTCATTACTACCTGCAAATATATATTTAATGATTGATTTTGAGTCCACAGTCTCCACTATGATGTAAGCTACATGAAGATTGTACTTTGTCAATTTTGTGCACTGCCGTATCTCCAGTGCCTAAAACTGTGTCCGGGTCTTAACAGGCACTCAATAAATGTGTTGCCAGACTGACTGAATGAATGTGCCACCTCCACATTTTTCACTTCCCAGTACCACAACATCCTAATCTGTGGGCAACCATGTGGATTTAAGATGTTAACTGGTATATGTGTCACTGGGGAGCCATGCCCCTCCGCTGCCTGCTGAACTGTGTGTGTCCCCTATTCACTCTGCAGCCAGCAGCAGTAAGCGTCCCTCACTCATTCTATTTCCGGCTCACCTGCCAGCACCCAGCCCCTCCCAAGGTCCATCAGAGGGCACACGTAACACTTTGTGAAGACCCTTTTATAAGGTTTCTATGCCTTGCCCTACTTAGTTCATGCTAATTAGAACTCCAATCAGCAAATGAGAAGCACCATCAGAACCCTGGCAGACAGTCACAGCCAGGGAAACTACAGCTTTCTTGAAGAAGTTTCTTCTGATATCTCTCTCCTTATAATCTTGACATGCCTTCAGTTCAGCCTCATTTATTGGCCCAGCCTCTTGATCCTCCACTAAAAACCAACAATAATGAGCACAGGGGAAAAGTAGTAAAATTTTGCAATTTGTGCACTGATATTTAAAGAGAACCGTTCCAGCAAAAGAAAATCAGGTTTTTAATGTGTGCCAGATCCCTTGACCCTCCTTCTGTCCTGATTGAGGGAATACTCATTATAGAAGTGAAATGTTATCTATGGGAGACTTGAAACCAAGATCTATGAAATAATGATAATGGTGTCAGCCCTCCCATTTAGTCAGTGATTTATCTTTTGTGCTGCGCAGCTAGCTGTGGGAATGAATTAACACTATTTCCAAACAGTTTCTTCCCAGGACCTAGACTCTGATATACCATCAATTTTATCCCCCTGCTTCCAGACTCTATAATCAGATTTTCCTTTTCATAACAGGATCTTCAAGAATCTGTTCTTTCTCTTTCTGCTATAAACATTCCTAAACGTTGCTCCTTCTCTCCTCAGACTATTCGTCCCAGACTCAAGTCTATCCTTTTGCTTCACTTAAGTCTCTATCTTTTGACACATTCCTGTTTGCGTTCTAATCATTGTCCCAAGAGCCATAATGACGTTCACTAAGACCAAAGTTATAACACACAAGTGAGGTTGATCAGAACATAGAAGTTTGGCAAAGGAGGTAAAAACGAAACAGAAACAATCGTACACTGTATCTTAGGAGACCTGGATCTTCATTTCTGGTCTGTCATGATCATAACTAATATCCAACAAGAAATGCTGACAACAGCAACCCCCATATGGCATTGGATAAATTACTAAACCTCTCTGCTTCTGTTCTCCCATCTGTCATGTAAGAACAATACTGCCCGCTCCTTGGCTCCTAATGGTATAAGAAACAAGGAAAGCACCCCTTGTTAAATCTGAAACCAACCGACCAAACAAACCAATGCATTAAAACAATACTAAACAAGTCCAAATAAATCCCTTAATAAACTCACGGAAAAAGAGAGATACAGCATTGGTATCGAATGCTAACCAGGCATCTAACCAAATAATTCCCTAAGGGGAAAAAGAACCCTACTCTATAAGCAGAATTCTGGCCTAGAACTGTGGCTCTAAATTAGCTCAGGCATGACCAAATCGAGTGCCAGTGCCAAGTGTAGCACTGCAGATTATACAACAAAACTCCCCCAAATCTACAAAGATGCCAGATGCTACTACCAGGATCAAGCCATGGCAACAAGAAGCTTAAAGGTGTAAACTATTACACTTAAGGATGGCTCATCCAGATACCCAAACCTCTGGAAAAATTAAGCTCTCTAACAGGGCAACCCAGCAGCTCCCATCTCTTAAAATTTGTAAGAAATCTACCTCTGGGTAGCATCCCAAAACCCTGCGACATTAGGGCCTGCACCTGAACACTGGAACATGGTTCCTTACCCAGTCACTATGTCTATGCTGTCAACTGAGCTAACTTATCTATTTTAAATTGGTTTTTCCATCTCACACTCCAGGATGGGCACAAGCTAATAGAAAAGTACGCTTTATCTAGGGCCCAGTTCACTCTACTTCTTTCCTACTTGCCACCCCCCCCCCCCAAAGTTCCCTTGAAAGGTGGGTGTCATTCTCTGGCCCTTTAAATATCTAACCACCTTCCCTTCAACTCTCCCCACTTTCGGTTCGCCTCTCCTCCCTTAGGGAGTTTCTCCCTTCTTCTTCGGTGTCCTTCCTTTCTCCTGCAACGCGACTCCAATCGTGTCTTGTCTCCCCTGCCAATTTCCCTTCCCCATGACACCTCTGCAGCGGGGGACCCTCTCAGCACATCAGGCGCATCTCCAGGCCTCCCTGCCGCCACTACCTCAGCTCTGGCCCTGTCCCTTCGCCCCAGATCCCCGCTGTCCCCAACGCCGACTCTCCGCTGTCCCTTCCCGGTCCTGCCCCCTCCCCACCCTCCGCGCCAGTCCACTCACAGGAGGCCTGAGCAGGTGGTGCAGACGAAGCTGCCCACGGTGATATCCACGTAGGTGACCCCGCGCTGGGCGCACTCGAAGCAGTGGCGGTTCCCGGCCTGGCTGCAGCCGCCCAGTTCCCGCACCCGGCGACACCACACCTCCGAGGCCGCCTCCGCTTCCGCTTTTCCCCCGCTGACCCCGCCACCCGGGCCTGGACCCTTCTTCGCCGCCATCACCATGGTTGCCTGCACCCTCGGACCTCCTCCCCGCAAGTCAGCAATCGTCCCTTCAACCACAGCCGCCTTCCCGCCTCCTCAGCCTCCTCCGCACGCTTGGCTCCCCTGACAGAAACTACGGAGCCGGCGACGTCCGCGCGAGACTCCTCAACCCCTTGCCTTGCCTATTCTGCACGCTGATTGGTTGTTCTCCCCCCACCTCCTCACTCTGATTGGCCCAACATTGGACTGCCTTGGGTTGCGGGAGCCGCCAACGCCACGCCCCACCGCCTTCACCCTCAGGCCTTTCCCATTGGTCCTCAGAGACCCTGCCCCTAGAACCGTGCGTGCCCTCTCCCCGTCCCCGCCCCCTCTCGCCACTGCCTCCACGGCGGCCCGCCTCCCAGATTCGATTGGTGAGTCCTCGGAACTCTGGCTCTGACGTTAACTCTGATTGGCTACCGCGGCGGCAAAGTTAGCGCGCGAGAAAGAGTCGGTGTCTCGCGCGTGCGCAGCCCTGGTCCTCCCGGCTGATGACGTTAATTCCCGCCAAATTTCAAAGGCATCGCCTCCGCTAGACTGTGCAGAGAGGTATGAAAAGCAGAATGAAGTGGCATATAAGGGACCAGGAATGGCGTATGAGGGGCCGAGGGGAGGAGGAAAAGAAGGGAGCTCTCGGAGGGAGGGAGGGAGGGAGAAGGAGAGAGAGTGCTTGTTTTATAAGTGCCATTTCATTCACTCCTACCTTATGCCATAGGAAATCTCATTTTACAGAGATTTCATTATGCAACTTGCCGTAGGTCACACAACTGTTGCATGGCCCAGCCAGGATTCTGATCTGAGTCGTCTGACTTTAGAAACCCTGCTTTTACCAGCACACTATCCGTGGAATAGTATTTGACAAACACGTAGTGAGTGTCTAATATAGATTTCAGTCATTGTGCTAGACAGTGGAAGTCCAGCAGTAAACCAACCCATTAAAATTCCTATCCTCATGGAGCTTACTTGCTAGGAGGGGGAGGCAGACAACAAACTGAAATTCTTCATCAGTTAGTGATAAGTTCTATGCAGAGAATTAAAATAAGGTATTGTAAAGGAGAGTGACTCACTGGGTGTTTTAGATTGGCTACGGGAATCATCTCTAATGATGTCCCTCAGTGATATTTAAGCTGAGACCCGAATAACTGAAAGGAGTTAGCCATGAGAAGATCTGAGGAGGAGCAACCCAAACGGAGGGAAAGCAGGTGCAAAGCCCCTAAGGCAGGAAGAAAGTCAGTGTTTTGAAGCAGCAAAAAAGAAAACCAGAGTGACTGGAGCATGATGACTGAGGGAAGAATGGAGGGGATTGTACTGGAGTGAGAACTGATCGTGTGGAATCTTCCAGGCTTTGGTAAGGAGTTTGAATATTCTTCTAAGTATGATGGGAAGCTGTATTAGTTAGAATTAGGTCCTATGACAGAAAACCTCAAATAACTGGGACTTAAACAAAATGAAGTTTATTTCTTTCTCATGTAGAAATCTAGGTAGGCATTTCAGGGCTGGTGGGTTGCTCCACCATGACAGGGACCCAGGCTTCTTCTATCTTGTTGCTCACAGGGCATTACCTCCACTCCCAAGTTCACCTTGGGATCTGTTCCAGCTTCAGCCATCATACCTGCTACATGTCTTTTTAAAGACATGCCAGGAGACTGCACACAACTTCATTGGCTCTCACTGGTCAGAACTTGGTCACATGACCACACTAAGTGCAAGGAGGAACTCTGGAAAATATGTTCTTTATTTTGGGCTTCTATGTGCTCACCTAAATTTCAGAAGTTCCATTATTGAGGCAGAAAGAAAGAAAGAAAGGACATAAAGATAAACTACATAAACTACAGTCTCTGCCACAGAAATCATTGGAAGAATTGTAGCAGGAGCAAGCCATGATCTGATTTTCAGTTCTGAGAAAAAAAAATCATTCTGTTTACAATAGGGGAAATGGTTATAGGTGGGGAAGGTTGGAATCAGGGCAATTAAGAAGTGAGTTCAGCAGTCCAGGTGATGGTGGCATAGATGGATAGACCAGGGCGGCAGGAGTGAGTTGGAGAGAAATGGGTTGGTTCTGGGAATGTTTTGGAGGTAAAATCCATAAGATTTGTTCATGGATTACATGTGGAGGTAAGGGAAAGAGGAATCCCTGGCAACCTCGCTAGAGAAGCATTGTCCAACAGAACTCTCTGTGCTGGTGGAAATGCTCTGTATCTGACTGTCCAATATGGCAGCTACTGGCTATCAAGCACTTAAAATGTGACTAGTAAAACTGCAAACCTGACATTTTCATTTAATTTAATTTTAATTAATTTAAATTTAAATTTAAATAGCCACATGTAGTTAGAGGCTACCCTATTGGGCAAAGCAGCTCTAGATTTTTGTTTTGAGCAACTGGTTGGCTTATGGTGTCATTTATTGAAAAAAGGGAGACTGTAGCAGGAGCAGGTTAGGGGATGCTGATAGACAGAAATTGGTAGCTTTGCCTTGGACATGTTGGTTTGAGATCCTTGTGAGGCCTCCAAAGAGCTGATCAAATAGGCAGATAGATATATAGTCTGGATTTGCAGGTGAGGCCAGAGTTGGAAATGTAGGTGAAGGAGTCATCAGTATATAGGAGTTATTTAAAGCCACAGAATTAGATGCGTTTGTTTAGGTACAGCATATAGACAGAAGCGGGCCCAGAACTATGCCCTGGACACCCCAATGTGTAGTTTGTTATCACAGCCACAAAGTACTTCAGTGACCCCAAAAGGAGGCAACGTCAAGTCACCTTCAGATAAGACAGATGTGACATCTCAGGCCACTTTAAATGTTCCTTCTAAGTTTCAGAGTTCACTGTCTCAAAGTGCTGCCCATTCCTCCTCTATTTCTCGGTAGCCAAAAGTTATTTCTTACTGTTCTGAAACCTGGGACAAATTGGTAGACTTAGCTACCAACAAACCCTGATATGTACAATAGTGGGGGAGGAAAATTGATACATTAATATGGATTTTGATGGTTTTCTGTTAATTTGTGCCTCTGGGTGTGGCGATGCCCAGCGAAAGGAGGCAACCACCTCTGCCTCTCCCTGGCCCTATCAGGGAATAACAACCCTACTTCCCCTTTATAATCAGGGTCGCACAGCTAGTACAGGAACACCCTTTGCTGCAATTGCCCTAGAGGGAGGAGGAATTCCAAAAGGCCAGGTGGAACCCTTACTGAGTTCCCTGATGACAGCACCTCATCTTGGACAGTTACACCCACAGAGCATGAGTGGTTTGGGGTATGGGAAGCATACCATTATCTTTTGAAAGCGAAAATACTAAGAGCTGCCACCCTCCACCCCCCACCCCAGCCCTCTGTATTGGCCGAGGGAGAACTGACACTGCATTTCAGTCACTGTTTGAGATCACATGTCACTTTCTACCAGAAAGTGTCCCAGCCTCACAGGTGCAGTCTCTTGGATACTGCCAGATCTGTTTTCAGAACACCATTTCATTGTTCTGTAAGGCCAGCTGCTTCTGGTGGATGGGAAATATGATAACGGCCCATGGCTTGCCAACTGTCTCATTCCTGTCCCTGGGAAGTGAGCTCCTTGGTTGGAGACAGTTTTGTCTGTGTTCTGTAAAGTCAGTAATTCCAAGAGTGGCAAAACAGAGGCATGACCTGTGGGGAAAGAAAACCCAAATACAGAATAAATGTTCCTTCCAGAGTGTATAATTCACCACACCCTCTGTGAAAGAAGGGACCCGATAGAGTTGACCTGCTACGACATTCCTGACAGGTGCCCAAGAAGCCTGGTGGTCCATTAGGGCTTCAGGACTATGTCCAGCTTCCTACTGAATTAACTTACTGTTTATTTATTTTTTTTAAACATTTATTTATTTTTGAGACAGAAAGGGACAGAGCATGAGCAGGGGAGGGGCAGAGAGAGAGAGGGAGACACAGAATCTGAAACAGGCTCCAGGCTCTGAGCTGTCAGCACAGGGCCCGACATGGGGCTTGAACTCACGGACCGCAAGATCATGACCTGAGCCAAAGTCAGACGCTTAACTGACTGAGCCACCCAGGTGCCCCTTAACTTACTGTTTATAATACTTTTTTTCCAGTTGATTTTCTTCATTTTTCCAGATAGAGATCACGTTAACTTCAAATAAGGATAGTTTTAGCTTCTCCTGGTTTTTTTTTTTTTTTTTTTGGTCCCCAATTACTTTCTTTTGTCTAATTAAGTTGTTTGAACATCTAGAACTAGTTAGATACTAGTAGACATCTTTTCTTCTACTATAAGGAGAGAAATATCAGAAGGAACTCTACAACCAAGTGGTAGTTTCTCTGGCTATGACTGTCTGCCTGGGGTCTGGTGGTCCTTCTCATTTACTAATTAGAGTTTTAATTGGCATGAACTAGGACAAGGCATGGGAACCTTACAAAGGGGTCTTAACAAAATATCACCTCTGTCTTTTGATGTACTATGGGAAAGGCTGGGGGCTAACAGGTGGCCCATAAGCAGAATTCGTGAGGATGCTCACTGATGCCTGCAGAGTGAGGAGGGAACACATCCAGTCCAGCAGGCAGAGGAGAAGCAAGGCCCCATGGAGACATATACACCAGTTAACATCTTAAAATTATTTACTTTAATGGGAGTATATCTTTATTTCTCCATACGTCTTGATGTTGACTTTTTGGCTAACATAAATTGTATTTTATCATATTGAAGAAGCATCCAGGGGCGTCTGGCTGGTTTAGTTGGTACAGCGTGCAACTCTTGATCTCAGGGTTGTGGGTCTGAGCCCCACATTGGGTGTAGCGCTTACTTAAAAAAAATCTTAAAAAAAAAAAAAAAGAGGGGCGCCTGGGTGGCTCAGTCGGTTAAGCGGCCGACTTCGGCTCAGGTCATGATCTCACGGTCCGTGAGTTCGAGCCCCGCGTCGGGCTCTGTGCTGACAGCCCAGAGCCTGGAGCCTGTTTCCGATTCTGTGTCTCCCTCTCTCTGACCCTCCCCCATTCATGCTCTCTCTCTGTCTCAAAAATAAATAAACGTTAAAAAAAATTAAAAAAAAAAGAAGCATCCGTCTTTTCCCATTTAATCTAATAATTTGGCTGTGTTTCATTTTCTAACTTAATTTCTGATTGTTTCTATTAATTTATCTCTTCTACCCCCTTTGGTTTATTTTGTTATTCTTTATCTAATTTCTTGAGTTATATGCTTACTTATTGTAATTTTTTATTAGAGACAAAAATATTTCATGAGTACTGTCTTACTTGTACCTCATAAATGCTGATATGTTGTACTTATTTTTTTTTAATTTTTAAAATGTTTATTTATTTTAGAGAGAGAGCACAAGCGGAGAGAGAGGAGACATAAAATCTGAAGCAGGCTCCAGGCTCTGAGCTGTCAGTGCAGAGCCAGACACAGGGCTCGAACCCATGAACTGTGATATGACCTGAGCCAAGGTTGGTCACTTAACCGACCGAACCACCCAGGTACCCCTATTATTTTAAAGTATTTTGTATTCTTATTTGTATTTCTTTTTAAATTTTTTTTTAATGTTTATTTATTTTTGAGAAAGATCATGAGCAGGGGAGGGACAGAGAGAGAGGGAGACACGAATCTGAAGCAGGCTCCAGGGTCAGAGCTATCAACACAGAGCCTGATGTAGACTCGAACTCACAAACTGTGAGATCGTGACTTGAGCCAAAGTCGGACACTCAACCAACTGAGCCATCCAGGCGCCTCTTGTATTTCTTTATTGGCTCATGAGTTTCTTTTAAAAGGGAATAATAAAAAAATATTCAGGTGATAGGGACATTTTCCCCCTTTAGTTTAATTAATTAATTAATTAATTAGTTAATTAAATTTTAGAGAGAGGGAGAGAGTGTGCATGAGGCAGGGAGAGGAGCAGAAGGAGAGAGAGAGAATCTTAAGCAGGTTCCGTAGGGCCTGACTTGGGGCTCGATCTCACAACCCCAGGATCATGACCTGAGCTGAAATCAAGAGTCAGACGCTCAACCAACTGGACCACTCAAGCAACCCCCTTAGTTTTAATATTAATGTGTAGTTATATTACATAGTGATCAGAGAATGATGCACATATTCTATTTTTTGTGACTTAATGAAACTTTCTTTGAAACCTAAATATAGCTAACTTCTGTGAATTTTCTCATTGGGTATTGAAACTGGATGTGTTTCATAATGAGATCTACCATATTAATTATGTCATCGAAGTCATCCAACTCCTTACTTTCTTGTAGAGGCTTTCATAGTGCAAAGTCCTTCCTTTACTTTGCTACCCCAGACAGAGACTTCCCCATGCAATGGCTTGCCTGATTGTCATTCACCTCACTTCTTCTGCTTCTCAGAGCTAGACTAGGTCCAGGAAGCTTCTGCCCCTCTGCTTACTCAGTTCACCATCCCAGACACCTGAGACACACTCTGAGGTGGCTTTTTTGCTCCATGGTTTGCCGCTTCACCTTTCGAGAAATGTATTGCTGGCTCTTTTTGAGATCTGGAATAGCAGTGACTTGCCACCTGTCCTTCCACATGCACCTCTGCTAGAACTCCACTACTTATGGCAGTGTTTCCACCTGCATTTCTAATTCTCCCCATTGCTCTTGGATTGTTGCAAGAAGGTAAAGGGGAAATGCTGCTTTTATGCTGCCATCTTCAAAATGGGACTTTCCATGGGCTTTTTATATAATAATTCTGCGTCTCCTTCTGGGTGGTACCATATACCACATAGAACCATCTGTAGATCTGGCCAGAATCATTTACCCTTGCTTAATTAATCTTAGGTGGGCTCCCTCCCATGGGCTAATGTTGAGGATGAGGAACAATGTGGCAAGTAAAAGAATGCTTGACTGGGGAAGTGGGAACGGTACAAAGACAGAAACAACATACTCAAATAACTTAGGCATTCAGGATTTGAAATTTACTGAATAGCGGAAAGCTTCTGGATTGCCCATTTTTGATGTGAGGTAGAGTTCAGGTTTCATGGTAACTTTTCATCCCAGATATTTATACCAGATTTCAGAAGCAACAAGCTAGGGGATGTTTCCTGACAAGAGAATAGTTATATGTTGAAATGTGGTCTTGCTTCAAAACCCCAGGGGCCCCCCACTGTGACTCTCTGTAGGGCATGCCAGTGGTTTGGTCAACTAGACACCTCCAGCACCACTGGGTTGGCAAGGACACAAGGGCATCCTGCTCTGCAGCCTAATTTCAAAACTTCCTTTTTCTTCTTCTTCTTCTCATTCAAATGGACGTTTTTTCAGGCTAACAATTAAGTGAGCCAAAGAAGGACTCCTCAGTAGGGTTGTTCTATGCATGTTGGACATGGACCCTTCCATGCCCACAGATTCTTTTAAGGAAATCAACCAGTCTTCCCCTAGCCCACACTGAGTGGGTAACCCACTGTAGCAGTAGAATGGTCCCTGGTCACAACTGATTGGAGGGTAAGAAGACCCATGATCCTAAGACAGGCAAATTATACCATGGCCTGTGGCCTTTAAAACTGTCTGATGTGAAGAGACACACAAGGAGACTTCTGCCTCTGATGGAATGACAGGGACTGCATTCACTCTCCTATGTTAAAAATTTAAAAATGAGCGAAATATACAAAACAGTCATTTTCAGACATTGGGCAATGGGTAGGCACAGGACAGTGATCTCTGAGAAGAGGGAAAAGAATGAGGTGAGTCCTACCATTGCTCCAGCATGCTGCCTGGAGAGAATTCCCAGTCTGCAGTGCAAAGAGGACAATCCACGCAGAGACCACCTAGAATTGAGAAGATAGAACTGAGACCAAGAGAGCTCGAGTTTACATGACAAAATGTTGCAGGGAGAGCTGCAGAGACAGAGAAAGAGCCCCTAAGATCTTTAGAGCACTAATCCCAACTCTTGAGCTGACTACTTATCATCATATGTATATGAAGAAATTACTCAAGACTGGATAATGAACTACCTGAAAGGAACAAGCGAAATGATTTCTGGAGATTGCACAAGCCTGGCAATAGTTCACATTCCTAACAGCCAGAATGGAGAAATCTCATAATACACAAGACATTGAGAATACTCCAAAGGGTATTGCCTAGCAGGAGAGCTAGAGTAGCCCTAGACTAAATGCTGCTTTTGTCTTCGGTAACAAAAGTCACAAACTATCTCCAAATAGCTTAGTTACATCCCAACAGGCAGGTCCAAGATAGTTAAAGGACCACAAAGAAATCCAGCACCCAAATGTAAAATTCACAATGTCTGGCCTCCAATAAAAAAAAAACATAGATGCAAATAAGCAGGAAAATATGACCCATGGTGTGGTGAGAAACCCTTGGAAAGCAAAATATGAAAACCTCAGAAGAGGTAAAGTTCATGAAATCTCCTAAAATTAGTTTAAAATTAGATGGGAAGAAAATATGAGGTAATGAAAGGAACAGTCCCAAGAGATCCAATATATGAATAATAGATCTTACAGAAAGAGAGAAGAGAAAAAAATGGAGGGAAGAGTATCACTGAAAATTTTTTAGAAAATTTCCCAGAATGTAAGGGCATGAGTTTCTAGACATAAAGGACCTATCAAGTGTCCCAGCATAATTAAGAACAACTAAGAACCTCACCAAGACACATCCTTGTGAACTTTAGAATAGAAGAGATAAAAAAAAAAAAAGAACCATATAAGTTTCTAATGGTCAAATGATCCAAATTAGAACTTATAATAGAAACTCTGGAAGCTGGAAGGCATTAGAATTCTGTAGGAAAATGATTTCCAACCTGCAATTTCATACACAGCCAACATACAATTATGAATTACTCTAGAATAAAGATATTTTCATTAGTGTCAGTTTAGATGCAAGTGACAGAAAACCTAAACAATAGTTACAATTTTTTTTCTCTTTCACATAAAAATACAGGTCACTAGAGTGGCTTTGTTCCATGCAACCCAGTTTCATTCCAGTCCCCACTCTGCCATGCCCAGGGTATGGCTCTCAGCCTCATGGTCCAGGATGGTTGCATCCTCCAGATGGAGGAAGGGAAGATGAAGAATGAACAAGGGACATTTGTCCTCTATTTCTTCAGGAACTTTCTCAGAAGCTGCCAAATAACACTTCTGCTTACATCCCTTTGGTCAGAATTTGGTCACATGGCTATTCCTAGCTGCAAGGGAAGCTAGAAAATGTAAAAATATAGACTTTATTTCGGATGATCTTATGCCCAGCTAAAACCTCTATTACCATGGAAAAATAGAAGACAGACATGGGTGGAATGAGTCGCAGTTTCTGCTACACAGTCTTGAATGTTTACTGAGCACTCTTTCTCAGAAGTTACTGGTAGAGTATACTACTGAAGTGAAGGGATTAAGCAAGAAGGAAGAAGACTTGGGATCCATGAATGAAGATATCCAACACCAGAAAGGTAAAGGGAATCCCAAGGGTGCTGGTGAAGGGCGATTGCAAAGACAACAGCTGTGTGGAGGCCTACACAGCAGCCAGACCACAGTGGAGGAGGTCAGAAGGTTGTAGGAAGGATTTCTTTAGGACAATGAAACTGATAGAGACTTAATAATTTCCCTTCACCTGTCAGGCACAGCAACACACCTTTATTTCTGTGACAGTCTACTCCATATGTTTGAAAATAATGAAAAGACATTTATACATCAGGGGTTCCGTTAAGAATAAATACCTAGAAAACTATGCAAACAAAAAAGACAAGGCAATTATTAACTCCAAGGAAAACAAATGGAAAAATAATAACATTATAACATATGGCTCAATCGTGAATAGATTTACATAGCTATAAAAATATAACTCTAAATATCTTTCTAACTACATAACAAATGTATATTCAGAGGATAGTGACAGGGGAAGTGTGTGTGTGTGTGTGACTAGGAAATGAAAGCTAGATCTTACTGTGCACAGTGCTAAGTTAATAGATCATGGGAAAACTGAAAAATATCAGTAATTCAAAATATAACCAATTATTTGGAAATATGGAGATAAATACCAGATACCAAAATAATCATCTGTAACAACTAAAAAAGTGCTTACTTCTGAGGAGCTAGAAATAGAGAAGGATTAAAAGAGGTCTTCTTTTTTTTTCCTTTTTTTTTTTTAATTTGAGAGAGAGAGAGAGAGAGAAGGAGTGGGGGAGAGGGGCAGAGAGAGAAAGAGAGAGCACCTCCAGCAGGCTCCATGTTCAGCACAGAGCCCGATGAGGGGCTCGATTCCACAACACTGGGAACATGACCTGAGCTGAAATCAAGAGTGGGATGCTCAACTGACTCAGCCACCCAAGTGCCCCTATTTTTTTCTAACAAGCCTTTGGAAGTATTTAACTTTTTAAATTATGTACATGTCAAACTTTATTAAAAATAAAAACATTTAAAAAAAAAGAAAAGGCAATTAGATTCTCTTTCTTGGGGTTTTCAGGTGAGAAATGTGGAATCAGATGGAAGGAGACCAACACTAACTGGGGTGGTAGATAGTGGGTAAGCCACATAAACCATCTGGGATAGAAGTAAATCCATAAATTCCTATTCCTAGAGTTTTTCTGGATCCAGAACTTCCTTGAGTTTCAACCTGCACTAAGCCTGACCCCACTATAGCCTCAGATCGAGGATAGTTGGTCTGTCTCAACTATTTCCCTTGCTTGAACTCCACTGAGTGAATGTTTGTTTCTTGCAGTAGAAAAAGTCGTGTTAGAATAGAGTTATGTGCTGCTTTCAAAACTCCTTATTAGTTGAAAGGGTATAAAATGTAGCAACTTGCTCTTTATTTCCTCCCGCTTCCCTTCACTTCAAAGGAGATATTCCACTGTACTTTATTCCAGTGGTCTCCTAAGAACTTCACTAATATGGCAGGTCCTCGTATTTCTTTGGGTTTTACCTCACACCCCCATTGCCTTCATGTCTTAGCAGGATACCAAAAGATTCATGCTACTTCCTAATGTTCAAGGCCAATCAGGATGATATCATCAATGTAGTAGCTTAAGGTGACATTCATGGAGGAGTAAATTAGTGTGATCAACCATCCCTGTTGACCAGTGGTTTCCTGGGATTTTCAGACCATCACATGCCCACTGGAGAGCTGGTCACCCTAGATCAAGTGGACTAGGTCCCTGTGAAGATATGCTGGTACACCTGCCAGCTGCCGGATGGTGTGGGTAAACAGAAACAGAAAGAATACTTTTATCATATATCAATATACCTAATGAAGCTTGAGGTAACCCTCCATTATTTTTCAAGTCCTGTTAATCTTTGCTAGGAACCAATCTGGAGAACTGAATGATTTCAAAGCAGCCTTCCTGCAAGGCTTCCATCCTCCTCTTTAAGGAGATCTGGGGTAATAACTGACTCAGGGATGGTTTTATGGCCAGAAGGCCTGTGACTCTGTAGCATGCTGGCTTGAGTTACATCTTTGTTCATTGGACTAAGGATTATTTTGCTGTACAAACCGAGTAGAACCCAGGCCTGCCTATCTGTTCTGATCCTGCCAGCACTTTAAGCAGAAGCCAAAACCTCAACTCAGTGTGTTAGGCCATTTCTTGCACCGAA
Organism: Panthera tigris; assembly: GCF_018350195.1. Classification (NCBI taxonomy): domain Eukaryota; kingdom Metazoa; phylum Chordata; class Mammalia; order Carnivora; family Felidae; genus Panthera; species Panthera tigris. Next base: position 7,614,993 of record NC_056675.1, on the reverse strand, counting down.
TTACCACACCTACTTGGCTTTTGCTTTTTTGTGGCCACAGTTAGGGGTGATATTCAAAATATTTAGCAGCTGGTTACCACATGGTCACCAGTCAATTAGAAGACTTTAGCACTAAGTCAGATTCCTGGAGGCCAACAGCTGTGCTGGATGTTAACCCTTTAGTTGCTGGATGAGAGGGAGGTTTGGTGGCCTGGAGTCAGGTAGATGGGGGTGAGGCATCAAGGGACGCTAGGTAGCAATTTACCAACTGATAAGAAAGCATTTCGGTATTTCAACAACCTGTATGGCCATTGGCAGAATGTCAGGTTGGCTTTAGCAAAGAACAGAGACTGGATGGTCCACCCACTTTACTTTAAGACCTGCCTCCCCTTGGGTCTAACCACCTAGTTTCTTCCTTTCCCAGTGTTATCAGTAATTTCATTTTTGTTAAAAGCCTTTCTTCCTGTTCCTGGCTGGAGCAACTATTACCGTGACCTGCCCCTTGCTCACATTCCCCATCTGTCATCCCCAAAAGAGATTTTGTTACTTAGTTTTTCATCAGTAGTGAATTTTTCTGAAGAAGATGAGGTGTAGGTGGGGGAGGCAGCCACAGCAGTGGTAACACACTGTCATTCCTTTCTCCTTCAGTCTTTGGTATTTATTCATCTACGATGTGCCAAGAACCATTAGCCTCTTCAGTGTCAGCTTGACAAAGTATAATCAGCCAAAATGTATGCAGGAAGAGAAGGAAAATGGGGGTGAGGGAAGGAACGGAGACAGAGACAGAGAAATGAAGGAAGAAGGAAATAAAGTAACAGTCTACCCTCCTTTATTTATTCCATCTTCCTTGATTATGAACCCACAGGCTTCAAGTCCACATAGTCACTCTTGCAACAGCTCCTTAGAAAATTCCTGCAATTCTTTTTGCCTATAATTCCTCTTTTCCCTGCTCAGATTTTGCACACCATCCTTGGTTTCATGGTATTTCCAAACTCCTATGACCAGATGTTCCTCATTATGAGGTGACTCATCACATTTGCTTGGTAATCATGAATGCAGTAGAAATTATTTGGAGGGGCCCAGGAGACTGGGGAGCTCCATCCTCTCAAGATATTGCTATTCCAACTGCCAAGATTTTGGTCTTTGATAATCAAAAGCTTGATTTTAACCATAGAAACCCAGCACAGTTGTGAACTTAACAAATGCAGTAATTTGGCAATTTACTGTATCCCTTTTTATTGTAAAATATTTGGCAGAAAATTTTTGTGGTAACATATTTGAAGGCATACAAAGAATACATATTACACATATTAACTATTGTGTGTAAAAATAAATGAACACTGGTAAACCCACCACTCAAGAAATAGAAGATAATCAATATTCACTTTAGGGATCTAATTTTCAGTGGTTTCCAACCACTGGCTCATAGTAAAAGATATTTCTTGCTGCAGGGCCACAAACTGGCCTTGAATGTTGTTATGTACTCAGGTGTTCTGAGACTAATATTTGTTTCTTTCTTTTTTTTTTTAATTTTTTATACATTTATTTATTTTTATTTTTGAGAGACACAGAGAGACAGAGCACAAGTGGGGGATGGGCAGAGAGGGAAGGAGACACAGAATCCAAAGCAGGCTCTAGGCTCTGAGCTGTCAGCACAGAGCCCGACACGGGGCTCGAACTCACAAACCGCAAGATCATGACCTGAACCAAAGTCAGAAGCTCAACCGACTGAGCCACCCAGGCACCCCTATTTGTTCCTTTCTTGATGCAAATCACCTAATGCTGTAAAAAATGTCCATTTAATCCTACGGCCTTTATACTCCTTATTCCTTTAGAATGTCTAGCAAGCAGTGGTTCTCAAATGTTGATGTACTTTAGGATCAACTAGGGAGATCTGAAAAATCCTGATGCCCTAGGCCTGCCCCAGAAAAATTAAACCAGAATCTCTGGGGATGCAATCCAGGCACCCAGGCTTTTAAAAGTACTTCAGGTGATTTTATGTGCTCTAAAGGAATGGCAATAAAGTCCACCAAGCTTTACTTTCAATGGGTGTAGCATCTGAATACCAAGACTTTAGTAACTGTTTTATCAATCGATGGACTTCTAACTTCCCCTGCAGGGATGCTGAGATCATCCCTTCCTTTTTCTCCACTCAATTATTACAGAAGTTTCTATATCTCTTCTGAAATTCTGTTGTTTGCGACTCTACTCCTGGAATAAAATTCAGTATTTGTTAGGGTAGTTTGGTATTTTGTTTGCAAGAAATGGGGCTAACTCTGAAATTTTAGGGGAAAAAAGGGTGTGGGCCTATTGTAAGGATATATGTGGGCTGGAATTGGAAATCAGAGTCTGAGGTTGGGCTGGGGGCTGGTTACTGTCTCTTCTGTCTCTCATGGCCCACATAGCCTCTCTCATGTCATCCTTTTCTCTCTCATTTTCACCTCCCTAAGCAGTGAGAATCTCATTAATTTGGCTATTTTTAGACTCAGATTCTCTGTTAGCCAGCCCTTAGTCCAATCATCTGTGGACAGGGTCCACTTAGGATCACTCAAAGCCCAAGGCTTCAAGTAAAAGGGAAATAGCATGAAAATAGCAAAAGAGAAAGATAAAGTAACCATACTAACATCAGACAAAAGGGATTTTAAAAGAAAAAATTGGGGCACCTGGGTGGCTCAGTCAGTTGAACGTCCAACTCTTGGCTTCAGCTCAGGTCATGATCTCACGGTTCGAGAGATTGAGCCCTGCGTCAGGCTCCATGCTAATAGCACAGAGCTTACTTGGGATTCTCTGTTCCTCTCTCTGTGTCGCTCTGTCTTGCTTATGCTTTCTCTCTCTCAAAATAAATACACTTTAAAAAAAGAAAATACAAAATGTTATTAGAGATAAAAGGGTCATTTTATAATGATAAAAGGATTAATCCATCAGAAAGATATAACAATTATAAACATATATGCAACTAACAATAGAGACCCAAAATACATGAAGTAAAACTGGCAGAATCAAAGGGAGAAACAGATAATTCAATAAAATAGTAGGAGATTTCAGTACCTCTCTTTCAATAATGGGGAGAACTACTAGGCAAAAGATCAACAAAGAAATAGAAGATGTGTTGGGGTGCCTGGGTGGCTCAGTTGGTTATGCATCCGACTTTGGCTCAGGTTATGATCTCATGGTTCGTGAGTTCAAGCCCCACCTCAGGCTCGGTGCTGACAGCTCAGAGCCTGGACCCTGCTTTGGATTCTGTGTCTCCTCCTCTCTCTGCCCCTCCCTTGTTCATGCTCAGTCTCTCTCTCAAAAATAAATAAGCATTAAAAAAAAAGAAAGAAATACAAGATGTGGACAATGGTATAAACTAACTAGACCCAACAAACATCTATAGAATATTCCACCCACCAACTGCAGAATGTATATTCTTCTTAAGTGCACTTGGAACATTCTGCAGGATATGTTAGGCCATAAAAAAATCTCAATTAATTTAAAAAGATTGAAATCATACAAAGCATGTTCTTCAACTTTAATAAAATGAAATTAGGAATCAACAATAGAAAAAAATGGGGAAATTCACAAATATGTAGAAATTAAACCACACAGTCATAAATAATCCTGGGTCAAAAAAGAAATCATTAATGAAATTAAAAAGTATTTTAAGATGAATGAAAATGAACAACATACCAGAACTTAGGAGATGCACCCAAAGCAGTACTCAGCAAGGGAAATTTATAGTTGTTAATGCCTACTTTACAAAAGGAGAAAGACTTCAAATCAGTAGTCAATCTTCCACCTTAAGACACTGGTAAAAGAAGAGCAAACTAAGCCTAAAGCAGGAAGAAGGAAGGGAATGATGAAGATTAGAGTGAAAATTAATGAGATAGGGGATAGGAAAAAAGTAGAGAAAATCAATAAAACCAAAATCTTGAAATCAAAATTTACTTATTTGAAAAGATCAACAAAATTGACAAACCTTTAGCTAGACTGAGTTAAAAAAAAAAAAGACTCAAATTAACTAAAATCAGGAATGAAAGAGAGGTATTACTACTGGCCTTTCCAAAAATAGTTGAGGGGGAAGGATTATAAGGGAATACTATAAACAATTACATGCCAATAACTTAGATAACTTATATGAAATAGATTCCTAGAAACACACAAACCATGGAAACTGACTCAAGAAAAAAAATATAAAATCTGAATAGATCTATAATTGGAGATTGAATTACAAAACAAAACAAACAATACATAAAGAAAAGCCCAGCCCATTTGTCTTCACTGATGAATTCTACCAACATTAAAGAATAATTAATACCAATTCTTTACAGACTCTCTTCCAAAAAATAGAGTAGGAAAGAATGCTTCCCAACTCATTCTATGAGGCTAGTATTGCCCTGATACCAAAACCAGACAAAGACATCAAAGAAAAGAAAACATATAGACCAATATGAATATGGACACAAAAATCATCAACAAATTATGAGCAAACTGAACCCAGAAACATATAAAAAGGATTATATACCATGGCTGAGTGGGATTTATCTCTGTAATGCTTGATCAGCTTAACATTCAAAAGTCAATTAATGTAATGCTCCTTATCACTAGGATAAAACCAAAAAACCATATGATCATCTCAATAGATACAGAAAAAGCATTTGATAGAATCCAACACCTCTTCATGATAAAAACATTAAACAACTAGGACTAAGGGAACTTCTGCAATCTAATAAAGGGAATCTACAGAAAACCTACAGTAAAGATCACACTTAACAGTGAAAGATGGAATGCTTTCTCCTTAAGATCAGGAAGAAGACAAGGATGTCCTCTCTCACTACTTCTATTAGACATTGTACTGGAAGTCCAGCCAGTGCAATTAGGCAAGAAAATTAAATAAAAGGCATCTAGATTGGAAAGGAAGAAGTAAAACTATTTCTATTCACAGATGACATGATCTCATATATAGACACTCCTTAGGAATCCACTAAAAAAAAATCATTAAAACATGAGTTCCCTTGGTGTTGGGGTTGTGAGTTTGAGCCCAATGTTGGGTGTAGAGATTACTTAAAATCTTTTTTAAAAAAATTTTAAAATATTTAAAAAATCTTTAAAATCTTAAAAATCTTAAAAAAATAAGAATGTGAGTTCAGTAAGGCTGTAGGATACAAGACCAAAAATCGATTTTATTTTTATATATTAGCAATGAACAGCCTGAAAGTGAAATTAAGAGAACTCAACTTACAATAGTATCAAAAATAGGGGTGCCTGGGTGGCTCAGTCAGTTAAGTGGCCGACTTCAGCTCAGGTCATGGTCTCATGGTTCGTGAGTTCAAGCCCTGCATTGGACTCTCTGCTGTCAGCGCAGAGCCTGCTCAGATCCTTTGTCCCCTTCTCTCACTGCCCCTACCCCGCTGGTTCTCTCTCTGTCTCTCTCTCTCTCAAAATAAATAAATAAACTTTAAAAAACACAACAAAAAACCCCCACAATAGTATCAAATATAATAAAATACTTAGGAATAAATTTAACAAAAGAAGTGTAAAATGTATACTCTGAAAACTACAAAGAACATTGTTGGAAAAAAATGAAAGAAAAGTGAAATAAGTGGAAAGACATCCTCTATTAATGGGTTGGGAGATTAATATTATTAGGATGGCGATACTTCCCAGTTCTTCCCGATGGCAATAATATTATTAGGATGGCAATACTTCCCGATTCAGCGCAATTCCTATAGAAATCCCAGGTGGATTCTTTGCAGATATTGACAACCTGATCCTAAAATTCATACGGGAATTCAAGGGACTCAGAAGATCCAGAAAAATCTTGGAATAGAAGAACAAAGTTGGAGGACTCACATTTTCTGATTTCAAAATTTATGACAAATCTAAGCAATATCGTGTGGTACTGGCATAAGGATAGACATACAGATCAATGGAATAGAATTGAAAGTCCAGAAATAAACCCTTATATTTTTGGTAAATTCATTTTTAACAAGGATGCCAAGAAAACCAAATAGGGAAAGAATAGTCTTTTCAACAAACATTAATGGGACAACTAGATATCTACACGCGAAAGAATGCAGTTGGATTCCTAACTCACACCATACACAAAAATTAATTCAAAATGGACCAAAGATCTAAATGTAAGAGTTAAAACTGTAAAACACCTAGAAGAAAATATAGGCATATATCTTTGTGACCTTACATTTGGGAAAGCTTTCTTAGGTATGACACCAAAAGCATAAGCAAACAAAGAAAAAATAAATAGGGCTTCATCAAAATTAAAAACTTTTGTGTTTCGAAGGACATCACCAAAAAGCAAAAAGACTGGGTACTTTGTTGTCTCAGTCAGTGGAACATGTGACTCTTGATCCCCATGCTGAGTGTGGAGATTACTTAAAAATAAAATCTTTGGGGCACCTGGATGGCTCAGTCGTTGAGCACCCGACTCTTGATTTCGGCTCAGGTCACGATTTCACAGTTCTTGAGTTCGAGGCCCACGTCAGGCTCTGTGCTGACAGTGTAGAGCCTGCTTGGAATTCTCCATCTCCCTCTGTCTCTCTGCTCCTCCCCCATTCATGCTGTCTCTCACTCTCTCTCAAAATAAATAAATAAACCTTTTTTAAAAATTAAAAAAGGGTGGGGCGCCTGGGTGGCGCAGTCGGTTAAGCGTCCGACTTCAGCCAGGTCACGATCTCACGGTCCGTGAGTTCGAGCCCCGCGTCGGGCTCTGGGCTGATGGCTCGGAGCCTGGAGCCTGTTTCCGATTCTGTGTCTCCCTCTCTCTCTCTGTGCCTCCCCCGTTCATGCTCTGTCTCTCTCTGTCCCAAAAATAAAATAAATGTTGAAAAAAAAAAATTAAAAAAGGGTGCCTGGGTGGCTCAGTCAGTTGAGCATCCGACTTCGGCTCAGGTCATGATCTCACAGTTTGTGGGTTTGAGCCCCACATGGGGCTTTGTGCTGACAGCTCAGAGCCTGGAGCCTGTTTCAGATTCTGTGTCTCCCTCTCTCTCTGCCCCTCCCCTGCTTGTGCTCTGTCTCTCTTCTGTCTCAAAAATAAATAAACATTAAAAAAATTTTTTTAAATAATAATAAAAATTAAAAAAATAAAATCTTAAAAAAAAAAAAGGCAAAAGACAGCGCACAGAATGGGAGAATATTTTTTCCAAGTCATGTATCTGATAAATGGTTTGTATCTGGAATATATAAAGAACTATTACAATTCAATATTATAAGAGAAATAACCTAATGAAAAATGAGCAAAGGATCTGAATAGGCATTTCTCTAAAGAAGATATACAAATGGCCAATAAGCACATAAAAAGATGCTTAACATCATTAGTCATTAGAGAAATGTAAATAAAAACCCCTAATTAATGAGATACCCCTCCACACCCAGTAGGACAACTATAATTTAAAAAAAGGTTGGGGCGCCTGGGTGGCTCAGTCTGTTAAACGTCCGACTTCAGCCAGGTCACGATCTCGCGGTCCGTGAGTTCGAGCCCCGCATCGGGCTCTGGGCTGATGGCTCGGAGCCTGCAGCCTGCTTCGGATTCTGTGTCTTCCTCTTTCTCTGCCCCTCCCCCGTTCATGCTCTTTCTCTCTCTGTCTCAAAAATAAATAAACGTTACAAAAAAATTTAAAAAATAAAAATAAAAAAGGTAGAGAATAAGTATTGGTGAGGATGCAGAGAAATGGGAACCCTCCTACCTGCCTAGTGGGAATGTAAAATGGTGCAGCTGCTTTGGATGAAGTCTGGCAGTTAGTTACTCAAATAGGACTCAGCAATTTCACTTCTAGGTATATACCCATAAGAATTGAAAACCTTTGTCCACTCAGAAATGTGTATGTGAATGTTCATAGCAACATTATGCATGACAATCAAAAAGTGGGTGAAATAGATAAAGGGGATTAAGAGTACACTTACTGTGGACACTGAATTATGTATAGAATTGCTGAATCATTATATTATACACCTGAAACTAATATAACACTGTATGTTAAATGTACTCAATTTAAAAAAAAAGTGGCAGGGGCCTGGGTGGCTCAGTTGGTCACGTGTCCAACTCGTGATTTCGGCTCAAGTCATGATCTTACAGTTTGTGAGTTCAAGCCCTGCATCGGGCTGCATCCTGGCAGAGGGGATTCTCTCTCTCTCCTTCTCTCTGTCTCCGCCCTTCCCCACTTGTGCTTTCTCTCTCTCTCTTAAAATAAATAAACTTTAAAAAAAGTAGAAACAATCCAAATTTCCATCAACTGATGAACAGGTAAACAAAGTGCGGTATATCCATACAATGGGGTATTATTTGACACTATGGATGACCCTGGAAAACATGCTAAGTGAAAGAATCCAGGCACAAAAAAGACCACTCGTATGATTTCATTTATATGAAATGTCAGAATAGATAAATCTGCAGAGACAGAAAGTAAATGAGTAGTTGTCTAGGACTGGGAAGAATAGCAACATTGGGGGGGTGACAGCAAAAAGGTGTGGGATTTCTTTGGGGGATTATAAAAATGTTCTAAAGCTGATTGTGTTATGGCTGCACAACTCTGAATATACTAAAAACCTCTGAAATGTATACCTTAAATGAGTGAATTGTATAGTATGCGAATTTTAGTTTAATTTAATTTTGTTTTATTGGGGCAGGGGGACAGAGGGAGAAAGAGAATCTCAAGCAGGCTCCACACCCAGCACAGAGCCCAATGGCGGGATCTATCCCACAACTCTGGGATCATGACCTGAGCCGAAATCAAGAATCAGATGCCTAACCGACTGAGCCACCCACGTGCCCTGTATAGTATATGAATTATATATTTTTAATGTGAATTATATCTTGATAAAGGTGATAAATATATATGTATATTATATAAAGGTTATATAATTTCTTTAGCAGTGTAGACTGTATAAGTGGAAGGCATGAAGATTTATAGCCTGCCTTGGACCAGAGGCCGAGATGGGCAATACTAAGCCAAGGCAGTGGCAGTTGAGGTGGTAAAGTCAATAACAGGGGATTTGGTGCACATGGAGACTGAAGGGAAGGTCCAGCAAGAATCTCCCCCCAACTCTCCATGTTCAATTAGTTACCAGTCCTGCTGACCCCTAACAGATCTCCCTGTTGCCTATCTCTTTCCCTGCTGTAGACTGAATTTGTGTCCCTCCAAAACTTGTAAGTTGAAATCCTAACCCCCAGTGTGATGGTGGTTGCAGATGGGGCCTTTGGGAGGTGGGCCCTTTTAGAAGAGCCCTCATGAATGTGATAGTGCCCTAAAAGAGGCCCCAGAGGGACACTTGGGTGGCTCAGTCAGTTAGATGTCTGACTTTTGATTTCGGCTCAGATCATGAGCTCACAGTTCATGAGATGGAGCCGTGTGCAGAGCTGCTTGGGATTCTCTCTCTCCCTCTCTCTCTGCCCCTACCCCTTCTCAAAAATGAATAAATAAACATTAAAAAAAAAAAAAGAGGCCCCAAGAGAGCTCCCTTGTCCCTTCTGCCACGTGAAGACAGTGAGAAAACAGCTGTCTATTAACCAGGAAGTGGGTTCTCACTAGACACCAAATCTGCCAGCACCTTGATCTTGGACTTTTTAGTTTCCAGAACTGTGAGAAATAAATGTCTGTTGTATATAACCACCCTTCCCCCCCATCTACTGTATTCTGTTATAACAGTGCAACTAAGACCCTCCATTCTATCCATCTTCTAAATCACCACGAGTTTCCTCCCTAGAACTCAGATCTGATTGTGTTACTTTTTTTCTCAAGATCTTTCAAATAATGTGAACCCAGTTTATCTCACACAGCTCTCCCACAACCCCCGCCCCCAGCATGCGAGCACTTGCACAGACACATACACTCATCCTTCATTACAGCCACAGGGAACCATGTGTCTTCTTTGATCTTGCCACATCTCTCCTTTGCTCACCCTGTTCCCTCCAGCTGGAATGTCCCTCCGCCTCCACATCTACAACAAGGGCTGGAATTATCTCCATTCTTCAAGACCTGATTATAATTCCACCAACTTGACGTAAACTTTTTTTTTTTTTTTTTTACTCCCCACTCTTGGAGCATGATATCTGGTAGAGGAGATAAACAGGACAATTGAGTTCTGTACTACAATGTGATAATATTCTGGCTGCTGTGTGCACAGTGTCCTAGAAGGACAGGGGAGGAAGGCAGAACTATTTAGTCAGTTGAAAGATTGAAAATTCCACACTCAAGTTGACTTACCAGTCTGGGGTCTTAGAACTCGTGAGGAGACACTGATCTTACCCTAATGGGTACCTTTCTACTAATCGGCTGTTTTCTTATGAGCAGAAGCTATGTTTTTGATTTCTGTACCTACAAGCACCTAGTAGGGGTCCTGGCCAAAAGTCTTGACAATCAGTCTTTAGACAAGACTTAACAAATGAGAAGCGTTGTCTAACTCACCTCGGAGGAGGGGCAGGAAGTACTTCTAAATACTTCTAAGTACGAAGAAGTACTTAGAAGAAGTAACACATGAGTTGAATCCTGGAACAAGGGTAGAGTTGAACTGGAGAGGTTAGGGGAAGAAAGGGGCTCCGAGTAGAGAAAAATTGAACAATGTCATGGAGGTGAGAAACTTGCCTCCCTTGGAGAGTTGGAAGGAAGTCGGCAGCCCGGAACTAGAGGTTTTGGAAAAGAAGGCAGAGAGAGAAAGCTGAAAAGGGCCAGATCATGAGGTCTGTGAATGCCATGTTGATGAATTTGAAATTGATGTAAAAAGCAGTAGGGACCTCCTCAAGGGTTTTGTGAGAGATGACTGGATGGGTGAAAGTGATGTTAAGGAGACAGAATCTAAATCTATAGATTCCAACGTATTTGGAGGACGCTCCCTTCTTAAAGTTTCAATTTAATTTGGTTTTGAAAAATAAGCAATATGGCCACACCATTCAAAATCAAAAAGATCTAAGGAGATATTGTGAAAAATCTCTCTCCCTAATTTCCAGACTGTGTGGTCCACAGCTGTACCTCTGCTCCCTTATCTGGGAGAAATCAAGTGTACCAGAGCTCCAGTTTGGCATATACAGGCATATCTCATTTTATAGTTCTTTGCTTTATTGTGCTTTGCAGATAGTGTATTTTTCACAGATTGAAGATGTATGGTCACCCCGTGTTGAGCAAGTCTATCGGTGCCACTTTTCCAGCAGCATCTGCTCACTCCATGCCTCTGCATCACATTTTGTTAGTTCTTGGACTATTTCAAACTTTTTCATTATTATTCTATTTGTCAGGGTCGTCTGTGATCAGTGATTATGACTCACTGAAAGCTCCAATGACGGTTATAGCATTTTTTAGCAATAATGTATTTGTGTTTTTATTTTTTTTTAAATGTTTATTTATTTTGAGAGAGAGAGAGAACACGAGCAGAGAAGGGGAGAGAGAGAGAGGGAGAGAGAGAATCTGAAGCAGGCTCCACGCTATCAGCTCAGAGCCCGACATAGGGCTGGATCCCACAAGGGCTGGATCCCACAAACCATGTGCAGATGACCTGAGCTGAAATTGAGTTGGATGCTTAACCGACTGAGCTATCCAGGCATCCCAGCAATAAGTATTTTTTTTTCAACATTTTTTTTATTTATTTTTGGGACAGAGAGAGACAGAGCATGAACGGGGGAGGGGCAGAGAGAGAGGGAGACACAGAATCCGAAACAGGCTCCAGGCTCCGAGCCATCAGCCCAGAGCCTGACGCGGGGCTCGAACCCACGGACCGCGAGATCGTGACCTGGCCGAAGTCGGACGCCCAACCGACTTGTATTTTTAAATTAAGGTATATACATTGTTTTTAAAGACATAATGCTCTTGCACACTTAAGAGACTACAGTATAGTATAAACATAACTTTTATACGCATTGGGAAACCAAAAATTCACTTGAGCCACTTTATTGCAATATTTGCTTTATTACAATGGTCTGGAACCAAACCCGCAATATCTCTGAAGTATGCCTGTATACAACGTGTAGCCCACTGCTTTTTCAACTGGCTTTTTTCATTAACAATGTATCTTGGAGGGGCGCCTGACTGGCCCAGTTGTGACTCTTGATCACAGGGTCGTGAGTTCAAGTCCCATGTTGGGCATGGAGCCTACTTAAAAATAATAAAATAAAATCCCTTAAAAAACAAACAAGCAAAAACAAAACAAAACAAAGCAAAAAAAAAAAACAAAAACCCAACATATCTGAAATCTTTCCATATCAGTCCCTAAAGAGCTTCTTTGTTTTTTTAACATTTATTCATTTTTTGAGAGACAGAGTGTGAGTGTGGGAGGTGCAGAGAGAGAGGGAGACACAGAATCTGAAGCAGGCTCCAAGGTGTCAGCACAGAGCCTGATGTGGGGCTCGAACTCACGAACTCGAGATCATGACTGTCTCAATCCATGACTAAGAGAATTTGATGCACTATTGAAGTTTTATGTCCCTGACTTAAATTTTTTTTGTCCTAGCTTTCACTCCTATTCTCAACCCAAACATTAAAAAAAATTGAGATATAATATTATAAATATATATAAATATAATAGATTTATATTTTATATATAAGTATTATATATAAATATAATAGATTTATATTTTTATATAATATATAAATATATAATAGATTTATATATAATTATATAAATATAATAGATTTATATTTCATATATTATATATATATATGTCGAGATATAATTAACATACCATAAAATTCACCATCTTAAATGGTGGTACATCTTAAATTGTGGTAAATGAATGTACAATTCAGTGGTTTTGAGTATATTCCCAGTGTTATGCGACCATCATTACCATCTAATTCCAGAACATTTTCATCACCAGAAAGAAATTCTGTACCCATTAGCAGTCATTCCCCATGTGTCCCTCCTTCCTGTCCCCTAGTAATCACTAATCTACTTGTCTACATTCTTTCCATATAGATTTGCAAGTTCTAGATATTTCATATAAATGGAATCATACAATATGTGATCTCTTGTGTCTGGCTTCTTTCACATAGCATGCTGTTTTCAAGGTTCATCCATATTGTACCTTCACTGTTATGGTTGTACAGTATTCCATGGTATGGATATATCACATTCCGTTTTTTTTTTTTTCTTCAGGCATCTGCCGAAGAACATTTGAATTGTCTCTACTTTTTGGATATTATGAATAATGCTTCTATGAACATTCATGGATACATTTTGTGTGGACATATGCTTATAATCCTTTTGGCCTGGGAGTGTAATCATTGGGTGATATGGTAACTCTACACTCAATTCTTTGCGGAACTGCCAAATTGTTTTTCATAACCACATCCATATTTACACTAAGAAAATAATATTTAAAATATTGGAAGCCACTGATTTTTTGGGGAAGAAAATCAGAAATCATATTACTCAGAAATAACACAATTTAGGGCCGCCTAGGTGATTCAGTCGGTTGAGCATCTGACTCTTGATTTTAGGTCAGGTTATGATCCCAGGGTCATGGGATAGAGCCCGAGTTGGGCTCCACCTGCTTAAGTTTCTCTCTCTCTTTCACCCTCTGTTCTTCCCCACCGCTCTCTTTCTCTCTCTAAAATAATTTTTTAAAAGTAACACAATTTAGAGACTGAGTCAATATGGAGGTACGCTCATGTTTCCATTGTCTCCCTCCCGAAACCCCACTAAAATGATAGTAAACAATTTTTTTTTTATCTTTAAGAGCCTTAATGTCCATCAAATAAACAATTTTCTGTTAAGACATAAACCCCTCACAGACAAAGAAAACAGAAAGGAGAAAATGGCAACAAAATGTTTCAAAGTTAAAAAGTGGAAGGACAGTGGTTACTGGTCACAGTAACTCGTCTCTGATCACAGCAGACCAGAGAAAGCTGAGACCTAAGCCAGCTGTGGGGGAGCCCAGGAGAAAGCTGACTGGCATCACAGTACCCCAGAAAGGCTCCCTTTTTTTTTTTAATTTTTAAATGTTTATTTATTTTTGAGAGAGACAGAGCGTGAGCAGAGGAGGGGCAGAGAGACGGAGACACAGAATCTGAAGCAGGCTTCAGGCTCTGAGCTGTCAGCACAGAGCTTGACGCAGGGCTTGAAGCCACAAACAGTGAGATCATGACTTGAGCTGAAGTCGGACATTTAACCGACTGAGCCACCAGGTGCCCCCAGAAGGGCTCCCTTGTTAGAGATACCAGTCATTCCTGAAAGTGGGAGTGCAAATGGGGGTGAACAAAGAGATCAAATAAAAGTTTATAAGAAATTTGTACATGCATACTCATAGCATTATTCACGATAGCCAAAAGATAGAAGCAACCCAAATATCCATCAACAGATAATGGATAAATAAAATGCAGTACATACATACAATGAAATATTATTCAGCCTTAAAAAGGAAGAAAATTCTGACACCTGCTACAGCGTGGATGAATCTTGAGGATACTATTACTGAAATAAGCCCAAAGGACAAATACTGCATGATTTCTAGAGTAGTCAAATAGAGACAAAAAGTGGGGTGACTGGGTGGCTCAGTCGGTTAAGTGTCCGACTTCGGCTCAGGTCATGATCTCGCAGTTCGTGAGTTCAAGCCCCATGTTGGGCTCTGTACTGACAGCTCAGAGCCTGGAGCCTGCTTCGGATTCTGTGTCCCTCTCTCTCTGCCCCTCCCTAGCTCACACTGTCTCTCTCTCTCTCTTTTTCTCAAAAATAAACATTAAAAAAAAAATAGAGACGAAAAGTAAAATGGTGGTTGCAGAGAGGGGGAAGGGGGAGTTGCTGTTTATTGGGTACAGTTTCCCTTTTGCAAGGTGAGGAGTTCTGGAGATTGGTTGCACAATAGTGTGAATGTACTTGACCCTACTGAACTGTACACTTAAAGATGGTCAGGATGATAGATTTTATGTTAAGTACATTTTGCCACAATTAAAATAAAGTTGGTAAAGATTCTCCGCTCCCCTTCACCACTCTGAGCAAGATAACAGTTTCTCCCCAAGTCCAAGCTTAAGATGTGATATTGACTTTCTGGGGAGGTTTAAACAAGAGGAACTCTTGGCTTGAGGATGTAACACAGCAGAAGGCAGGGGGCTTAACAGGGCAAGTGAGACCTCCAGCCAGCCCCTCTCCCTCTGTTCACCTTTCTAACTGCTGGAAGCCAGAATTATGACTTCCTCTTCCCCCACTCTCCACTGATGATTGATGGAGTTCTCTCTAGAGTAACCAACTTGCTCAAGAGAAGGAACTTCAGATATTGATAATATAAATAGAGAGTTGAAGGTCACACCAGCCTGTGACATGAAAGATAGAAACCAAAGCAACAAAGAGAAAAAATGACCTTGGAAGAAGCTGGAGTAGAAAACCTCAAAGAAAGAAAAATGAATGTTGCTGGTTTTTGGATAGATAAGATTAGATATTTCATCCTTGAAGAAACACAGAAGACCGTTAAAAAAGGAACATTCAGAACCAAAAAAAAAGGCTCTTAAAAATTTTAAATAGGGTATTGAAAATGAAAACTTCAGTAGAAGGATTGGTAAGAAAAGGTGGAAAACCCCCCTGGATAGTAGAACAAATGGCAAAGATATAAAAAATAAGAGAGAAAAAAATAAGAAAATTCAAGAATCCATTTAGGAGATTGATCCAACATCAAAAAACAATAGTTTTAAAGAGTAAATTAGATGGGAAGAAATTATCCAAAAATAAAATAAAATAACTCTAGGAAAATTGCCAGAATCAAAGAAACTTAGGTTCTAGGTGGAGAGATCCCATGTCCCATATGTATTTAATACAATTAAAATAAATCTATATTAAGACAAAGAAATCTTGAAATTTCAGAGCACATAAGCCAAATCAAAGATCCTGCAAGTGTATAGAGAGAAATAATAGGGAATCAGAATGACTTCAGACTTCTCAACAATATTATTGAAAAGTAGAAGAACTATTTTATTTTATTTTATTTTATTTTATTTTATTATTGAAAAGTAAAAGAACAGTTTTTGTGTGTTTATTTTTTATTATTTTTTATTTTTTTATTATTTTTTTAATATATGAAATTTATTGTCAAATTGGTTTCCATACAAAAAGAACAGTTTTTATTTATTTTTTATTTATTTTTTTTTTAACGTTTATTTATTTTTGAGACAGAGAGAGACAGAGCATGAACAGGGGAGGGACAGAGAGAGAAGGAGACACAGAATCTGAAACAGGCTCCAGGCTCTGAGCTGTCAGCACAGAGCCCGATGCGGGGCTCGAACTCACAGACTGTGAGATCATGACCTGAGCCGAAGCCGGACGCTTAACCGATCAAGCCACCCAGGCGCCCCAAAAAGAACAGTTTTTAAAAAGAAAGAAAAGTAGAGGCATTTGTCTGGCTTGGTTGAAGAGTGTGTGACTCTTGATCTCAGTGTTGTGAGTTCAAACCCTACATTGGGTGTAGAGATTACTTAAATAAATAAAACTTAAAAAAGAAAGACAATAAAGCAATGCCTTCAAAACTCTGAGGAAATATACATACATCAAATCATTATGTTGTATACCTAAAACTCATACAATGTTCTATGTCAATTATAGCTCAATATTTTTTAATGTTTATTTATTTTTGAGAGAGAGAGAGACAGAGTGTGAGCTGGGGAAGGGACAGAGAGAGAGAGAGAGACAGAATTGGAAGCAGGCTCCAGGCTCTGAGAGCATGGGGCTCTGGCTCACAAGCCGTGAGATCATGACTCGAGTGGAAGTCAGACACTTAACCGACTAAGCCACCCAGGCGCCCCAATTATAGCTCAATTTTTTTTAATTTTTTTTTAACGTTTATTTATTTTTGAGACAGAGAGAGACAGAGCATGAACGGGGGAGGGTCAGAGAGAGGGAGACACAGAATCTGAAACAGGCTCCAGGCTCTGAGCTGTCATCACAGAGCCCGACGCGGGGCTCGAACTCACTGACCGCGAGATCATGACCTGAGCCGAAGTCGGCTGCCCAACCGACTGAGCCATCCAGGCGCCCCTATAGCTCAATTTTTAAAAAGCAAACCTTCCGTGGAGAAGCACAATATTAGTTTTAGCATATTTTTGTTGAAAAACTATTGTTAAAGAGACTGATTACTAAATTAAAAAAAAATTCTGAGGAAAGATGATTGCGCACCAAGAATTCTGTCAATCCAAACTGTCAATCCACTTAGGGTAGGACAGTTTCAGGTATGTGAAATCTAAAAAAAAAAAAAAAAAAAAAAAAAAAATCTCCCTGGTGCACTTTCCTAGGAAGGGTATGGGCTTCCATAAATTGAAGGACTAATCCAAGAAAGAGGAACCGTGGACTCAGGAATAGGAGCAGGGAGAGAGGTAACGGGTGTCCCAGGGTGAGAGCTGTGTCGCAGCAGACAGACAGGCCTTCTAGAGTGTAACAGGAAGATGAAGAGCTGTAGGACAAAGGTCTCCAAGAAAAAGCTTAAGCTGATGAATCACCTGCTGGGGACTGAATTCCTGTTAGGTTCCTAGAAAGCAGACAAACAAAAACTTGAGACAATTAACTCTAGGGAAAGAAAACTCCAAGAAAGAAAATACAACCATAGTCTATGACATGGCTCAGGTTAAATAATATGTATATAATAATATTATTACGAACACTGAATTCTTCTCTGATTAAAAACTAGGATATGACTTTTTTTTGAAGATTTTATTTTTAAGTAATCTCTACACCTAACATGGGGCTTGAACTCACAACCTGAGATCAAGCATTGAATGCTCCACCCACTGAGCCAGCTGGGCACCCGAGGGTATAACTTTTTCAGGGAGGAAGAGGAAGAGTTGTGTTTGGGGATGGAAGTATAAGAGTTAAATTCTCATTTTCTGTTTTATGAAATTGTACAGAAAGCTGAAAAAAATCAAGAAATGGCTGTACAAGCATGTTACTGAGAAACAAGGAGGTACATACCAGTAGAAATGGCTGAAAGACTTGAAAACGATTAAATCTGAGAAGCGGGTCCAGAGTGTAATGAGGTGAGCTTGCTTTTCTTCAGTCTTTTACTCTTTGACTTTTAAAATCCTGTGCATGTCTGACTTGATAAAGATAAAAACAAATTAATTCAGTAAAAGGACAGGGGAAGGAACAATAAAATGGAAGAGAAATTTAGGTGGAAGGATAGAACATTCTGTCCGTTTGCATTTTAAATTAGGGGCAGGGCACATCAAACTATTTAATATGTGCAATGAATAGTAAAAAAATGTACTTAGGATTTATATGAGACCAATTATAAAGCAAAGACTGGGAGAGACCGATGATGAGAGAGAGTTTGTGAAAGAGAAAGAAAGAAAGAAAGAAAGAAAGAAAGAAAGAAAGAAAGAAAGAAAGAAAGAAAGAGATGAAGGGCAGGGAGAAAGAGAAAACAACACCAAGACACAGAAAGACAGATGGAAACACGAAAAGACAAACCTAGGTACACACATGCAAAGTGACAACGTAGGGAGACATTACAGGAAGAAATCCACAGATACACATGGGAGTGTATACACCCGTGTGCGCATGGGGGTATACACTCCCATGTGTGCGCACACAATCAAGTAATGATGGAGACTCAAATCTTCATAGATGACATCTCAAGCTTTTGTAGAATATCCTAGAATGAGCTTATCACCACTGAACATCACTCCCACCACCACACACACAATGGAACTAACCCTCCTCTGCTTTCAAGACTCAGTTGAAATCTCCCCTCTTGTTCAGAGTCTTGTCAGCCACACTACTCTGGGGCCATTGCTCTGTCTCTGTTTCTTCAAGAAAAAGAATGTCTTATCTTATCACTCATTTGGGGAAAAAAATTCATAGATGGTCTTGTGACATTCTTACATAGCCATATTAAGCTGTTGCTGTTTCTGTCTTGAACTGCTGTGTAGCTTTCCAATGTTCATTGTTGCACACTGGGGACAGGAGAACTGAGACTTACTCATTCTGAAGAATCTTCCATTGGCCCAGCTTTGAGGGAGACTCTAGATTTGAATTCCTTCTCTGCCATTCACTTGCTGTGTGGCTTTGGGCAAATTACTTGACTTCTCTGTGCATCAGAGTCCTTATCTGTAAAGTAGAGCTACTATGAGGTTGAATAAGATTGCCAATAACCTACCATATTTGACCAACAAAAATGGCAATTTTACACAGCTCAACCTAACAAAACCGCTGCCTCTCAGGTGACATGAGGATTAAATGCAGTCTGCTGCATTGTACGCCAGGAGCATCCTGCTACATGAAAACTAGACCTGGGAGTGAGTCACTCAGACCTTGTAGAACAAAGGCAATACCCTTGGAAGGCAGAGCAACCAAACAGAAAGAGCCTGGATTATCCTGGATCATCTAGGTCCGCTGTGGACTGATTATGTCTAGATGCTTATATAATCAAGAGATAACCTCCCTTTTCGGTTCAGCCATTGTTGTTTGGGTCTCTTTTGAAGCACTTAAACTGATATCCTAATGAATGAGCGGTGTGAGTGAGGGAGAAAGGAACCAGGTACTTCTGCAAAGAGATTTCTGGATGGGATGGCATTGACTGAGATGGGCAGTCCAAGTCACGATGGGTGGTTTGGGGGGACATGTTGTTTTTGAGGTGGGCCTAGGGGGAAACTGCCCTATTCCTCTGGAGCCCAGGAGAGAAGTTGGAAATATTAGTTTGGAAATTGCACGTGTATATACAATTACAATTACTGTAACCATGGGGAAAGTGTGCTTATCCTGGGAAGACACGTAGATACAGAAAAAAAGGATTCTATTAGCCAAGTGTATCAGGAAATGGTGAGGACACTGATACTC
Organism: Panthera tigris; assembly: GCF_018350195.1. NCBI lineage: Eukaryota > Metazoa > Chordata > Mammalia > Carnivora > Felidae > Panthera > Panthera tigris. The sequence goes on along the minus strand of NC_056675.1, from coordinate 7,595,274 downwards.
ATGCCTATTATGACCACTGACAACACACTTCTCCATGTGCCAGGCAAGCCCTGAGCTAAACACTTCAAGCGGGTCATTTTTATCCTCAGGGTAACCCCTTTGGTGGATTTTATTAGTCCAATTTACTGATGAGAAAACCAAGGCTTAGAAGGCAGAGCTGGGATTTGAACCCATGTCCGATCAACTTCAAAGTCTGTGTTTCTAACCGTTACTCCATAAATCTAAACATAGTTTTTTTAAACTTATGTTTGCAGGTATATAGAGCTGTCAAAATTCATCATACTGTAGACTTCAGGTGCATGCATTTTATTGTATATAAATTATAAGTCAATAAAGCTGACTTTTAAAAGTAGAAATGTGATTTTAGAGCTTGCATTGTGCCTGCCATCAGGGTCAATAGCCAATGGTTAACAAAAAAATAATGTAAACTTCAAGTGCCAGTCAAATGATGAAGGTTGGAACTTTAGGAAGGTTTTGTGTAATTCCTCATCCCTAACAGTCTGAATTAGAAATATGAAATCTTGGGGCACCTGGGTGGTTCAGTCGGTTGGGCGTCCAACTTTAGCTCAGGTCATGATCTCACAATTAATTCGTGGGTTCTAGCCCCACGTCGGGCTCTATGCTGACAGCCTGAAGCCTGCTTCGGATTCTGTGTCTCCTCCCCTCCCCCCTCCCGCTCTCTGCCCCTCCCCTTCTTGCACTCTGTCTCTCAAAAATGAATAAATGTTAAAAAAAAAAAAGAAAAGAAATATGAAGTCTTACTGGCACACTCAAAAACAAAAACACACAGATTTGTGAACGGAATAAAGATGTTAGATTTTACAATAGAAATCTCAAGGTACCATGTTCTTTCTCTCTCTATATATATATGTATATGTATATATAATATATACTTTCTATTTATTATTATATAATATATGCTTTTAATTTATGATTATATAATACATATATAATTTAATATAAAATATATATTATTTTTTCAATAAGCTCTACACCCAATGTGGGGCTTGAACTCAAGAGCCCAATATGAAGAGTCACATTCTCCACCTACTGAGGTAGCCAGGCACCCCTGTCAAAGTACCATGTTCAAAGTGTCAAGATACTCTAACTCAAGGCTTCTTGACCTCAAAAGTTAAGGTTTATCAACCTCAATGCTATTGACAGTTCAGACCAGATGCTTCTTTGTTGAGAGGGGCCGTCCTGTGCATTGTAGGAAGTTTAGCAGCATTTCTGGCCTCTACCTGCTAGATGTCAGGGGCAACCTCATCCTCAGTTGTGACAACAAATAATATTGCCTGATGTCCTCTAGGGGGCAAAATCGCCAAGTGGAGAACCATGCTCTAACTACTGATTAACACACCACCCGAGTGGTAGAGTTTTCTCTTGGGTTGCAATACCAGCAGGGTTGGGGACTCGTGTCCACTGGGCCCACCCAGGGCACCAAGCATCCCTAGGTCACTTTCTAGCCAACTGGGTTCATCCCACTCACCCTTGTGGGAGGGGCTGCTGCTTGCCTCCTTAGCAGGGCACTTCCATCACTGAGCCCTGTCAGTCCTCCTCTCTGTGCACCCGGTCCAGTGGTTCTGTGCTGCCTCCTCATCTGCACCTCCAGGAGCAATGGCTGGCCTCCTTGCTGTCCTCTTGTACCCTCCTCACCCCCAACACTGTAAATTCTCAGTGGTCCCCCCCTCCTGAGTATAAAGAGCGGTGGTCTGTTGGTGGACAGGGCAGTGCCCCCTCCCTCTCCTTCAGAATGGCAAAGGAAGGGAAATGCTCCATCCACGGCAGAAGGTGTGGGCTGGGGGGCAAGTCTCTTCCAGAGCAATGATGGAGGGTGGCAAGGTTAGGTGGAAAAGAGGTGGACGACTCACATCCACACCCCAGGAGAGAATTTTAGAAGCTGACTGTCCCTCCCCAGGTCTGATTTGTTGTCAGGGACCCCCTCCCACCCTGAGCAAGTGGGTTTTTCCCCTTAAAAAGTTCCTGTTAGAACCACCTTTATTCCCTTACCATAGGGCCTCCTAGCTGGGAGAGATAGACCGAAAAATGGAGAGGGAGGGGAATACTTTTCCCCCATTGACTTTCTCACTCAGCCCCAACCTCAAAATGGGGGGGAGGGGGTATGTTCTTCACTTTTAGATTTACATATCTCTAAGTAGACCAACCATGACAGTTTTATGACCCAAATACAAGAATACATTTTATGTTACTCAACGAACAAAATGACTTCAGATCTTAACGGGCAGGGAAATCAATAACACATATAATTAAAAATTTCCCTCTAGCTTCTAATTTTTCCAGAAGGTTTCCCCTCATTACTCTGAAATTTCTGGAATGTGTACATTGCACCGTCCCACCCATCCCTGGGCTTTAAGGCAGGAATGTCACACACAATCAGCATAAGGTCACCACTTGGTCAGTGGAAATTTTTTTAGATGGCGGTGACACCATGTCTGGTGCTTCCTGCCCAGGGTTTCTGACTCACAGCCATTTTTTGGTGGCAGAAAATTGCCCTGGGGCAGATGAGTCCCCAGCCAACATGCTCCTCACTGCATCCTAGGGGCAGTTTGGAGATGGCAGAGGACCAATGGAAACTAGAGCATCAGAATGGTCTGCCGCTCTGAAGGCACATGCATTACGGGCACCTGGGGTCTGACTAACAAGGGACAAGAGGCCCCAATCCCCAGGACTTGTAAACTGTAGAGGTACCCAGAGGAGGCATCCAAGCATATGCAGGGAGTGTGGCATTCTTTAATACAAATGGCCCGGGCTATCTTACAAGTCAGAGTTATGGGAGCAAAAGAAGCAAAGAAAATGTGACAAATTAGAAGGGAGGAAGAACCATAACAACCAGATGCAACTCCCAGGTCTGGATAGAATCTACTTCGATAATTCACACATTAAAGCCTTAACCTCTGTGTGATAGCATTTGGAAGACTTTTGAGAAGTGATTAGGTTCAGGTGAGGTCATGAGGGTAGGACCCTAATGATGCGATGAGTGTTCTCTTAAAAGGAGAAAGAGGGGCGCCTGAGTGGCTCAGTCAGTTGAGTGTCTGACTCCTGATTTTGCCTCAGGTCATGATCTCACGGTTCATGACATCAAGCCCCACATCTCGCTCTGTGCTGACAGTGTGGATCCTGCTTGGGATTTTCTCTCTCCCTCTCCCTGCCCCTCCCTCCATCTCCCAACTCATGCACTCTCGTGCACGTGCGCTCTCTCTCTCTCTCTCTCAAAAAAAAAAAAAAAAGGTTAAAAAGAGAGAGAAAAATCAGACCCTGCCCCCACTTTGTTCTCTCACTCTCTTGCTCTCTCACTCTTTGATATGTATGGATACAGCAAGAAGGTGGCTGTCTGCATGCTAGGAAGAGGACTTGGACCAAGAACCAAATTGGCCAACACGTAGATCTTGGATTTCCCAGCCTCTAGAGCCCTGAGAAATCAACATCTGTTGTTTGAGCCAACTAGTCTATGGCATTTTGTTATGGCAGCCACGTTAAGACACCAGAACACTTTGGGGCACAATTAGGAAAATGTATATATGGCCTGGGTACTAGATAAGATGAAAATCTATTGATATGGAGAGGTGGAGACCACGAATGGGGAAAAGCAGCTTTCAAAACAGCATGTTCAGGATGATCTTGTTTTGTTAAAAAACATATGCATAGAAAAAAATCCTGTAACATTATACAGTAAGCTGTTAAATGGTAACCTCTGGGTGGTGGAAATATGATGTTTTATTTTTGCTTTTCAGTATTTGATAACTTTCTACAATGAATATTGCTTCATAAAAATAAAAGGTTATTTTTAATTGGAGAGAGAATAAGTTCTGGGAGGGGTTTCCTAGAACATTGGCTCCCAACCCTCATTTTTTTCAGAGGAAAATTTTTGACTCATCACATTGACTTAAAACACACACACACACACACACACACACACACACACAAACACGACTTTTTATGTGGAAACTTTCAAATAGACCCAAGTGCAGACAGAACATTCATCCAGCCTAACAATGATCACCTCATGACCATTCTTGTTTTGTCTTTTCTGGCATGTACTTTTTCCATTTCCGTTCTATTTTGAAGCAAATTCCAGACCCCAAAGATTTATCCCATTAATATTTCAGGATTATCTCTCTTAGGACTCTAAAAATATATAACTGCAATACACCAGCACACTTAAAAAGTTAATAATAATTCCTTAGGGGCGCCTGGGTGGCTCAGTCGGTTAAGCGTCCGACTTTGGCTCAGGTCACGATCTCGCGGTCCGTGAGTTCGAGCCCCGCGTCAGGCTCTGGGCAGATGGCTCAGAGCCTGGAGCCTGTTTCCGATTCTGTGTCTCCCTCTCTCTCTGCCCCTCCCCCGTTCATGCTCTGTCTCTCTCTGTCTCAAAAATAAACGTTAAAAAAAAATTAAAAAAAAAAAAATAATAATAATTCCTTAATATCATCAAAAATCCCAAGTGGTCATTTTCCCAATTGTCTCATAAATGCAAGGAGCAAGTGTTTGTTTGTTTATTTATTTGTTTAGGGGTTTTTTTGTTCTTCTTGGGGTTTTTTGTTGTTGTTTTGTTTTGTTTTGTTTTTAAGTTTGTTTGATTGAACCAGGATCCAAATAGGGTCCATAGATTGCAATGGGAGACATGTCTTTTTTAGTTTCTTATAATCTACAGCTTGCTTCTCCATCTCTTTATTCCCCTGGTAATATATTTGTTAAAGAACCCAGGTAGCTTGCCCTGAGGCGTTTCCCACAGTCTCAATTTTGTTGATTGCATTTTATGGTGTTCAACGCGTTCCTGTCTCCTCTGTTTTTCCCATAATTGATGGTGGCATCTACAGGCTTTGATCATATCTCTAGGCTAAGTTTTGGGGGGTGTGGGTGAGAACACTTCATAGGTGATGGCACATTCTTTCATCAGGAGGCATGTAAAGTCTGGTTGTCTCTTATCATGTGATATGGGATGTTGTCTGTTGTTGAAACTCAACATTAAAACTTGGGATCCATTACTTCATGGTGATATTCTAAATCTAAAATTCTGTCTTCATTTATTAGCTGGGATATTTCTGTATAGAGAAGCTTTATAATTCAAAATAATGAATTGATTCTCTAACACCCTCCAAAGGTGAGAAATTTTTTCGTGTCATTATGAGCTAATGAATTTAACCCTATTTGTCTTTCATTCCATTGTAGTTTTTACCCTTCTTGATGCTCAAATTATCCCATCCTTTGACCATTGGGAGCCTTTTCAAATTTGCTCCCAGGTCTTTTTGACATGACCCTAGCTACCTTTGATAGAAATCTCTCTTCGAGCTGAAATATGATCTCAGTAGGCAATATGGACCATGAGAAATAAGGTAGAGTATTATTTCTGAAGTCCTTCTTTTCTCTCCCCTGGAGTTTGAATGTGTTACCTCTCCAGTGGGGGGTCTCTCCATGCAGCTCCTGTCTCCCTCTTGACTTGAATGCTCCCGGCCCCTCTCACCTCTGGCTGTACTGTCCTAGAGTTCCCTGCTGTGCTGGGTCTCGAAGGGTAGAAAGTCAGTGTTGGAAATGCCTTTGTGACTCCTGGAGGGGACACGTAGTCCCAGGTGAGTCCACGTGAGTTTTACCAGGTATCAGGCAGGCAGGGCTGGGTCTGGGCTGACTACCCAGGGTGTGTTCATCCTTCTATCCTTCATGTGAAATTTATATAGTGCCAGCACAGCATAAGTTCTTGAAACTGCTAACTCTTCACAGGTCTCCGATCTTAGGTAGTGTAAGGACTCACATCAGCCTCAAGCACCTGCCGTAGCTTGAGCCCTTCCTACCCTAACTCTGTTGGTTCTTGCCCCTTCCTCCAGCTCTGCTGATGTTCTGATCTCTGTCCCTACCCCTCAAGGAGGCACATGCTATCTGAAAGCAAGAAACTTGGCTTTGAGTGCTGATCTGGGATTTGAAGACTCACATGCCAGCTCCACGAGGCTGATGCTTCATGCCTGCCTCTGCCTCTTGTCACTGAGCACAACTCCCTCACCTTCATCTTTCTTGAACACCTAAAACTACTTAATTTTTTTAATGATAAATATATTTTCTGATTTCAGAATGGAGATATACACATAAAACTTCAAGCAATACAAATTTTTTTTTTGTTTATTTTTGAGAGACAGAGAGAGAGAGAGACAGAGGTGAGTGGGAGACGGGCAGGAAGAGAGGGAGACACAGAATCCGAAGCAGGCTTCAGGCTCTGAGCTGTCAGCACAGAGCCTGATGCGGGGCTCAAGCCCACAAACCGTGAGATCCTGACCTGAGCCAAAGTTGGGTGTTTAACCAACTGAGCCACCCAGGCACCCCTAAGCAATACAAATTTTTAAAAAGTAAATTAAGCCCCCTATCTTCTCAGACCTCAAATAATCACCATCAACTATTTAATGTATCTTCTTCCAGATCTACACAAAAATTTACAAATGATTTTTCTAAAAATTTGCAACTTATGAATAATTTTTTCTTTATTCATTTACTAATTTATTGTGAACTTTCTTGTGTTTAGAACATCAATATCTTCTGCATTCTAGTTAACAGCTTCATATTCCATTGTTACCATAAGTTAGTCCATGCCATACTGATGAAATTGGGGTTGTTTCCAATTTTTTATCATTTCAAACAATGCTGCAGTTAGCACGGTTGTGCATTTAGCTTTGAATGCTTGTGTAGCTATTTCCATAGGATAAATTCCTAGAAATGGAATCTGAGTCAAAACTATGGATACTTAGAGGCATCTGCGTGGCTCAGTTGGTAACACGTCCGATGATTTCAGCTCAGGTCATGATCTCACCGGGGTGAGATCAAGCCCTGAGATGAGCTCCGCACTGAGCATGGAGCCTGCTTGGGATTCTCTCTCTCTCTCCCTCTCTCTCTCTACCCCTCTCCTGCTGGTGCTCTTTCTCTCTCTCTCAAAAACAAAAACCAAAAACAAACAAAAAACCCCCAACTATGTACATTTAAAATTTTGGGGCGCCTGTGTGGCTCAGTTGGTTAAACATCCAATTTCAGTTCAGGTCATGATCTCACGGTTCGTGGGTTCGAGCCCTGCATTGGGCTCTGTGCTGACAGCTCAGAGCCTGGAGCCTGCTTCAGATTCTGTGTCTCCCTCTCTTTTTGCTCCTCCTCTTTCAAAAATAAATAAACATTTTTTTAAATTAAAAATAAAAATTACCACTGAGATGCCCTCCAGAAATGAGCCCCAGGTCTGGCTCTGTGCTGACAGCTCGGAGCCTGGAGCCTGCTTCGGATTCTGTGTCTCCCTCTCTCTCTGCCCCTCCCCTGGCTCACACTCTGACTCTCTCTCTCTCAAAAATAAACATTACAAAAAAAATTTTTTTTCATTTAGATTTCAATAAATAGTATTAAACTGACCACCAGAAAAGCTGTATTTATGTTTACACAACGAGTGCTTGTTTTCTGCATAATAACCGGAGTGATGCTATGAATTTTCTTCAGTTTTGTCTGACAGGCAAAAAATATTTGATTATTGCTCTATTTTGCATCATATACTGTTATAGTTGCACATGTGTGTTGGTAATTTTTGTGCCTTTGGTGAATTATCTGCTCGTGTCCTCTGTTTGGGGTGTTTTTTCCTTTTCTTATCAACTCACACATCTTTCTCACATACTGAATCAATCTGTTTCATGTGTTAGAAATCTTTTCCCATGGGGTGCCTGGCTGGCTCAGTCGGTATAATTCATGGCTCTTCATTTTGGTGTTGGAAATTTGAGCTCCACATTGGGTGTAGAGATTACTTACTAATAAAATCTTTTAAAAATTGTTTATATGGGGCGCCTGGGTGGCTCGGTCGGTTAAGCATCCGACTTCGGCTCAGGTCAGGATCTCACGGTCCGTGAGTTCAAGCCCCGCGTCAGGCTGTGTGCTGACAGCTCAGAGCCTGGAGTCTGTTTCAGATTCTGTGTCTCCCTCTCTCTCTGCCCCTCCCCTGTTCATGCTCTGTCTCTCTCTGTCTCAAAAATAAATAAACGTTAAAATTAAAAAAAAAAAATTGTTTATAAAATTTAAATTTTTAAGTTTTATTTCATTTCATTTTTTAAATGTTTATTTATTTTGAGAGAGAGAAAGCACAGCAGGGGAGGGACAGAGAGAGAGGGAGAGAGAAAATCCCAAACAGGGTCCATGCTGTCAGCACAGAGACCTATGTGGGGCTCGATCCCCCGAACCATGAGATCATGACCTGAGCCAAAATCAATAGTCCATCGCTCAACTGACTGAGCCACCCAGGCGCCCTATAAATAAAATCTTAAAAAAAAAAAAAAAAAAAAAAAAAAAAAAAAGAAATCTTTTCCCAGTTGAATATTTGTAGTTTAGTTTTGCCAGATAGAAGTTTTAGTTGAGAACGTGTTTGAACTTAAAAGTCTTTCAGTTTGTTTCTGGTTTTCATGTCATTTTAGAAAGACCTCCTCATCCCAAGGTTATAAGAATGTTCATCCACTTTTTGCTTTTAATGTTTTGTTTTTACATTTAAATCTTTTGGCATAATGAATGAAATAGAAATCCAGCTTCTCCCATTCTCCCTTGAGTAGCTAATTGCTCAAGAAACAACCACTAGGGGCACCTGGGTGGCTCAGTGTGTTAAGCATCCGACTTCGACTCGGGTCATGATCTCACAGTTCTTGGGTTCTAGCCCCGCGTTGGGCTCTGTGCTGACAGCTCAGAGCCTGGAGCCTGTTTCGGATTCCATGTCTCCCTCTCTCTCTGCCCCTCCCCCGCTCATTCTCTGTCTCTGTCTCTCAAAAATAAATAAACACTTAAAAAAGTTTAAAAAAACACCCCTGAATAATCTTTTCCCCCATCCTTAAAATACCACCTTTATCATATATATGCTAAATTCTCATGTGCATTTGGAGCTATTTCTGGATTCTATTCTGATGGGTGTGCCAGTCCTGTACCAATCTCAGTACACTGTGCTTTTATTTCCACTTTTAATATTTGGTAGGCCAGGTTCCCCTGTTACTTATGTTTCAGAATGTTCCAGTTTTTCTCATTATCATTCTGGATGAACTTTTGCATTGTTTTGTCAAGCTTCTCAACTTATCCTTTTCGAATTTAGACACTGCATTGCATTTATGGGTTTAGGGAAAACTGACATCTTTTATATTGTGGTCTTTTCACTGACAACAAGTTATTGCTCTGCTTATGCAAATATTCCTGGTTTAAGTAACTCAAAGGACTTTAGTTTTATTTATTTAAGAAAAATTTTTTAATGTTTCTTTATTTTTGAGAAAGAGAGAGTGCAAATGGGGGAGGGGCAGAGAGAGAGGGAGACACAGAATCTGAAGCAGGCTCCAGGCTCTGCTGTCAGCACAAAGCCTGATACGGGGCTCAAACTCGCAAACTGTGAGATCATGACCTGAGCCGAAGTCAGACGCTCAACTGACTGAGACACCCAGGCATCCCAGGACTTTAGTTTGATTGATTGATCAAATATAAGTTCTGCACATTTCTTATTAAAGCTACTCCAAGATATTTTATGATTTTCGTTGCTCTTATAAGCAGGCTGTTTACTTGCATTAATTTTCTAACTAATTATTAAAAAGGTATTGAGGGGTTCCTGGGTGTCTCAGCCAGTTGAGTGTCCAACTCTTGATTTCAGCTCAGGTTGTGGTCCCAAGGTCATGGGATTGAGCCCTGCATCAGGCTCCATGATGATTGTAGAGACTGCTTGGGATTCTCTCTCTCTCTCTCTCTCTCTCTCTCTGTCTCTGTCTCTCAATCTCTCTCTCCCTCTGCCCCTCTCCCTGGCTTGCCCTCTCTCTCTCTCTGAGATTAAAAAAAAATTTTTTTTTTAAGGTACTGGAAATCGTGACATTTCTGTCAACATGGATGGGCCTTGAGGGCATTAGACAGAAAGGCAAATACTCTATGATCTCACTTACATGTTGAATCTAAAACAGCAACAAAAAAACCAAACTCACAAACATAGAGAACAGATTGGTGGTTGCCAGAGGTGGTGTTGGCCGGGTGGGCAAAATGAATGAAGATGGTAAAGAGTACAAACTTCCAGTTATAAGGTAAGTAAGTCCTGGAGTTGTAATGTACAGCATAGTGACTATAGTTAACAAGACTGCATTGTATCTTTCAAAGTTGCTAAGAGGGTCAGTCTTAAAAGTTCTCATCACAAGAAAAAAAAATTGTAACTGTGTAGTGATGGAGGTTAACTACACTTACTGTGATGATCGTTTCACAATATATATTCACAATATTCACAATATATATCTAGATCAAATCATTATGTCGGACGCCTGAAACTAATACAATGTTATACGTTGATATATGTCAATTTAGGAAATAAATAAAAATGTAAAAAGCTATTGCCTGTTCATATTTTCTTCTTAACGCTTATCTTCATCCACACTCTCCTGTATAAAACTCAGTCTCAGCCCTGAGTATTATTTCTATATTGATGACTCCTACTATCTACAGTTTTCTCATCTCTCCCGAACTATTGTCATTTCTTCTCTAAGTTGGTGTTTCCCAAATTCCAAAATTTCTCATACCCTGTCATAATTTGCCATATTCTGTATATCATACCTGTACCATTATTTAACATTCTTCTTTAAACCAACTCATTAGAAATAAATTTAGCCTCATCTTGTGCAACAATACCCATGAAATAACAAATACTTTCATGTGCCTGGTTATAATTTCTCTAATAGGAATGAAAATAAATAGAAAACTGTTAAAGCTTTTTAAAAAAAAATGTTCTTCTTGGGGTGTCTGGCTGACTCAGTCGGTAGAGCATGTGACTCTTGATCTTGGGGTTGTGAGTTCAAGCCCCACGTTGGGTGTAGAGATTACTTAAAAATAAAATCTTTTTTTTTTTAAAGAAAAAAAAATGTTCATCTTCAGATTGCTTAAAAACATCTCTTGTGCCATCCACCACACTGTTCTAGCTGGTAACAAACCTTTCAGCCTGGATATTAACCATTGCTTCCAATCCAAAATTCTTCCCTCAAAGGAATCTTGCTTTGTTCTGTCAAGGTGCTCATTACCCAATCATAGGAGCTCCAAACTTGGGCTTCAAGGATCCCCCCTTTGGCTCCTTCATTCCCCAGCAGGGGCTGTTCTTTCAGCTGCATCTTACAAACTGTCCCTTGCCCTCCATTCTCCCAGACACTTTTTATCCTCTCCCGTGATTGCTTCTTGAGGCTGAGCATCTTGCTTTGATGCCCATCTCTCCAAACCATCTTCATCATGGTTGACTCATTGCGCGTTGCATTATTTACACACATTGCCTGCCCCACCTCCATCTCCTACTCTTCTGCAGATAATCATACTGTGACCTTGGGACGGTCCCTCCTCCCCCTGCTCATCCAAACCTTACCTGTCCTTTTAGGCTCACTTTCCAGGAAGCCTTAGATTACTCCAGCCACTCCCAGCCCCCTTACTGCTGTAGCACTGTCCGGTGTTGTCCCAGGTGTCTCCTCCCCCTTAGTAGACTAGAAGCTGCTTGAGGGCAGGCTTCAGTCTGAATATTCCTTCTGTATGAGTGTATTGCCAAACACATATCAGATGCTGGCTCAGTAAATGCTTGCTGAATCACAGCATGGTGGCATTCCCAAAGACTTACCTCAAACTCCACCTCTCCCTGTTACTTGCCACAGCCACTCACCCCTCCCTGCACCACCTCCAACTCCCACCAACCATGGGGCAAGAGGGAAAAGATACAGGTGTAAGAAAAGCGGAGCACACTGAAATAGAAGAAGCCAGTTCTAGGATCGTTAGTCTTTTAATATATTATTCTGAAAAGAAAGGAATTAAAAAAAAGTTCCTGACATCTCTTCTGATTTTTTAAAATTTAAATAAATACCCTACCCACCCCCCACCCGCTAAAATGTCCCTCCTTCCCCATCATCCCGCCCATCCCTGGTGCTAGACCCTCACCCCAGAGCTAAATAAGATGCCTGTTTCACAGCAGGCCACACTCACTACCAAATTCTGGCCATTGGTAAGTACTGTAATGAGTCTGCGGCCCTCAGCTCACCGGAGCCCCTCCCTCCCTTCTCTCACTGGGCTCCCCACTCCAGACTGATCCCCAGCTTGGGGGTGGGCGCGGATGGTGGGGCCTTCAGGCATTGGGGAGAGCGCCAACTTGGTTCCCTTTAATTGCCCACCATTGTCTGCTCCCTGCCCAGGAGTAGGTCAGAAGGGCCCAGAATTGCCCTCCCAACTAAAATAAATAATGAAATAAATACCCCCTCCCCACTCCCGGCTCTTATAAAAGAGGCCCTCTACCTCACACTCTAGCCCCGTCCTTCACTTGACCCGCCCTCCTTCCTCCCTTCCCTTCCCTCCTCCCCCACGCTGACTTCTGGCTTGGCCTTTGCCCTCTCAGGAGGAGGAGTCTACCTCGCCCGGCTGGGAGAGCAGCGGAGGCCCTCACTTCCAACCTCAAACAAACCCTCCTCCCCCAAATCTCAGGGGGCGCGGCTGGCGCCCCAAGCCCGGTGGGCCTGGCGCACTCCCCGTCTCCGGGGGTTAGGGTGGAAGGCAGGGGTTCTCCCTGGCTTTCTCTCACCTGGTCCTTCAAGTGTCCCTCTTTCAAGGCAAGTCTCTGGCACCCCCGCCCCGCTCCCCAGTCCGGTGCCCCGGCCTCCCGGCCTCCTCAGATGGCAGTGTCCCAGAGGACCGTGTGCTGCCGGCGGCAGGGTGGGGTGCCGGACTTGCGGGGCTCGGGCCCCCGCCGCCAGCTGGGGAGGATGGGCATGCTCTCCTGCTTGCAGAGGCCTCGGTCGGGGCGGTGGCGGGCCTTGATCTCTTTGCACACGCAGCGCTTGCGCTCTATCACCTCCAGCAGCTTGCCATCGCGCTCACGGGCAGGCTGAGGCGGTAGGGGCAGCGGCAGCGGCAGCGCGGGGTGGGTCTGTGCCCCTTCCTCCCGCCGCCGGCCCGCGACGAGGGGAGAAAGGAATGAGGGGGGGGGTCAAGGACCTCGGAGTGACCAGGTCCTGTCCCCCACTGCAAAGACCGATGCCTTTCCCCAGAAACAAGTTCATGTCATGCCCCCCAAGGCCTCTGTCCTCTCCCCTCTAGCTGGGGGTGGGGAGTGGGTGACAGGAACCCAGCCCTTGCACCCTTGGCCTCACAGGGTACCGGCCAGGCTGGGCCTGTCTCACCCTGAGGAATGGGCACCTTTAACAAACTGCAGAATGCATTTTTTGAGTTGGTCCCGCCCCATCCCACCCCAAGCAGACACCTTTTCCTAAATGCACAGAGGGACACTGCAGGCCAGTGGTGGCCCTGCCAGGCTGTCCATCTGATTAATACAGGCTCTTCCCAGGATCACTGCCTCCCCCCCCCCCCCGCCCCAACTCTCCTCTGAACCCCTATTAGACTGTGCCAGCCCCAGGCTGACCTCCTACTTTTCTTTCCATACCCAGGCTTTCTTCTCTACCTGCTCCTTCACAAATAAAAGAAAACCCAACTCCGTCCTCCTCCTCCTCACCTGGCTTGGGGCATCCCTAGGCTGGCTGCAGGGCCGGGGTGTGTGGAGCGCGGCCTGCCGGACTCCAGAGGTGGAGGCGGAGCGCCCCAGGCGGTAGCCTCCCGTGAAGTCTGAGGTGGAAAATGAGAAGTGAGGAGGGGTCGGGGCCTCCAGGTTCCCTTCCCGAAGTTCCCAGAGGGCAGCCCCTTCCAGGCTGCCCACGACTCAGCAGAGGAGAAAAGGGAATTGACATGTGGTGGTAAAATGGAGGGCCCGGGGCATGGACCCAGAGAGATTTCCCCCATCCGGCCCCATCTGTGTCCGGGTGTGGGAAGGGTGTCACCTCCATTGCGGTGGCAGGCAGGAAACGTCTGGCAGGGTATGGGCAGCGCCGTGCGGCTCCCTCCTCGGTCCCCTCCGTGGTGGATCCTGGCCAGCAGGCCCTCTGCCCCCTGACTCCTCACCGGGATCCCTGATGCCATAGGGCCCCTGTCCTCACGCTCCACCTTGCCTGGACCCTCGGCACTGCCGTTCCAGGCCCGGGCACCATCCTCGAGCTCTGCTGGGATGACAAGGGGAGCTCAGTGCCTACACATGAGAAGGGTCTTGCTGTCCCCCCAGCAACACACACCATGGCATGCAGGGACCAGAAGTAACTGCCCCTTTGGAAGTCACAGCTGGGAAGGCAGGGACGCTACCTCACACTGCCCAAACACACACACACACACACACACACACACACACACACACACACGAGGGACCCCATTACTGCCACTTTCCTCTCCACCCACTGGTACCATCCCTGGGCTGAGAATCAGCTATTTGCTCGTCAACCCCTTTTCTGTGGTCAAAGGGGACTCCCCTGGCCCAGCTTTAGCCCCAGAGCCCCTCCTGGCCTGATAGGGCCAGAATGACCACCATCTGAAACAGAGACCAGGAGCCCTGGTCTTCCCCAGGAGGGGGAGATCCCAAATCCTGAGCCAGGAAGTGGGAAGGGGGAGGTTGTTGGGGGAAGGGCTGCAAGTGAACTAAGCTCAGCTCCGAGAGGAGGCCTGGCAGAGCATTGCGTTGCCAGGCAACGGTAGGGGCCTCCCTCTCCTCTCCCTCCTGTCTGGATGGGTTGCCATGGCAACAGCTGGGAGGCAGCTGTGTTTAGCCCTTCGTGTGCGCACACTCACAAACACACACCCCTGCAGCCTAGCAAAGGGAAGGGCAGGGAGTAGAGCAGGACCGGGCAGGAGGCTACTCTTGGGGCCAGATTCCAGCCCCTTCCCATTGCAGATCTTCCTTGCCCCTCCAGTGCACATGTGGGGACCCCCTCCCCTCAGTCTCTTGCATGCCCTTATTCTCTGGTCTCCTTGAAAACTTCCCACTTCAGGACAATGGGTTGTGGCTTCCAAATAACCCTTCCAACACTTCCCTGAAATCATCACGGGCATCCCCAGTCCCCCACCCCCAAATTCCTACCCCTCACTCACTGTCCAGCTCTTTTGCCTTCCTCCCTCCATACAGGACCTTCCTCTGTAGAGCCCAGCCTGCCCCAAATGTCGTGGCGCCCATCTCCTCTTCTTCCTCCTCTGGTGTCCCTGCACTGGCGATGACATGGGCGCAGGAGATGCTGGCAAAGGCACCCCCATCGGTCCCTTGCTCCTGAAGCTGGATCTTGACCATGGGGGATGGGGCCCCCATTCCACAGCCCTTATTCAGCACCCCCCCAGCCTTGAGGCTCTCATAGGCAGGGGGTCTCTTGAGCCCAGCTGCTGCAGCTGGGTAGGTCCAGAGGGGAGTCAGGGGGCCTGCGGTTGGGTCCGGAAGGCTGTGCGGGGAGGCCAGGCAGCCACGATGGTGGAGGACCCCAGCTGCTGCGCCCATGGCCCCGCTGTGGGGGCTGGACTTCCCAGGCACTGGGGGCCTCGAGCTGGTGCACAGCATCCCATGGAGGACTGAGATCTCCTTCTCCGTCTTTGGCTCCCCAGCACCCAGGGGCGGACCAGCTGGCAGGACGGAGTGCGTGGTCACCTTGACCGCCGAGTACACCATGGTGTAAGACACAGCCTTGTCCTTGGGGGGGCCAGGGAGCAAGGCGGCTGGGGCAGGAGGGGCTGCCGGCGCCCCTGCCGCCTTGGGGCAGATCATGCTGTGGGAGTTGGGGAGCTCCCGCTCCCCCCGGGGCTGGCCAGAGCCCTGGGGTGGCAACGGTGTTGAGTGGCTCCGGGCCCGGCCTGAGGGTCCCAGCAGCAGCAGGTTGGCAGCAGGAGGCGGAGGCGGCGGGGGAGGCGTCTCCCGCTCCCGGGCAGGCACTTGGGGAGCTGGGGTGGAGCCCGCTGGCTCCTTCGAGTGGCAGAGGACCGGTAGCCTTGAGACCCCATCGCCAGGGGTTCGGGAAGCAGGCTTGGCTTGGGGGAAGGCCAGGAGCGGAGGACGGTGTTGGAGGAGGTTGGGGAAGGGTGGGGGGATGTCACAAGGAGTGGTCTTGGTAGGTGTCCCATCCCTCCGGCTTGGGAGGGCTGAAGCTGGCCGGCGGTGGGTGTGGGGCTGCAGGGCCTGAGGCTGGTGTGGCGAGGAGGTTGCGGTCAATGGAGGGGCCCCATTGGCCCGGCCTTCCCCTGCCTCCTCGGGCAGTGGGTACTTCATCTCCTCGTATATAGCCTCGCTCTCCTCCGAGTCCGAGTCGGCACCAGCTGGAGGGGTCGGGCCTCTACCCCCGAGAGGGGGCCCGGTCAGGCCCCCTCCACTTCGCCCTCCTCCCCTGAAGACATCCCCCACCATCTCAATGTACACGGGCTCCTCTTCCTGGGCACCCACCTCAGGGTCCCCAGCTACGCAGGACCCCCTACTGAGGCGCTGAAGGGGCAGATTCCCCCCTCGAGGAGAGGGAGCTGAGGGGCAGGACTCATCAAAGGAGACAGAGAGCTGAGTGTTGGGGCTTCGCCTGGGCTTCTGCGGAGGAACCTTCCGGCTGGACTCTCGGCCCTCTGGGGTTGGCTTCTGTGAGCCTGGGCAGAATGGGAAAGAGAAAAATAAACTGGGCTCTTATTGGGGGAAGGAGATGGGCAGACCCCCTCTCATCTCTTACCCCATCTGCAAGGACATATCTGCCTCTTTATTTCCCCCACGTTCCTCAACTGAAAGCACATAGGTTCCTTTGCTACCAGCCAGCTCTATCATCCTTCCAATGAACTCCCTGGAATCTGCAGCTCCCACCCT
Organism: Panthera tigris; assembly: GCF_018350195.1. Lineage (NCBI taxonomy): Eukaryota > Metazoa > Chordata > Mammalia > Carnivora > Felidae > Panthera > Panthera tigris. The sequence continues at coordinate 7,578,599 of NC_056675.1, read as the reverse complement.
AAATTCTGTTCCACCTTCACGTGTCCCTTCCAGGCCACCCCCTCCCCAGGAATGGGCTTTTCAGGGAGCTTCCCCTACCCTTGAATCGTTCATCTCAGGCCCTTCCAAAAAGAAACAACCCTCCCCCCACTCCCTCTGAGAATGGAACCTTCCATTCCCTTGGTTCTTCCCTGAATGGACCCTCCCCTGTAGGCCTCTCTTGGCCTGGAATGGATCCTCCCAGCTCCCCCAGCTCCCGGGAAGGGTTGGGGGTATCTCACCTGCTTTCTTGCCTGGGGGCATGTCTGCCCCCGACCCTGCCATGCTGAGCTTGGTGCTAGGATGTCTCCGGGGCTTGGCAGGGGGTCTTCGGGCACTGCTGTCCTCTGTGAGACCCCCACCTCCCCCCCCAGGCCCAGCCCCAACACTGTCCATGCTGCCCACTGAATGGCAAGAGAGTGAGCGTGGGGCCATGGCGCTGCGGCAGGGGTGGGGGGTGTGCTCCTGGGAGGCTGGCATTGTCATGAAGCCCATCCTGAGGGAGCGGCGCAGCGAGGCGATGTCCCGCACGCGGACCCCAGGCCCTGGGCCGGCCCCGGGCCCTGCGGAGCCTGCAGGGGCCACCTCCTTACTGGAGCTGGAGAGAGAAAGATGGAACAAAGGTTGGGCCTCAGGCCTGGGCCTCCCCCTCCTCTACCCTAAGAGGGGTGTGCAACCCTGTGGCCTCCAAGGAGGAGGAGGAGGAGGAGGAGGAGGAGGAGGAGCCTCGAGGAGAAGGAAGAGGAGGAAGGGGCCTGGGGTGGGGATGGGAGGCTGCCCGAAGGTCCGGGGTACTAAACTAGAAACGTCAGGCAGAATCCCTAGGCTTTAAAAAAGACAAGGAGATTGGGGAGGAGAGGCGAGCAGGGATGAGAGAAGGGATGAGTATGTGTGCAGAGGAGTATCGCTGGAGCTGTGTGATCCCAGCCTGGGCATATCTGGCACACGGCACTCGTGTGGACGGCTTCATGCACAGGTAGAGAGATGCACACGCAGGCAGCACAGCCCTGTCTGGCACATACACCTGCCATCACGGCCCTGCTCCTCCCAGGCTCACGCTGGCCCACACCTGGTCTCTGGGCTCCCGTCACGTCCGGCTACCACGGCCTGTGCTCCCACACCACACCGCGCCTCCATTCCCAGATGAGGGCCGTACAGCCGCATCAGCCTCCTCCTGCTGATCCTTTTCCTCCCTTCCCCTCTCTCTTCCTCTCTCTCGGTGCTGTCCTTTCTGTCAACCTCCCAGGCTCACCTCCATTCCCTTTCACTGTCCCTGAGCTTCTGTGTGAGTGAAGGGAGGGGCGGCTGGCAGGGAAAAGGGGAGAGCCACTGTGGGGTGGGCTCTCATTAAGGCCCTGTCTACTAACCCTTCATTAGGGAGAGATCGCTGTAGTCATAGCTCTGATTAATCTAATTAACAAAAAGAATTAAACTCCACAGTTTCAAGGAGGGAGAAGGGAGCAGGGAGGTGGCTCTGACTCAGGCTCCAAGAGGCTGTGCAGTCAATGGGAATGAAGAGAGAGGGGAGCGAGAGCGGAGAGGCCAGGATCCAGGTCCCTGGGAGGGCAAGGAGAGAGGGCAAGCAGGGAGAGGTCCCCAGCCCTGGTTCTTCTGCAGGACCCAGCCTTCACGTCTCCTACCACACACACACACACACACACACACACACACACACACACAGACACACACACAAAACCCTGTCGCTTGGCCCCCTCATCTCCCCCAGCAGAGGAGGCTGGGAGGGAGGCAAATGGATCTTCTCTGGTGCCCCTCAAATGACTCAGTCCCTGGACCATGAGGGTAGCAGGGTCTGCCCCTACCAAGGTCAGGTGACAGGGGCGCCTGGAGCCAGCCCCACATAGACAGAAAGGAGACTACAGGCCAGAGGTGAGTCAGGAAGGGGTGACTCGGGCCTCCAGGGGTGGGGAAGAGCCAACAGGGTGCTCCTGAGCCAGAAGCCCCCCATGAGGCCAGGATGAGGGCTGGAGCCAGGAGCCAGGAGCAGGGTGGGGACAGGGTGTATGCAATGCCAGCAATTCTGTACTGAGCATAGACTCTAAGATCAGACTCATGACGAGGCTGTTGGAGCCAGGAAGGGCAGAGGGATGTGGTCCAGCCACCGGGGAAGCAGAGGTGTGGGACAGCCCAGAGGGCAATCTGGGTCCGCAGCCTTACCTCCTCTTGGCCTCCTCCTCCTTGTGCTGCCTCCACTCCAGCTTGGTTTTTCGGTAGAGGAGGTTCATGTCGTGGGGCAGGAGGTGGGGGCTGGGGGGCCCTGCTCAGCGCCACCAGGCCCGGGGGGCGGCCCTCCCTGGGTCCCGGATCCACTTGGTGGAGATGAGAAGGAAAAAAAGGAAGATGTGGGGTGGGTGGGGGCCAGGAATGAATGAGAGAGAGAGAGAGAGAGAGAGAGAGAGAGAGAGAAGCGGAGATGTGACTTGGGTCCTCAGAGAGTGGAAAACAGATGGAAGCACAGAAAACCCAACACTGCCTCTAGGACCCGTAGACAGACAGACATAGGAGGACATGTGTACACAGAGTCACACACCCTGACAAAGATGTCCAGAGCCACAAACACACATTCTGGAGAGATCAGCTCGACACAGATTCCCATCCTGTAAATACATCCTGATCTACCACACAGGCCCCACAAATGCACAGCAACCCCACAGCCACACAAACACACATTCAGACACACAAACCACCAGGCCACAGAACCCATATCTACAAACAGAGGACCAGACACATAGATCGGCATGGGTAAACACAACCTAGCATCAGGCAGACACACACAGACATAAACACCCCCGACACACCCACAGCACACAGAGACCTCCAGACACACACAGATCGGCTACACAGAACTGGACATACCTACAGACAAGGAGTTATACTGGGGCCTATTTGCGTACATCGCACCCCACAGGGGAAGGGGGGACAGTCTGAATCCCCACCCCGTCTTGGGCCCCGAGGCAGGGGGTGTCATGAGGGCAGGGTGGGGATGCTGGGGAAGGGGTGGGGGCACTCCAAGTTGGGTATCTACAATACTACCCAAACATCTATTTCCATTCCCTGCGGGCAGGTTCCCCCTTCCGGTCCTCTGCCTGGGCCCGGGCCTCGGTCCACCCCTATTCCTGCAACACTGGCCCCTCGGTGACCGTCTCCACCTCTCTCCATGATGGCCCAAATCACCTTCTTCCTCCTCCAGGATCTGGGAGGCTCCCGGCTTCCCTCTTCCAGTCCCTGCCCTCAATCCCACCCGCGGGGTCTCTAGTCTGGCCCCACAGCTACCTTCTGAGCTGCGGCCTCCATACCTGCTTTGGTTTCCCTCCCCCCAAACACACTCTCCTTTTCACCGTCGGCCTCACCTCTCCTCCTAGGCGCCCCTCCTCACTGCCGTCCTCTCCCTTCCCTGTTTGTTCCAAACCTGGCGGCTTCATTCCCCTCTCCATCCAAGGGCCCCAGGTTCCCGGGCACCCCTCCCCTTCCCCTTGTCCTGCTACCCTGGGTTTCTCCGTCTCTCGCCCCGCCAATCCTCACTACTCCCTGTCCCCCCATCAAACCTCCCCGCACCAAGGCTCCCCAATTTCCACATCACCGTACCTGGCCTGCCGGGCGCCGGCCCCCCCATGCCGGGCTCCGCCCGGAGCAGGAGGAGGGAGGAGGAGAGACAGAGAGAGACCGGGGGGAGCCGAGCTGGGCCCTGCCGCAGAGACAGCCCCGCCTCCGGGTCCGCCCCCAGACCCGCCCCCGGCCCCAAACCCACCCTTCCACACCCTCCAAGGACGGAGTGGGAGCGGCCGCGCCGCGCTGCGCCGCCAGGCTGGGGTGGGAGGCACGGGGGACGCCGAGCCCGCGGAGGCTGCGGGGGGGACTCGGAGAAAGGGCGCGGGGCGCGGGGGACCTGGCGCCGGCCCGCCCCCGCTTTGAGGCGTCCTCTCTTCGTCGCCCCTCTGCCCCTGCACGGCCGGGCGGTGTTTGGTTCGGTGTCCAAAGCCCCGGCGGAGCAAAGTGGGGCGCAGCGCGTAGCGGCGCCCCCCGGTGGCAGCCCGGGTCCTGCACCCCCGCGCGTACCCCGTGCGCGCTCGGCGCTTCCCGGGTGCGCACCCCGCGTCGGGCCGGGGCGAGGCTGCGGCTGCGGGGCCCTGAGTGCAGTGGGGTGACGAGGCCGGCAGGGGGTGCCGCTTTCCAGGCCGAGGGGCTCGGAGAGTAGCGAGCCCGACCCTCCGAGTCTCTGCCCAGCAGGGGGCGGGCTCCCTTGGCTGCACCCCATCTTCCTGCCGTCCCCCCCCCCCCACCCCAGGTGCGGGGAGGGCACCGGAGCTGACTCGCCTATCCCTGAAGACTCCCGGGCGCCCGGACCTCATTTCACCGCCTGAGCTCAAAGGCTTACTCCAGTCCGCCCCCGGAGCCCAAATCATCCTTCCCCAGTAACTTTTGACTCGGCAGCGGCTCCCGCCAGGTCCTGGGTGCCCCAGGGGTCGACCTTTGACTGGGACCACCATAACAACGGTCCGGGTGCGGACGAGGCGGCCGTTCAGGGTAGCGAGCTCGCGCCCACTTCCTCAGTCCCCCATCATATTTCTCTTCAGCTCGGAGGAATGCTCCCTCGGAAATCCCTTTGCCAACACATTAGCTGCAAGAAGACCTGGGTTCTACCCCTAAGTGGCTGAAAAAGGGACCCCCGAAAGATATCCACCCCTAATTTCCGGAACGTGTGCACGTTACCTTATATGGCAGATCTTTGCAGATGTGCTGTGTGGCTTTGGGCAAATCACACAACCTCTCTGAAAGATGCCTCATCTCATATTTACCTCCATAAAGTTGTTGGGGCAGCAAAAGAATTAATACAAGGAGCTTTGTAAGTCGTAAAATACATTAAAGGGCTATTATTGCCCCCCCCCCCAAAAGGTAACCCATTAAAATACATAACAGCCCTTTCACATTTACACCTTCGTGTGAATGAATTTTTATGTATTCATGCAATAAACACTTGGCGCCGGGACCAGCAATGTCCCAGGGCCTGTAGACGCGGAGGAGTCCAAGTTGAGGCTGAGTGTCTGAGTTGGTAGGACGGGGAGCGTCCAAAGATAAATTTTGAATAGTTTGTAGCGAGTCAGCGCTGAAGGAAGGAGGATCTGGGGGCGGAGCAGCAGGGCGGTGTTCTGAATATTGCCAAAGGGGAGAGAGTTGAGGAGTGGGGGGTTTGTGTGGGCGGCTGCTTCCTGGACCTCAGGACTTGGGAGGACCTGGGACCTGGCTGTGGTAGCTATTGTTACCATGGAGGGATAGAGGCAGAGTGCAGATGCATTTTAATAAAGAAATACAGAATAAATATATAAACGTGGAGGCAGGAGGCATTATTTTTTTTCCCTAACCCTGAAGAGTGGTTAAAAATTTCCATGAGCTAAAGCTGAAGAAGAAGGGGATGTGTCAGCCAGTCCTAGTCTCCATGCCATCAAATGCTAGCTCCCAGGCCTAGGGCAGATAACCGAATGCCTAGGAGCCCCAGTTACCTCCGCAGAAACACTGGAGCTAAACCCTGCAGCTCAGCCCAGGGCTGTTTTGAAAATCCATGAGATAACTATGTAAAGCCGACCAATATGAGGAATTTTTAATGTGCTCAAGAATAGTTCTATTTGACCAAAATGAATCAGAATCCATTTCCTAATGAGCCCAAGAGTGAAGGCAGTTGTGGCCTTTAGACACTGCTTTTGCTCAGATGGTTGATTTAGGGTGCCAAAAAAGAGAAAATGGCGGTTGGGGGGGGGTATTTTTTCACACCGAGCACTCAGTAAACCCTTCAAGCCTGTGTGAGGATTCTCCATGGCAAAGGAGGGAGGGGGTGGGAGAGGTGGGGTGCTTTAGGTCCCCTGGGTTTGTCTTCAGGTGCATCTGTGTGGGTGGCTGTGTGTGCATACGCACACATGTATATGTGACCACGGTTGGAGAGAAAGTGCAAGTCCAAGTGGGCACCTTTCTGAGCACATCTTTGTTTCTCCACGTGAGGGCCAGACAAGGGCACACCTGAGTGTGCAGAATGTCCCAGCTGCACCACCGACAGCCTTTCTGAACCTCCAGGGTCTCAATATCCACATCCAAAAAGAGGAATACTACGCTGCTTGGGGTTTGGTTCAAATACTCCAGCACAATGCAACAAAAGATATTGGGAGTATAGATGAGCAAAGGTTGGTTGTGAGTTGATCATTGTGGAAATTGCATGATGGGTACCTGGGACTTTATCACATTCTCTCTACTTGGGGGCATGTTTGCAGATTGTCATAATAATCCCCTTTTTAAAATAAGGACAGAGAAGGGTACTGGGACCTTCCTCATACCGTTACTGTAGAAACCAGTAAAGATACATTAACAGCTGCAGCAGCACCCAAACACTGACTGGGTGCTCATGGGTGGCACCCAGTAGAGTCCCGGGTAAATTCCTTCCCACTCTTCTGTGGATCGGTAGGCCAATGGCAGCAAGTGCCTACAAGTAAGGGAATCCCTGGCCTACCCGCAAGCTCCTCCCCTTTCTCTCCGCCCTCCACAGCCCCTCCCTCCGAGGAAGCGCTGGGCTACGGCCCAGCAGGTGTGGGGTTAAGCCGGTTCTGGGGGCCCCGGGAGCAGCAGCCGCCGCCGCCGCCGCAGCAGCAGCAACTCCACCAGCAGCGGTGCTGGCAGGCCTGGCCCCGGGCCAGCTGGCCAGGAGCCCCAGGAGGCAGTGAGGGCGGAGGAAGGGGAGGAAGAGGGGAAGGAGGAGGAGGAGGAGGAGGAGGAGGAGGAGGAGGAGGAGGAGGAGGAGGAGGAGGAGGAGGAGGAGGAGGAGGAGAGGAGCAGTCAGCAGGCCCGAGGAGGCAGGACTTCCTGGTGTGGGGGTTGTCAACAGCCCAGAAAGAGAAAGGCAGAGAGACAGAACCGACCGGAGCCGAGAAGCGAAGAGAGACCCAGCCGTGCCACGCGGAGGAGTTTTGGGAGACCCACTCGCCCCAACCACCCAGGCTGCTCCACCTGGAGGATCGGGGGCGGGGGGCGGGGGGGGCAGAGCCGCCTCTTCCCGCACCGGTCTGGAGACCCTTGGGGCTTCGGAGGCCGCGCCTGGGTTCCACCAAGGAGGCGGGGGATCCTTCTTTTCCGGAGAGCAAACTTTTTACTGAGATGCCTTGTGGGGCAAAGTGCGGTCCCCGAAGAGAACTGGACAGCCTCTGATTCCCGCCTGCGCCCCCCGCGCTGCTGGGGCCAAGAGGCCCCAGGGGAAGGACAACCCGACATCTTAGGCGGCCGGGACCCCCGGCCCAGCTCGGTGGCCGAGGCCGAGAGGTATGGCTCTGGGCTGGGCGGGGCGCTGGGGCAGCGGGGCAGGGCCTGCCCCAGGGATGGGGGAGCTGGGGTGCGGGGGCCCGGACACCCGGCAGAGGCCTCTCAGCGGCGGGGCCAGGCTGAAAAACTGCTTCACCCCTGCTCAACCAAGGCCCTGGAGCCCCCCGCCCTCGGGTAACTGGGTCTTGCGAGTTTGAATCCCAGGGAAGAAATGCCCAACTTTGGGTCTGGGCTGCCTCTTCCTACTCTGTGGAACGGCTGGGATCTCCTGGTCTCTTTCGTCTCTGTCTCTTTGTCTCTGGGTCTCTGGCGGTTTCCCCTTCCTCCCCCATTCTGCTCCCCAGAGAGGAAGCCCCAGAGGTGGCCTGCCCACAGCTTTCTCACAGTCCCTCTCTCTCTCTCTCTCTCTCTCTCTCTTTTTCCAGTTTGCAAACTCAGCTCTGGAGTTGGGCAGCGCCAGTGGCAGGAAAAACCTGCCCCTGCCCCCACCTCCTGCCGCCTCCCCTGCCCTGTGCTCCCTTCACCAACCCAGCACCCCCAGTTCCTGCAGGGCCCTCCGGCCATGTCGGACCCAGATGTCCCCAGGGGCCCTGATGCCCCCGCCATGTGGCCCCCCTGTTCCAGGGGTGCCTGAGCCCCTTCGAGGAGCCCCAGCTGCACCCCCGCCCACCTTGGCCGAGTCCTAGCCCCAGGGACCATGAGTGGGGGCAAGAAGAAGAGTAGTTTCCAAATCACCAGCGTCACCACGGACTATGAGGGCCCAGGGAGCCCAGGGGGTTCTGAGCCCCCTGCCTTGCCCACCCCCACTGGGCCCCCACCCCGCCTGCCTAATGGGGAGCCCAACCCTGAGCAGGGGGGCAAGAGCACCCCCCGGAATGGCTCCCCACCGCCTGGGGCCCCTGCCTCCCGTTTCCGGGTGGTAAAGCTGCCCCACGGCCTGGGAGAGCCTTACCGCCGAGGCCGTTGGACGTGTGTGGATGTTTACGAGAGAGACCTGGAGCCCCCAGGCTTTGGCCGGCTCCTGGAGGGAATTCGAGGGGCCTCAGGAGGCACTGGGGGCAGATCTCTGGATTCCAGGTTGGAGCTGGCCAGCTTGGGCCTGGGTGCCCCAACTCCACAGCCAGGCCTGTCTCAGGGCCCCACCTCCTGGCTCCGTCCGCCCCCCACCTCCCCTGGACCTCAGGCCCGCTCCTTAACCGGGGGGCTGGGCCAGCTGGCAATGCCTGGCAAGGCCAAGGTGGAGACACCCCCACTGTCAGCCTCCCCACCCCAGCAGCGCCCCCCAGAGCCCCGGACTGGGGATAGCGCGGGCCCATCCCGGGCTGCCACGCCCCTGCCATCCCTGAGGGTGGAAGCGGAGGCCGGGGGCTCAGCAACAGGGACCCCTCCCCTGTCCCGGTCAAAGGATGGAGCCCTGCGGCTGAGGATGGAGTTGGTCACTCCAGAGGAGATGGGGCAGGTAAGAGCTGGGTTCTGGGGTGGGGAGACACCTGAGGGGTGGTGCTTGCCCATCTCAGCCTGGGCCTTCCTGCCTCCACCTCCATGCCACCCTCTCCCCACCTGTCTGTCCCATCAGATAGCCTCTCTTTTCTCTTCCTGCCCTTTCCCTGGGAAGCCCATCCTTCTCCCCGCACAGACTTTCTTTTCTTTCTCAGGCTTCTTCTTCCCCTACATTCTGCACCTTCTTTCTTTCTCTTTAGCCTTTAATTCGTTACCTTTGGCCCAGGTCTCCGTTTCCTAATAGCCCAGTCCTGTCTCTCCATCACAGAGATGTGGCCTTCTCACTTTGGCCCTTACCTTCTGTCTTAGTTTCACCCCTTCTGGCTTCAGGCATTGAGGGTGGAGGTCCTAGGTGGGGCTGGGTGCTTGGGCCTCTGGGAGCTGCCGAGGTTGGCAGGGAGGGGTAGAAAGTGGTCATCCCACAGTCTCCCTGGCTGACTTGTGTGTCTTGGGACCCTGCATCTAGGCCTCTCCATGACTGATAACTGGGGGTGGCCACTGGGGAATGGGAGAAAAGCAGGAAGCAGCCCAGAGAGAGTTAAATCCTTTGCTCTTTCTGCTTCCTGTCTCCAAAAGAGGAACAAGTCTGGGCTGGGGGGCAGGATGCTTGGGTCTCTGGGGTGGGGGTGGGCAGCCAGGGGTGTGGGGGATGGATGTGTCTGTCCTGAAGGAGAAAATAACACCTTGGACTGCAGAAGAAAAGGCAGGGAGTGTGAGAATGAGAACTTTTCCCCCTTCCTGGCCTTGGGCACAAACCACAGTATAAAAATAACCTGGGACTGGATGTCTGGGCCCTGTCAGGACCGGTCAGGACCGGCTCCCCCACCCCCTCCTGGCCTCAAGCTCACATCTCTCATGCTGCACCCCCTACTTTTCTTGAGTCAGTTCTTACTCCAGGGGAGAAGATGCTGTTTCCTTTACTGGTCCCTGTCCCCATGCTGTTACAAAGCAAGTCCCCTTTGCCCCAGTCCCTCTGTCATTAAGCCCTGGCCAAGCTTCCCTTGGACCTGCAGACCCTGCCCATCTGTCCTTAGTGCCCCCCCAGACCCCTCTCCTCAACCCACATCCTGTGTGCACGTGCCCCGAAGTCTGGCTCCTCTCTCTCAGGAGGGAGGCTGGGAGAGGGCGGGGGGACACCACCTGGGCCCCCTTCCTCTGCTCTGTCCTTCTAACCACTCTGGACTCTCTGTTCTTGGCTTTTCCGAGAAGCAGGGGCCTCCTGGGGCCTCACAGAGGCGTCTTGTTCCTGTGGCCCCCGCCCTTTTGCAGCCACCCCCAGCGCCTGTTGGGCTGTGTGGGTCCATGCCCAGGCTCCACCTCCCCCCCCCATCTCCACAACCTAACCGCTCCCCCCACCCCCAGGGCCCAGTGCAGGAGCAGAACCTCACCTGAATCTGAGAAGTTTGAGAGTAGAGACTAGAAAAGATTGGGGGGGGGGGGCGGGGGGAGGACCAGTTTCTGAGGATTCATTCATTCTACAAATAGTTATTGAACAAACTATAAGCTCTACCCTCTAGAGCTTACCTTTTAGTAGCAGGGAGGCAAAAATACTTTAACTTCAGATACTATTAGGTGCTATAAAAAAACAAACAAACAAAAAAACACACATAGAACAGTTCAGTGGAATTCACTAGTCCAGTGATGGGGAACTGCCTCTCTGAGGAAGTGACATTTGAGTTGCTTTAGTAAGTCAGATGACAGAAGGCCCAGACACTCTCTGACTAGCCTCTGATTGGGGGGTCCTGGTTCAGCTGGTGGAAGGGTACTGGAGTGCCTGTCAGACCCCCTCTCTAGTACTCTAGTACCCCGTGAGCCACTTTTTGGAAGCTGCTCACACCCAGTCTTAGGGATGCACACTGTTTCCCTTGCCTCTGATACCTGCCTAATGCCTCCACCAGACCTGGGCGCGAGAGAAGGGCTTTGGGTCAGGTCTCCTGGGTCCTCGGAAGAGAACGGATGTATGTGGGGAGAGATGAGGAAGACTACTAGGCAAGCTGTAAGGTGGCCGGTTCTTTTCTTGCGCTTGATGTGATGATTCCTACCTCTCTGCCTCCAGGTGCCCCCACTCGACTCTCGCCCCGGCTCCCCAGCCCTTTACTTGTTCCCCGATGCCAGTCTGGTTCACAAGTCTCCAGACCCCTTTGGAGCAGCAGCAGCCCAGAGCCTCAGCCTGGCCCGCTCCATGCTGGCCATCAGTGGCCACCTGGACAGCGATGATGATAGGTAGGTGGGCTCTGGATCTCCACCCAGCACCTGGGCCAACTGCATGAAACTGCCTGGTAGGTGTCCTTCCCCCAAGTTGAACTTGGAGAGGACCTCTTCAACAGTGAAACCTGGCCTGGGCACAACCACTGGGCAAAGTTGATTTGGGACCCACTCCCTCTCTGTGGAGAGAGCTGGGTGGGACTCCCTGGCTTAGGATTGTCAAATCATAGACTTTTTTTTAGAGTTTGAAGGGAGTCATTGTTGTCAAATTCCAGAGCTCTTGCAGATTTAGCGATCATTTGGCCAACCCTAAGAATTTACTGGCAAGTGCGCTGGAGAGGCAAATAGGGAGTGGGTCTCCTCCGGGTTCCCACCTCCTTCTCCCTACTGAGGAGAATGGAACGCCAGCCTTTGGAGGTAACATCCTTAGACACTGTGTACACTACTTTAGGATCCTAGGACTTCTAGTGCCAAGAAAGCACGTCCCTGAGGTTCTGCTCTCTGCACTCGGAACACCAGGAGGGCTGAGTCCTCCCTGCAGCCACCAAGCCAGAGCCTGGAGAGGATGGCTGTGGGGCACAGGGGAGGCACAGGAGAGCGGGATCTGCAGGAGTTTGCCCTTCAGGGGAGAATGTGCGTTCAGTTTGGCGGCACGGTGGGCAGAACTTCCTGTTTCGAGGGCCAGGTTTCAACATAGGAATGTCAGCAAGCTGAAAAGGGAGGAACGAAATTGCGAGTCAGATAGGCACGCAGCTCCCTTCTGGCTGGGGACTGATAGAAAGGCTTGGGAGTCACCACTTTTATTTTGGAGGGAGGAGTGGGACTTCCTGTTTGAGGCTCTGGGGGGAGGGACTTCCTGTTTGGAAGGAAATAAGGGGTGGGGCTTAGCCTTGAGTTTTATGGGTGATGGGGAGACCTATTCTAGAAGGGAGTCTCTCCTGCCTGCTTGCGTCTTTCATGGCGCCATCCCACCCCGAATCAGGGACTAAGTCTCACCAAAGAAAAGGGCTTGTAGCCTTGGGGAGAGGCGGGAGGCAGAGAGGAAAGAGAAGGGGTGGCCAGGAGCCAGTGGGATGGAGGGCGAGGGGCCTGGTGGTGGCTCCTCCAGAGTGAGGGACACAGTGGGGCAGGGCACTGCTGCTTCTGGGCTCCCCCGCTCTCAGGAATGTGTGAGGTGAGGTGTGAGGTTGGCCAGGGCCGGGGAGTCACCTGCCCCCATGGCTGCTATTCTCAGAGCTTCCCACCCTTATTCCCTCCCACTGGGAGGTTCCCTGGCATGAGGGCTCCCTGTCCCTCCCCACCCATGTTGATTTCAGAGCCAACCTCCTACTTCTCCTTCTTAGAGGGCTCTGCCTCCAGGAGCGTCCTCAGCTCTATTCTTTTGGCTTGTCCCTCCCTCCCTCTGTCCCACTCCCTCCCCACACCCCAGTCTGACCGGTCAGGCACCCAGGCTTCACTTTATCCTGCTCCACTCCAAGCCTCTGGGGCTCTGGCCCAGCCCAGCCCCTCTCCTGCCCCACCCTGCTGGGCCAGTAGGATTGGGTTGGGCCATTCCCCTTGGTCCCCTGGGATGAGCCATGTGGCCCCCACCTCACCTCTCTGGTGTGCCCAGAGCTGGCAGGAGAACAGGGTCTGAGTGGCATGGAATCTCCCTTTCAAAGAGAAAGTGGGCTGGGGAGTTGAGTGCCTGGATCTCAGATGGGGAATGGGGGATGCCTGCCAATCTCAGAATCTGGGGATGGGAGAACAGAGGGTCCTTGGTGAATTCAGACTGCTCATGTACTGCTGGGTGGCAAGAACCATCGTGTCCACAACAGGGCCTGGCAGTTGGAAGGTACTTGAATAAGTGGATAGATGGATAAATAGTTGGGTGGATGAGGGAATGTGTGGGTAGATGGCCAGCATGGGGATTCCAGGCATTATAGGGAATGAATCCCAGGGACTTGGGAAAGAAAAAGTACGTTTATTTATCTAGTGCCTCCGTTGGGTCAGGTGCTACCTCTCACCTCACTAAAGCAACCCCATGATCCCCACTTTCCAGATGAAGAAACTGAGACTCAGAGAAGAAAGGTTTTAGAAACCTGCTCAAGGTCACCGAGCTAGTAAGTGACAGGACTGCATTCGGAGCCTGGGTCTGACCCCAAAGCCACATTCTCCACTCTCCTACTGGGATGCCTATGTCCCAAGAGAAGAGGAGGAGGCAGCCCTCTCTAGGATGCCCTTTCTCTCCAGGACAGAGGCAGGGACAGCTCTCCCAAGCTGGGCAAGGAGCCAACCCCCCTACCCCCCCCCCACACACACACACACACTCTGGCCTGGCCCCACCCCAAAGGCACCACAGATCCGGGAGGGAGTATACAGAGGGCAGCCGGATGCCACTTTGTTGGCCTCAGGCCCATCCCCTGCGGGCTCCTCCGAACATAGCTAGGGAGTAGAGCTGGCCCTTGTCCCCAGAATCAGAACCTTTCCACCTCTTCCAGGTGTCCCGCTTCTTCATCTGGTTCTCATTTTGAGGATGTTTCATTTGACCTTCAAAAAGGAAGACCAGCCTCTAGGGCTGTCCTTGCCCCAAGACCCAAGGGTCCCACAGAGCCAGAGTCCCCAGTTGTGCATACCATGCATGCACAACCCCAGGGGGCGCCACTCACATTTGAAATCACTGTCAAAACTTGGAAATCATGTGAGTTTTCTGAAAGATGGCACTAAGTGTCTTGAAAAGGGGGGCATTTTGTTCTAATTCACACGGTCGCCTTTTGGGTTTGCGGTGGGGGCTGATCCCACCCAGCTAACTTCAAGCTTCCTGGTCCTGGCCCTGCCCAGGGATTCCGGCACAGTGCCTGCAGCTTGCTTGCTCTGGGCGCTCTCAAGGGGAGCGTTTGGGTTGCCGGCCAGAGTCCTGGTCCCTTGAAGTATTAACGTTAGAATGTGACAGTGGAAAGTGCTGTCAAAAATTCTCCGGCACTAGACAAACAGGAGATAGTCATCTATCAGCCAACAAATGTTTATTGTTGTATTATTCCTTTATTTCTGGCAAGAACAAACAACTTACTTGGCATCTTTACCTGAGTGTCCGCCAAGCAAGGCCAGGGTTCCTATTCCTGTGAATCTTCCCCTCTTTGGTCTCTGTGTGTCTTGTGTGTACTGGGGAGGGGGGCAGGGGGCGGTGACCTGTGGTGGCCCAGGCTCCACCCAGGTGTCTCAGATTGAAATAGCTTGAAAATTGCCACGGCTCTCCAGCTGGCTGGCTCACCCTCCACTCTTAAACTTGTCCTGTCCCCCCAACCCCAGGAGTCCCTGGTGTCCTTCGCCCATCCCACCCTGTCCTGCTCTCTCAGGCCCTGTCACCCCCTTGGTTACTCCACCTGTCAGCGCCTTCTGCACCCAGAGCTTGGACAGGAAATGGAAAGTTCCCAGCTCCCTTGTGCTCCCTTCCTGGCTGCAGGGCCTCATCCAAGGGTCACCTTGAATTGAGTGCTAACTCCCCCCACAGGGAAGTGAGTTGGAACCGACCATCAGGAGAAAGGGGAAAGGGCTTGCAACCGGAGCACAGGAGTGCAGGATGCCGCATGTTGAGATCACCCACTCTGAGGGGGGCAAAGCTGAGGGCTGGAGGACAGGACCATGGGTGATCCTGCAGCACGAGGGGGGGCGGGCCTGGGTGTAGAGGTGGCCCCAGGGCTGAGGTGGCTGAGGGAGAGGTTGGTCAGGTGCAGGTCATGAGCTAGGGCATGAAGCAGGAGGCTGAGACCCAAGTGGTGACAAGAGGGAGACTTGGGGGATAGGGCGAGGCCGAAAGGCTTGTGCAGACTCTTGGCCTCCCTTGGCCTCAGAGGGGCAAGACTTGCTTGAGGGATCCTGAGGCTGGCCCTGGAACCGTTCGGCCGGGCCTGAGTCGACCTCTGGTGGCCGCTTAACAAACTGCAGCCAGGCCTGCTCTCCCCTATCATTGGCTCCCAAGGGCCTTCAAAACGCTTGCTCCAGTTCTCCATGTCCCATCTCCAGCCTCACTTTCCCACCTCCCCTCAAGTCTTTGTTCCCTCCAAGACCCCAGACCCGAGACCCCGGTTCCAGATCCATAGGCTGTGCTTGTTTATCAGGGCTCTGTTTTCATTGCTTTGGTAACCTTTCCATTCTTCTCCCTCAGAGACCTTCTGGCCAGGCCCCAGGGTCACCCATGATGTGGGCTTTGTGTCTGGGGCAGGGGGTGCTTACAAGTCCAAGGAAGATGACAAGTTAATCCGAAACACCACACCACCCACCCCCATCCCAGCAGAGTGGAGCTGAGGGCTTGAGGGAGACCAATGTTAGTTCAGAGGGGATGGGATGGGTGGAGAAGTGGGGACGTCTCCCTAGGCCAGGCTGTCCCTCACCCTTCACACCCCTCTCTGACCCAAGCCTCGGGCCCCAGAGTCCCTCCCCCGACCCAGCCCACCAGCTGACTTCCCTCAGCCTGCCCCCTTCCCTCTGCTCTGGGATTGGTGCCAGGGTGAGAAGGGGACATTGGCACTGACCGTGTCTGGGAATTCCCGCCCACCATGGAGGTTGGTGGGAGGGGGTCCCCGTGTCCCTGAGGAGCCAATAGCAGCCAGGCTTTGCCCTGGGGGGCGGTGTATATCTTTCAGACCAGCACCCCCTAGGCACTGTCTCCTTTCCGCCTGCCTGGCACCAGCCAGACCCCGCTCTGCCCCGGGGGGCTCTGAGCCCCCCAGGCAGTCCATCTGATACAGCCCTCTCCCTCTGGGGGTTGCCTAAAGCCCTTTCCCTTGGGAATGGCCCAGCCAGGCATCTCTGTCAAGTCCCTGGTGTCATCGTATGAGACCCGAGTGGTAGGGATGGCTCCAGGGCCTCCCCGGAAAAGGGGCTGTGTCTCCTCTCCTTGCTCTCCTCGGGGAGCATCCCCCATCCGAGGGGCATCTGCACCCCCACCTCACCGGGGCCTGGGGGGGCCTGGACAGCGGCCCTCACCCCGCCGGGGGATGGACAAAACCCTCCTCTCCCTGATTCTCTACTGTCACAGGTACAGACAGGGGTGTGGGTGGGAGGCTGCAGTGAATGGGGCTTGTGGAGGAGGCCAGAGCCTGCTCTGAGAAGGACCCGGAGGGCAGCTGGCTGCGGTGTCCAGGCACCTGGTTTGGCACCTGCTCCTCCCCCTCACCTCTCATCTCCCTGTGTCTCCCCAGCGGCTCCGGAAGCCTGGTTGGCATTGACAACAAGATCGAACAAGCCATGGTAAGAGAAGCCATCTTGGTCCCAGGTGGTCCCAGCTCATGTCCTGCTGCCCGTCCTCTGCTGTCCTCATTAGGGAATACTAACTCCCAGCTCCTCATCTGACTCCCAGCTGGGTTCCCTTGGGTTCTTCACCCCCTCCTATCTCCACCTGAACTCCTGATTTCCCTTGGTCTCTGACCCAGCCCCCATCTCTGTCTTTAAGCCCTAACTTTGTCTCTGTCCCCTCTTTCCGCTCAGTGCCCCCCGCCTTCCCCACCGCTTCCCTGCTTTGCTGCTTCTCCTGTGGTCCTTCATCATTTGGGAGCAGGGGCATCTCTCACACCCAGACCCTGGAGGCACTGGGCAATTGGGGTGGCCTGGGACCCCTGACCTTTTGCCTGTCCCGGGCCCCCAGGACTTGGTGAAGTCCCACCTCATGTTTGCGGTCCGGGAGGAGGTGGAGGTGCTGAAGGAGCAGATCCGAGACCTGGCCGAGCGGAATGCCGCGCTGGAGCAGGAGAATGGACTGCTGCGTGCCCTGGCCAGCCCCGAGCAGCTGGCCCAGCTGCCTTCCTCGGGGGTCCCACGGCTTGGGCCCCCTGCGCCCAATGGGCCCTCCGTCTGAGCCTCCCTTCCCTCACAATGTGCCTTTGGGGGCTCCCACAGCTGCCAGGCCTTGTGCCAGCTGCCTGCCCCCTCTTCCTATGCAGCTTTAATGCCTCCTGATCCCTGGGGATGGGAGTTGAAGGCTCAGAATTGGCCTGTCCCCGCCCCCCACAACTCTTCCTCAATCTCCCCCTAGTGCCCAGGGACTGAGCTGCGGCATCTCCAGGCCTTGAAGGAGGAGGGAGGGCTTCAGGATGGGGTGTTAGATGGAGCCCTCCTCCCTCCCGAGGTGTCAGTGTTCTGGGACCCCTGGCAGTAGATGGCTGGGGGCGTTGGAGTCTCCCTGGCAGACACCCCATCCCCACCTCATTCCCTCAAAGTACCCCCTCTCCTCTGCCCAGGGGAGGGCATATGGACAGTCTGCGAGTTCTGGGATTCAGGTTGTTATTAAAATAATAATTATAATTAAAAAAAAATCCGAAGAAACTTGAATCTGGAGGTTGGCATCTCGTTGCTTGTGTCCAGATGGGGCCTGCAGTGGCATTTCCACTCGTGGGGGAAAGACTGAGGCCGTGGGCTCCCTTAGAGATCTTGTGCAGACTGGGAAGGTTTGAATGTGGCTCAGACAGAGTGGTCCGGAAAAAGAGTTGTGGAAGGGGGTGAGGGGAGGGTGGGGAAGCCAGTGGCCTGGGTCCTGGGAAGGGGCAGGCAGGCAAGACAGGGAGTGGAGGGGGGAGGAGGGGGGCGTCAGCCCACGTGCTGGGGGGGGGGCAGGGAAACAATGAGGCCTTTGGTAATTGTGCAGGATCCACCCCCAGCTTCCCAGCGTGTCCCCTCTGCGGGCTGGATCCCGGTGGTGGCTTGGGGGCGGGGCCGGGGGCCCTGAATGGGCCCCTTGTCTCAGCGCTGGGTGTGGGCCAGGCTCCCCGGGCACACGGTGCCCTCGCCAGGCCTGGCTGGCCCTCTGTGGCTTCCACCCCCAGCTGGCTGAGGACGGGCCCTGTGGGTGAGCAGGCCCCTCCCTGAGAGCCTGGGCTGGGCTCCCATCCCAGGCTGCAGAGACAGGTAGAGAGAAGGACCCCATCTAGTGGGGAAGGGGGAGAAGCAGCAGCCAACTGTCTCAGAGCACCCTGACCCCAGACTAAAGGGGACCTGTGGAAGGAGAGTGGGACACTGGAGGCCGACCCAGGTTGGACTTTCCACCCTTTGGCTCCCTGCATTTATGACCTTGGGCAGGTTCTTTGTTTTTTTCTGAATCTCAGCCTCCCTACGGGTAAAATGGCTCTGACAGTAATACCTACTGGAGGGTTGCTGTGATGATTGCATGACATCATACCTGGGAAATGCCCAGTGAGTATCAGGTGCTCAATAAATGTTAGCTTCCCTTCCCTGGACCTGGGGGAAGGAGAACTGAGGGCTCCGGGATTGGTTCCGGGGATCCTGGAAGGGCCTCGGGGGGTGGGGTCAGGGGTAGGTAGGCTCTCACAATGGGCTAGAACTCTGCCTTCCTCTGAGTTCTCATCCACTTTGACTCCTCTCCCTGTCTCAGGGAGGGGAGGAAAGGCTTAGGATGAGTTGTTGGTGAAAGTTTTCCCCCTAGATTCTCCATTTCTTTCTTCTTGGCTGCACTTGAAGCTTCCAAGAGACCCCTTAGGTGGTGGCCACTGGCCTGCAGCCTGGTCCCCTCCACCCTTTGTACCAAATGCTTGTCCTGCCCCCTACTTGGTGCTTGTGTATTGGGAGAAATGACGGTGGTTATGAGGTTCTTCCGATGGATTTGGCGAAAGATTACTTGCTGGGTGAGTTTCAGAGAATGCTCCATCCTCATGACATGCTGGGGTTGGAGGTGCTGCTCCTGGAGGTCACGGGAACCCATCTGGGGAGGAGGCCGGGACACCTACTGCCCCTTTCCTTCTGTGCTTGCCTTTCTGCCGACCACTGTGCCCCTCTTGTCTTTCCTCTCCCTGTCTTGGTTCTTAGGTTTTCTTCTGGAAACAAAAAGCTAAGTCAACCTTCTTGGAACACCATGATTCCCAGAAAAGTGTATTGAAGGTGGAGAAGACTCCCAAGGTGGTTGAGACTTTCAAGTTGGTTGAGCCCTGCAAAGAGGCTAAGATTTCCAAGATGGAGGAGTCCCCCGAGGTGGCTGATGCCTGCAAGTTGACCAAAGCAACAGATAGGGCTAAGGTGGAGCCGGGTCATAGGGCCCGATCCCTGCTGCAGCTGCCCCGGACAGCTGTCAAGTCTGTCTCCATGCTCATGGTCTCGGCCCTGCAGAGCGGCTGGCAAATGTGCAGCTGGAAGGTTAGCACCATATTTCCCTAGTTCCCAGTGGTCCTCCCACCCTCCCAGAGCCCCTATGATTCATTCCTCCCTCCCATCACTTGTTCAGCATTTATTTTGTGTGCCTTTCCTAAGTGCCAGGCACTGAGGCAGGCAACCGAGGATACAGGGTGAACAGGACTAAGGGAGCCAAGGGAGCTACAGACAAGGTCATAGGCATTGGGGGTTCAGTGTCTTAAGGGTGTGACATGGGAGGTCAGTGGTCTGCGGGAGCCCAGGGAAGGGACATCTCATCCAGACCTGGGAAGTCAAGGAAGGCCTTCCTAGAAGAAGAGAGGGTGAAACTGAGGCCTGAAGGATTGGGCCTGCCTCAGGTGGGTTGAGGAGGGAGTGGGGGGAGCATTCCATGAAGACAGAATAGCAAGTGGGCTGGGGTAGGGAGGTGCTGGCCCAAGGTGATGGGTATGGGCAATCCTAGGGCCAAGGGCCAACTTGTGCAAGGCAGAGTGAGTGGCCATCTGTGGAGTTTGGCTTTGACCCTAAGAGCAATGGGAGCCCTTGTACGATCAGATTTTAATTTAGAAAGCTTGCCTGCTGTCATATGTGGTAGCTATTCTGGAAACGGTTGGATAGTTTCTTATGAAACTGAAAATGTAATTATCTTATGCCAAGCAATTGTACTCTTGGGCATTTATTCTAGATAAATGAAACTATGTGCACACAAAAATCTCTACATGAAAGGTTCCTAGCAGCTTTATTTATAACAGCCCAAACTAACCCCAGTGTCCTTCACTGGGTGAACGGTTAAACTGTGATATATCCATACTGTGGACTACTTCTCAGCCATAAAAAGAAATAAATTATTGAAGTAGATGAGTCTCAGGAATTAGTCTGAGTGAAAACAACCAATCCCCAAAGGTTATAGCTATACTGTATAATTCTATTTGTATTATATGTCACTCTTGAAATAACAAATTGTAGAAATGAAGACTCGATTCCTGGTTTAGTGCTTGCCAGAGATTAGGGTTTGGCGGTGGCGGGGAGGTAGGTTGTTTATAAAATGGCAACATGAGGAATTCTTGTGATGATAGAAATGTTCTGTATGTTGACTGTGGCAGTTCGATAGGTGAACCTGTGTATGTGAGATAAAATCAGGTAGAATTCAACACACACACACACACACACACACACACACACACAAATGAGTACAAGCAACAGGTGGGGGAGCAGGTGTGTGAATAAGATCAGTGGACTATGGATGTCAGTATCCTGACTATGATACTATACTGTGGTTTCGCAGGATTTTAATATTAGGGCAAACTGGGTAAAGAATATTATGAGGACTCTGGTATTTCTTGCAATTGCATGTGACTATAATTATCTCAAAGTCAGAAACTTATTTTTAAAGAGGGAAGTGCCTGTGGGCGCCTGGGTGGTGCAGTTGGTTAAGCATCCAACTCTTGATTTTGGCTCATGTCACGATGTCATGTTTCGTGAAATCGAGCCCTGCATTGGGGTCTGAATTGATAGTGTGGTGCCTGCTTGGGATTCTCTCTCCCTCTCTCTGTCTGCCCCTCGTCCCCCAATAAATAAATAAAATATTAAAAAATAAAAAATAATAGAAAGGGAAGTGTCTAGATCACTACCAAACCAATTTATTTTGGCCTTGAATGAAGTATTACAGCATTTAATAATAATAATAATAATAATAATAATAATAATAATAATAATAAAGTTCACTTGGCTGCCCTGTGGAGAGAGCAGGTCAGAAAAGGACTAGAGGAGAGGCAGGATATTTAAGAGGTAGAACTGTTGGGGTACCTGGGTGGCTCAGTCAGTTAAGTGTCTGACTTTGGCTCAGGTCATGATCTCGTGGTTCTTGAGTTCAAGCCCTGCATTGGGCTGTCTGCTGTCAGCACAGAGCCTGCTTCGGATCCTCTGTCTCCCTCTCTCTGCCCCTCCTCTGCCTTGTACGTGCTCTCTCTCTCTCTCTCTCCCTCTCTCTCTCAAAAATAAACATTAAAGATTTTTTTTGGGGGGAGCACCTGGGTGGCTCAGTCGGTTGGGTGGATCCTTCCACTCAGGTCATGATCTCACGGCTTGTGAGTTCGAGCCGGGCATCGGGCTCTGTGCTGACAGCTCGGAGCCTGGAGCCTGCTTCAGATTCTGGGTCTAACCCCCCCCCCTCCCCGCTCTGTCCCTCCCCCACTCATGCTCTGTCTCTCTCTGTCTCTCAAAAATAAATAAACATTAAAAAAATTAAAAAACAATTTTTTTAAGAGGTAGAATTGTTGCACCAGCTGGTTGACTGGATGATGGTGAAGGAAGAGAGACAGAAGTCAGAGCAGGCTGGAGCCATTCCCTGGGATGGAGAATGAAGGAGCAAGAGCACACAGGGGAGCAAGTAAGGAGTTTAGGGCATTGGGACAAGATGAGTTGAGATGCCAATAGGACATCTGCACGGAGGTATCTAGGAGGCAGTGGGATATACAGGCCTGGAGGTGAGGAGGGAGCTCTGGACTGGAGACAGAGATCGGGTGCCATTCTGACCTTCATTTGAACACAATCCCCATGAAGCCCTAGTGAGGACTCCAAGGTGAGTCAGACATGTTCCCTGTCTTTCAGGAGCTCACATTGTAGTGTAGAAGGCAGACAGGTGCACAGAACAAATAGTGTACGAAATGCCACAAGATGGGCCAAACATAAGGGTGGAGACAAAGACCATCCAATGCAGTCTGGGAAGGCTTCCTGAAGGAGGCAGTGCCTGAGCGAGGTCCGATGGAGGAGGTGGAACTAGACAGGCGGTTGCTGTTTATCTGGCAGTGCTTCCACCAGCGGTTTCTCCCTAGACCAAGCTACTTATGCACATTTCTCTCTCTTTCATAGTCATCTGTGAGTTCTACCTCCATTTCCTCCCAAATGAGGTCTGGGTCCCCAGTGGATACGTCAGAAGCTGAGATGCTGCGGGAAGTGTACCTGATACTGTGGGTCATTCGGAGACAACTGCGACAGCTGGCCCGCAGGCAGGAGAGGCGGAGGCGGCACCACATCCGGGCCCACACTGGCTCCCAGCCTGACACGGCTCAGGGCCTGAAACAGGATGCCCGGAGTCCCCTTTAGGGGGGAACCCCACATCCTCAAAAAGCCCCACCTCAGTCTTAGGTAAGGTTGATAGGAGAGGTTAGGACAGCAGGCCAGGAGTTGTGTGTGAGAAGTTTTCATACTGTCACCTCTCTCATCGGGAGCCTAAGCCCAGGTGTGGGGTCCCACTTATTCCCCTTCATTCCATTTATTCAATTTGTAAAAAAAAAAAAAAAAAAAAAAAAAAAAAATTATCAAAAGTTGGGAAATAAATATCAGATATTTCTGAGTAAATGGAGAGTGTGTTTGTGGATAGCCAGAAGCAATGAGGGGAACTCGGAGGGGGCACCTCAGGTCCTGCCCCAAATATGCCAGGGAGAAATTTGTGGGCTTGGGGGAGGGGGCTTTGGGGGGGATCAACACATCCAGGCCCTAGGCCCAAACCTACCTCCAGGGGCTGAATTGCCTTTGGCAACCCTGCCAGGCCCGGAGTGCAGCAGCACCCTTTACAGAGACACGCCACCTCGCATCAGGTCCTGAGCCCATGCTCTCCCGGGCAATCTTACAAGATGGGTGTTTTGCAGAGGTTAAGTGGCTTGTGTAAAGCCGGAGGGCAAAGATCTGCTGGAAACTGCCGGCTCCAACGGCCAGCGCACTGACGAGCCCCTCTGGCGCTCGAGGGCTCCGCCGCAGCGAGGGAGCCGGACAAGCGACGGTGGGGAAGGCACGCAGGCCCAGCTGGCCGCGCCCCGGCCGAGAGCGGCGCAAAACTACACCTCCCAGGGTTCCCAGCGGCGCCAAGGGCGGGGGCGGGAGCGCGGGGACGCAGGGGAGACCGGGGGGGGGGGGGTGGGGGCGGCGGCTGGGCAAAGGCGCCCCAGGGCCGAGAGTCCTGCTTACTGGTAGGGTGTCAGCCTGGCGCCCCGGGGCGAACGGCCCGGCGGGAGGCCGAGGCGGTTGGAGGAGGCTGGGGGGGGGGGGGGTGGCGGGAGGCAAGAGGAAGGAGACCGTGGAACCGCAGGTCCCCTCTCGGACTTAGTCCGCCCTTTTGCTGGTCCACGCGGAGGCGCAGAGGTGGCTCCCCAAGGAAATGCAGGGATATGTCACAAGTCTGCAAAATTAGGGGATTTCAGTGTTCACGGGCCTTGGGGGTGGCTTGGCGAAGGAGGAAAGGATGACAGCAGAGGCCCCGGGGCGGGGTGGTAGGGGGGAAGGGGAGGAGGAGGGAGGGTGCGGCTGGCTGTGTTGCTGGGCCTTGCTCACGTAGAGGTTAGTCGTGAATAGGCGGTGGGCGTGAGCAAAGCGGGGATTGGGGGATAGGGGGTGGGCGGGGGTAATGAGGAGCAACGGGGAGGGTTGCTGGAAGCGCCCAATTCACTAGAAGAGTCAGCAAACTACTCCCCTCACCAATTCCCGATCCCTCACTGCTCTGGAGGAGTTGGGCCCCCTTGCTGGGAATCCGGGGCATCTTTCCCAAAAGTCGGGAACTGCACCTGGCTGCCCAGTCCTATAGCTCTGCTACCCTGAGCCTATTAGCTGTCCACCGCACCTCAACCTTTACAGCCAGAGTGATACCAGCCACCACTTATTAAGTACCTATGGCAATTATTTTTTATGTCCTGTTCTAAGTAATTCTCATAGCAGCTTTATGATGAGGTATTATTGCTTCCGTTTTTTGTAAGAGAAACCAGGGACAGAAGGGTCATGTTTAATAAGATCATGCCGCTTTCATTGATCCAATTAATGAGTCCAGCTCAGAGGGGACATATAACATACATGTTAAACATACACACACATACCTGTTACACTGCAGGCGTTCAGTGCATTAAGTGACTTCACTGGGAATCTGTCTTGAGTTTAGTTAGCACGAAGTCAAAACCTGTTTTCAGGTGTGGCCTCAAAACGGGCTGATACACAGTGGCTCATTTCTGGAGCTTTCAATTACCAATTATTCCTCACATCTCCCTATGTGCCAGGAACCATTCTGGGCCTGAATGGCATTGGTACAGGGTCTGTGTCCAGAGGTTGGAATGGTTGCCTCACTGTTTAAGATTCAGGATCAGCCCCTCCAAGTCCTCTTCCTACTGGGGACCTTAAGGTTTCAGTGAGAGGGTGGTGGAGCAGGGTTAAAGGGTGCCCCTGAGGGTCACTGGCAAATAGCCTTGCAAGTAGCTACAGGCCCAGGAGCCATTCCAGCCTTGAGCCTGTGGGCTTGTGGGAAGGAATACTGCTCTCATTTTTCTTTGGCTTCTTTAACATCCTGGGAGTGGGAGGGGAGGAAAGGAAGAAGGTGAGTTCAGCCAGCAGCCAAGGGAGCTGTTTGCACCTCCCACCACTCTCTCCCTCCCCAGACATGATGGAGTCCTGTCTTGACTTGGCCAAACAGGGGAACAGAGACTTGCTTGAGAGAAAGGGGCGGGATGGAAGACAAGTCCACAGAACTTGCTTTTCCCAGATGTCTCAGTGCACCCAAGTGGCTTCCTTCCTCCAAATCCTAAATAATCCAGCCTAGAGCCCTGGAGAGGAACTTCCCAATGGGGAGGGAAGCAGAAGTAATCTCCTGGGGGTAGTGATTTGTGGGGAAGGATGCTTACTCACCCCAGCCCTCTCCTGGCAAAAAGAAGTGTGGGACAGAGTGACCTCCACAGAAATCTGCCTCCTGATGACAGTCTTGTGAAAAACTCCCACCTTGGACACCCTCCCCTCCCATCCCCATCAGACCCCAGGCCCTTCTCCTCCATCAAATCTGTTCCACCCCATGAGGCAGATGTGGTAGGACTAGGGATAGTCTGAGTTGGGACCACCGTCCTTCTTTCTTTTCAAAGCTTACCCATCCTATTAGAAGGGCCCTGGGAATTTGGGCAGCAAAATGAGAGTGCTGGTCCCACATGCCCTTGCTCTCTGCCCCATCTCCCCTTCTCCTCCGAGATCATCGGATTTCCTGAAGATTCCAAATCTTTTGTCCGGCTCCACCACACAGCAAAACGTGTCACACCCCTGCAGAAACCTTCCGGTAGTTTCCAATCATTCTTGGAAGAAAATCCAAACTGTTCCCTTTGTCTAAAATGCCCTTCTCTCAGATCTTGGCACGGTGGGCTCCTTGCCAGTCTGGATTCTGTACAAATGTCACCACGTCTTCAGGAACCCTTTCCCTGACAACCTAGAGATCAGGAGAGACCCACCGTTTGGCCATCTTCTGCCTTTCACCATGCTTTATCTTTACCTAGTACTTAACAGTATCTGAAATTATATTTATTTACCAGTGTACTTGCGAGGCAGCTGTGAAATGCATGGGAAGTGGTTTAAACTAACACTTCCTGGATGTGTAACCTTGGGTGAATCTGTTAACCTCTCTGAGCCTTGGTTTCCTCATCTGTAAAATGGGGAAAGCAGTTGTACCTGTATCACAGGGTTGTCATGAAGATCCAGGAAGTGATGCTCAGCACAGTATAAGGACTCAATAAATGTAGGCTGTTATTATTATAACAGTTAAGAGTGACAGTGTACGGTTACTATCCCCATGGCCCAAAACTGTACTGAATGAAACAGAAAGTAAACCTTCACCTATTATGTGGGAAGCACACTCCCACCAGCTGTCTTGTGGGCGCCATGCCATTTTGGAAATGACCAAGAACGCCATGTGCAGCGAGTACCAGGAAGAGCACTTGACAGAGAGTCAAAAGCCATTGGTTCTGGACTCAGTGTTGCTACCACTTCACCGCAGGACTTGGGCTGGTCACCTTTCTTCACTGGGCCTCAGGCTCTTCCAAGAAAATAATGAATTGAAGCAACTGATTGCTGTGCTCCCTGCCAGCTTCCAGGGGTTCTGCTTTGAGTCCTGTGCTCTCTTTATCCACCACATAGCCTTCAGGGTTGGGGAGATACATGGTGCCTTCAACTTCCCTCAACCTTGTTTCCTAACAGGCCAAAGCTGCCGCGAAGAGAGTTGAACCCAGGGAAAACATTCTTGGTTTAAACCTTTGAACCCAGAGACAAAAGTCTCAGCCCTGGACACCAGATCTTCTTTTCACCCACGTCACTCTCCCTGCTTCACCCTCATCCGCTGTCATATCTGAGCCCTGAGGAGGGAGAGCCAGCCCTCACTTCCCCTACAGGCACGAAGGCTTTGGCCTCAGTTATTCTCAGACATGCAGACAGGGTGTGTGTGTAGCTGCATGTACACAGATGTGTGTGCCTGTATGTACTTGCGGGTATCTGTAGCTATATTTTCACTTGTTTCCATTTTTCCCTCAGGAGCGGCAAGACTGAGATTAACTGAAGGAAAAGATTGTACATCCCAGGGCTGAAAATGCTGTCTGCCCCTTGCTGGAGCTGCCTATCTGCCCCGTGGGGTCATTCTGGGGTGCTGGGAATGGCCTAAGGGTAGGAATCTCCTCTTCCCTTCTTAGACCTCTTTGTTTCACGAGTTGAGCCCTCCTGTCCCACACCTGTCTGCCCACCTCACCTGGGATGCTGTATCCCTGCGAAAGCTGAGTCATGGCCTGTTTCCCTTTCCCTCAGTGCCTCCTGCAGTGAGTGGCTGTAGAGGGGCGGGTTTTGCAAGACAGGCTCAATGTTTTGTGTTGAAGGAGTCTGTGCAAGGGCACAACTGAGGTGTGACGGTGGCTGGCCCAAGCTGGGACAGATGAGGCCCTAAGAAGGCTGGTCCCCAGGATGCAGGGGCAGGTCTGTACTACCCTTCTCTGGCTTTCTCTCTGCCTCTACATTTACCCATGTGGTAAAAATAGGCCCAGCTGTTCTTCCTTTATTTATATGCTCCGACAGGTTTTTCGGCTGGGTTATGGGTCCTCTCTAGAAGCCCACAGAGTTTAATATCGAATTTAAGAGCCTTCACTCTGGAGCCAGACTACCAGGTTTTAAGTCCTGGTATGGCCTTGGGCAAGTTACTTGACCTGTGTCTCAGTCACCTCATCTGCAAAATGGAGGTAATGTAGGAATGTTGTGAGGATTTAATGAATTAATGCACAGAAAAATCTTAGAATAGTACTTGCCACATAGTATGTGCTGAATACGTTTGTTTTTATTATTATTTCTTATTGATATCTAGAAGCTCTTTATATATGAAGGGCATTAAGCCTTTCTGTGATATGAGTTGCAAATGTTTTAACACAATCCTCTTTTTTAACTTTTTATTTTGAAAGAATGTGGATTCACATGCAGTCATCAGAAATAATATAATATTGAGTGCCTATATGCCATTTATTCAGCTCTCCCACATAGAGGTGGCACTTTTTAAAAAATTACTTGACATGTATTTAATTTCTTAAAGTTTATTCATTATCGATGTGAGATCTTATGGTATTTGTCTTTCTCTGACTTATTTCACTTAGCACAATGACCTTAAAGTCCATCCATGGTGTCACAAATGGCGGGATTTCCTTTCTTTTTGTGGAATAATATTCCATCGTATATATTGGATGAAATCCAATCCCCTTACCTCAGCTGGTCCATCAGTGAGCTTCAGGTTTCTTCCATGTCTTGACTATCGTAATGTTATGATGGGGGCGCCTGGGTGGCTCAGTCAGTTAAACATCCGACTCTTAGTTTTGACTCAGGTCATGATCTCACGGTTGGTGAGTTCAAGGCCCGCATCAGGCTCTGCTCTGACAGCATGGAGCCTACTTGGGATTCTCTCTCTGCCCCTCCCCTGCTCACTTTCTCTCTCTCAAAATAAATAAATAAACATGAAAAAAATAATGTTATGATGAACATGGGGGTGCAGATACCTTTTTGAGTTTCTTCTTCAGATAAATCCCCAGAAGTGGGATTGCTGGATCAGATGGTAGTTCTATTTTTAATTTTTGAGAAACCTCCATACCATTTGCCATAGTGGCTGCACCAAGTGACATTCCCACCAGCAGTGCACAAGTGTTGTGTTTTCTCCACACCCTCACCAACACTTATAATCTCTTGTCTTTTTAAAAATGTGTTTTAATGTTTATTTATTTTTCAGAGAGACAAAGAGAAACAGAGTGTGAGTGGGGGAGGGGCAGAGAGAGAGAGGGAGACAGAATCCAAAGCAGGCTCCAGGCTCTGAGCTGTCAGCACAGAGCCCGACACAGGGCTCCAACTCATGGACTGAGAAATCATGACCTGAACTGAAGTTGGACGCTTAACTGAGCCACCCAGGAACCCCTCTTGTCTTTTTGGTGGCAGACATTCTAACAGGTATGAGCTTATTTACTCTTATTTTTCACCAAACAAATACAGTTTTGAAATTTTATATGGGGTTAGAGAGATCTTTGCGGTGTAACTTGGGAGTACGTCGTCTCTTCATGTAAGTCCTTTTCAGGGTGTCCTGTAGCCCTTAGGATGAAATCCAATCCCCTTACCTCAGCTCCTGGCGGTGGTCCCTGTCCACCTGCCTGACCTCATCTCTCTGGGTTTCCCCTTGCTGTCACTTCCAGTGTGCTTGGTTGGTTTCCATTTATTTCCTCCTGCCCCTGGGCCTTTGCAGATGCTGATTCTTCAGTTTTGAAAGTTGTTCCCCCACATTCTTCACCTGGCTTGCTCCCATTCCCCCTTCAGAGCTTCTCTCCCCCTCCCTCAGAGAAGCCTTCCCTGAGTCCCCGCCCCCTCCCTGGGCAGTGTCCCAGGGTCCCAGGCTTACCTTAGCACAGTGCCCCTCACGCAGAGGTGTTCAATGGATGTTTGGGGTAGGGAAGGCTGACTCATTGGGTATGCACTACTTGGTCCTGGCCTGTCCACTCGATGGGCTTCAGGGTTCAGACTCACTCCCTTTGGGGTCCTGCCTTTGGCTCCCTGACTCTGCTCCCCTCCCCAAGAAAACCTTTAAGACTCAGAAGCAAGCAGGGAGAAACACAAAGCCTGGGGCTGGAAGAGAGAGCCAGGGGAGATTAAGCACTGTCCAGACGGGTTGTTGACTCCTTGTCTCGGGTCTACCCCACAGAAAGCGGGGGTTCAGAGGTGACCAGGGAGAAGCCCGGTGTGAAATAGACAGGAATTGGGAGTCACAGGTGAGAACTCTCCTCGTCCCTAACAGCCTACTCAGATTTGTTTTTTCCCTCACCACACTGTCCTTTACCTGCTCTCCTCTCCACCCCATCCACAGCTGTGGCTCCACTTGTGTGTCCCTGCCCCTGAGGACAGGCTGCCACCCAGGACTTATTGGGGCAATACCTCCAGGCAGTACCGACAGGTGCCGGGGCACCTGTGCGGCACTGCCTCTCCTTTCTCCTCTCTGATGGCCCTGATTCCATCCTTTTCTGTGTCCTTCCCTCCTCCCATTCCCTGGTGAATGTCCAGGAGACTCTGGAGCCAATCAGGGAGAAGTCAGGACCTTCCACTCTCGATGTGAGCGGGAGCAAAGGAAGTAGGGGTCAGCACCACACAAGGTGGCTTCTCAGTCCCTTCCTCATGAACTCTCTGAGCAGAGAACCTGGCACCCAGCAAAATCAGTCCCCTGAACCCAGGGCAGTGTGGGAACGGGACTCAAAGCCCTCTCCTGTACCTTTTCAGGCTTCACGGAGTGCCCCGGGGTTGACTTCTAGAGACAAGCAAAACCCTCAGGGGGCAGATAATTAGCAGTGCACAAGAGATACAGCCAACTCAGAAAAACCCATCCTTCCTGGCTGTGTGACCTTGAGCAAGTGAGTTAACCTGTCTGAATCTTACTTTCCTTATCTGGAAAATACGGTAAATACTTAATGTCACACGGCTGCATGAATGTGAAGTGCCTTGCACAGGGCTTGATACATGGTGAATTGGCAGCAGGTGAATAGGTCTTCTAAACACACCAGAGAAGTGGTTCTCAGGGTGTGGTGCTAGACCAGCTGTACTAGCCGCACCCTGAAAATGGGTAGAAATGTAGACTCTCAGGCCCTACCCCAGACCCACTGAATCAGAATCTCTGAGGGCGGGGCCCACCGATCTGTTTTAACGAGACAGACGAAGTTTGAGAACCACTGCCATATTGAGCGGGAATGCAGACTATTAGATTCCGAAGCTTTCAGACACATCAGAATCACCTGGGAACTCGTTAAAAATACAGATTCTGGGGCACCTGGTGACTCAGTCTGTTGAGTGGGCAACTTCAGCTCAGGATGTGATCTCCTGGTTCCTGAGTTCAAGCCCCACATGGGGCTCACTGTTGTCAGCACAGAGCTCGCTTCAGATCCTCTGTGTCCCACCCACCCCCCCGCCTGTCTGCCCCTCCTCTGCTTGTGAGGGGCAAAATAAATAAACATTGTGGTGCCTGGGTGGCTCAGTCGGTTAAGCATCTGACTTCAACCCAGGTCATGATCTCACGGTTTGTGAGTTGGAGCCCTGCCTTGGTCTGTGCTGACAGCCTGGAGCCTGCTTCAGATTTTATGTCTCCCTCTCTCTTTCTGCCCCTCCCCCGCTCGCTCTCTCTCTCTCTCTCTCTCTCTCAAAAATAAATAAACATTAAATTTTCTAAATAAACATTAAAAAGGAGAAAAATAATACAGATCCCTGGTCTCAAAGCCAGGATTGAAGTGAGGCCTGGGAATTATATTTTAACCGGAGATGGGTTGGACGGGGGGGGGGCGGGCCGTGCACCAGAAGCTGCCCTGGGGAAAGGTCATGGAAGGCCCCTTGGGTAGTTGAAGGCTCCAGCCGGGGGTCCTGGGGACTTCCTTTGGGTGGGAAAGGTGATATAAAGCTGGAAACTGAAGGAATTTGCACTTTACCCTGAAGTCACTGAGGAAAGGATAGGAAGGGTACACAATGAAGGCAGTGCGTGCCAAACCTGGCCACCGGCCCAAGCCCGTGACGTCACCCCACAACCCCTGAGGCCCTGGCCGCCCCGGGGGTCTCTGCCGCCTCCTCCCTCGGTCCAACTGGTGTAGGTGCGGGGAGACCCAGCCCCAGGGCACCAAGCTCCGGGTGGGATGTCCGGGTGGGACGACAGCGCGGCACCACGCCGGCCGCCGAGCTGGGGGACCTGCGCGATCCGCCACCTCGCTCTCCTGAGCTCCAGGTGGCGCTGGCGTGCGCGGACGCCCGATCCGCCGAGGCTTTGCCACCGCCCTCTCGCCGCGCCTCTCTCGGCCCCAGGGTAGGAGCTGGCAGCGGCCTGGAGGGGCGGCGGCCACGGCGGCGGAGGGGCGGGAGGGCCTCCTGGCAGTGTCCGCGAACAGGGAGGCGTCCCTGTGTGAGCCTCAGACCCGAGCCTCTGCTCCTCCTCGCCGCGGCCCCTACGGAGCCCCTGCCCTGTGTCCTCGGGGTCCGCCCACCGTGGTAACTTCGGCCGTTGGACACTGGTTCCACCGGACAGTTAATTTCTAGTTAAAACAATTCCGGGCTTGGGTTGAGCGTCTTGAGGCTTGATTTCGGCTCAGGTCTTGATCCCAGGGTTCTGGGATCGAGCCCCTCGCTCCAACCCCCCACCCCTCCACACCCCCAGCTCTCTCTCTCTCGCGCGCGCGCGCGCGCTCTCAAATAAAGCCAAAACAACAACACAACACACACACACACAGACACACACACCCTTCTCAACAAGCTAGTGAAACCTGTCCCCTGCCCGGGAACAGCTAGCCTCTCTCGCCCTCTTGCTCTACTGTTCTTGCTGCCATGTCCACCATCACCGGAGCTCGCACTTCATGCCTAACAGAGCTTTGCATCCATCACCTCATTTAGTCCTGAAGGCAGACCGTCTCTTAGGCCCTAAGGCCATCACTGCTGGTTTCCAAATCAGTAAATTGTGGTTTAGAGGAGGTCAGTAACACCTCTAAGATCCCACAGTTAGTGATATTGGATGTCACTGATCACTGCTTTCCCCATTTCCCTGACTGAACCTAGGGGCCCCTCCTCCTTCTCTCTCGAGGAGCCCCCTCCTCCGTCCTCCAGGGCCAACGGTTACTGTTGTGTAGGTTGTGCACTGCACAACTCTACAATCAACAGACATGTATGGAACCATTAGGGCAATTTTTCACCACATAGCAGTAAAGGGCTTCAGGAAAGGGGCACATTTTTCTAATTTGCACAAAATTGCCTTGTGGGCTGCCCCAGTGTCCCTGCACCATCTCTCCAAGTTTGTTCCTCCTCTTCCCAGCAGGTGCATCTGCCATCCTACACCGGATTTGGCTTTCTACAGGACCATGGAGGTCTTCATAGAGCCTGGCCCAAGGGATCTACTCTCTTCTGATGGATAGTGCTCTGTGACATGACCTGATGCTGCTCCTCAGTGGGACCTGTACCTGTTAACAAGTACATGCTTACATGTGTGTGTGTTGGGGGTCACCTCATCGGCCAAAGCATAACTACCCCTTGCAGGTGAGAGTGTCTTGTAAGCAAGATGAGATTTTCCTGGTGGGATTTCTGGGGAGTACAGGACAAGTGGATGAGCCCTATGAACCAGGCATGTTGATCCTCCAAGCTGATATTATAAGGGCTATGAAGAGGACTCCCCCCACCCTCCCAGAACCACACTGGGCACCCTGCAGATTTGAGGGTGGGCAGAGAAGATCTGGAGAGGATGGATATGGTCTCAGGAACATCCAGCTCACTGCATGGATGCCTCCAGCGCCAAGTGGGGCAGAGATGATGCTGGGAGTGGAGTGATAGAAGCTGGCCTAGGATCTAGAGAAGAGGAAGAGAAGGATATGGAGGACCAGTCTCTTGGAAGTGGAGGAGGGGAGAGATATCTAGGCTGCATTGGGTAAGGGGGAACACCCTGAGCTGGGACCACTGGCCTGAAGGTAGAGAAGGAAGAGGAGATTTTGATCAGATTGGGGAACCCTGGTCTTGGTGCCCAATGTCCCAGCTTAGCTTCGGGCCATGTGGGGCTCTCTTGGAATGATGGCTTCCCATTCCAGGGCTTCTCCTGTTCCTCCATTTGACCTGTGCCCTGTTACCTCAGTTCCTTGCTCGCTGGATGACTCCCAAAGCACGGAGCTTGCTCCCGGCAGGAGATCTGACCTGCTCCACCGCTCCAGCTCTCACTGCACCCACTTTCTGCTTCTAGGGTTTTCTCTTTTGCCAAGAAGCAGTGGATCTCCAGCATCCATCCTCAGACCTGCCACTTTTAAGTTGCATCAGGATACTCACTGCTTCCTGCGGTGCCTGGTAGGCCTGGCTGGTCGGACACATCTATCCAGTCATCCTGAATTGCCACTGCTGGCTGGGGGCTGGCTGGGGAGACTGCCATGGCTGGTGGGGAGGGGAGATGCTAGAGTCCTGGGGAGAAGTGAGAGTCTTGGGAAGGAGAGAGGAAGGGGCTGGTTGCAGGAGATGCCAAGGGGAGGGGACCATCCCCTGGGTGGTGGCAAAAGACTGAACCCTGGGTGGTGGCAAAAGACTGAACTGTGTGTGTGTGTGTGTGTGTGGTGTTTGTGGGAGGGGATGTACTGCCTGGAACAGAAGCTGCTCAGAGATCAACTAATATAGTACCTCCACCTTTAATAATGAGAAGACTAAGGCCTAAAGAGGAAAGAGATGGTGTTGCTGGAGGGGGTGGGGGTGGGGGGGAGTCCTTTGGCTTCTGGACCCAGGCTCAGTCCTCTCTGGGATGTGAGTCCCTCCTATTCCTCTCTCTGTCCCCAAGCGTGGACTATGGACCTGGGGCAGCAGATGTGATATCTGTGCCCACAGGCACATCTTTGGCGACAGCAGTGTGGAAGGCCTCTTTCTCTGCCAAGTTCACTTCCTGCTGGACTACCTGGTTCCTGCTTGTGGCTCCTCAATCCCTCCAGCCTAGAACCAACCCAATTCCAGATCTTTGCTCAGCTCATTGGTGCCAGAGCAACACGCCTTTCTTCAGCCTAGGATGCAGATAGGAAATGTGCTGGGCATTTGGGGGTTTTCTTGGGGTAAGGACTGACACAGTGCATGGCAGAGAGGAGCTTGTCAGGGGTGGGGTGTGGGGGCTGGGTCCTAATTCCTAGGGCTCTGCTAGCAGCCCAGGTTTTGGTCTCCTAAAACTCAGTGTCTAAGGCCTCAGTTTCTTGAGCACGCTTCCTGGTTGCCATGGTTGCCTGATACTTTGGACATGATCAGTGACCAGCTGTGTGGCCACTCCCTGGACCTTGAGATGTTGGAGGCCGTTGGATGGGCATTGCTGGACAGAGACCCTCACCATTAACTTCTTCACACAAGACTTCCCCTAATGGCCCCTCCCTCTGTGCTGATATGGCCCCCATCCCTTTCCCTACATGGAGGGGCCCCAGTGAGTCATTCCTCTATAATGCCAACACCAGGCTTCCCTCCCCAGTGCCTCCAATACACCACCTGTCTGTCTCCCACGTCCCACTCTTCCTCCTCCTGTCTTTACCTGTTTCCCTTGGTAACTCTCTGGAGCCTGGGGAAGCCTTCTCAGGACAAGATGGTCCTTCATGACCAGATCCTTCTCACCAAGGGGCCTCCAATCTCAGCCCTCCAAGGGATCGGGATGCTGCCAAGGTGAGAGTATGGGTGAGATCCTGGGGAACACGGTGACCCAAGCCCGAGGTGCTGCCCAGACTTTTCCCCCAACTGTATTAGTTTTCTGGGGCTGCCATAACAAGTTACCACACACTCAGTGCCTTAAAACAACATAAATTCATTCTCTCATGGTTCTGGAGGTCAGAAGTCCGAAATTAGTTTCCCTGAGCCAAAATCAAGGTGCAAGGAGAGCTGTGCTCCCTCCAGAGGCTCCGGAGGAGAATCCATTCTTTGCTTTCGTCCAGCCTCTGGTGGCCACTCTGATCTCTCTCACATTGTCTCCTCTTTGCTGCCTCCTTCTTTTAAGGAGACTTGGGATTGGGCCTCATGACTCTGGGAGGTCATTATTCAGCCTCCTACACCACCCTTCACCCAAATGCACACACTCACAGTTGTTGATCGCTTGGTCTAGGAGCTGTGGAAATCAGCCAGGAAAGGAGTTGAGAAGTAGGAGAGGGCCCAGGACTAGCCCTAGGCCAAAGGCTCAGTAGCTTCTGGGTGGGCCTACCTGGGAGTGGGAGGGGGGAGCAGCAAAGTCTGGGGGGAACTGCCACATTTCTCCCCAAGTTGTACATCCCAAATAGTATTTGCCCAAAGACCTCTTTTATGCCACCTGCCCCACTTGCAGGTTGGGAAGCACTAGGGGTTATGGGTAAGAGCCTGGGTAGTCAGGCCCTGGGGCCGAGGTAGGCTGAGACATCACCACTTACCAGTTGTGGTTCTCAAAATGTGGGCTAGGGCCAGCAGCATTAACATCATCTGGGAGTTTATTAGAAATGCAATTTCTTGGGGCGCCTGGGTGGCGCAGTCGGTTAAGCGTCCGACTTCAGCCAGGTCACGATCTCGCGGTCTGTGAGTTCGAGCCCCGTGTCGGACTCTGGGCTGATGGCTCAGAGCCTGGAGCCTGTTTCCGATTCTGTGTCTCCCTCTCTCTGCCCCTCCCCCGTTCATGCTCTGTCTCTCTCTGTCCCAAAAATAAATAAAAAAACGTTGAAAAAAAAAAATTAAAAAAAAAAAAAGAAATGCAATTTCTTGGGGGGAGCGCCTGGGTGGCTCAGTTGGTTAAGCGTCCAACTTCGGCTCAGGTCATGATCTCATGGTTTGTGGGTTCAAGCCTCGTGTCAGGCTCTGTGCTGACAGCTCAGAGCCTGGAGCCTGCTTCAGATTCTGTGTCTCCCTCTCTCTCTCTGCCCCTTCTTGGCTCATGCTCTGTCTCTCTCTCTCTCAAAAATATATAAACATTAAAAAAAATAATAAAATAAAAATTTTTAAAGTTCAATTTCTTGGGCCATACTACAGACCTACTGGATCAGAAACTCTTTGCTGGAGCCTGGCATTCTGTGTTTTAACATGCCATCCAGGAGATTTTGATGCATTTTTAAAAATGTTTATTTATTTTTGAGAGAGGAGGGGCAGAAAGAGAGGGAGACACAGAATCTGAAGCAGGCTCTAGGCTCCGAGCTGTCAGCACAGAGCCCAACGTGGGGCTCAAACCCACAAACCGTGAGATCATGAGCTGAGCTGAAGTCGGATGCTTAACCGACTGAGCCACCCAGGCACCCCAGCTTTTATTATAATTTTTTTGGCTCAGCATAACCTAGCTAATTCATCCAAGTTGTTGTGTACCAATAGTATGTTCCTTTTGATTGCTGAGTAGCATTCTATAGTATGGATATACGATAGTTTAACATTTATTTGTTTGTTTGTTTATTTATTTAGGCTGATAGCAGACAGCCCAATGTGGGGCCGAATTCATGAACCGGGAGATCACGACCTGAGACGAAGTTGGTCACTTAACCAACCGAGCCCCCCGGCACCTCCGTAATTTAACTATTTACCTGGTGAAGGACATTTGGGTTGTCTCAAGTTCTTGGCTATTATGAATAAAGCTGCTATAACCATGTATATGAGTTTTGAAGTGCTCAGGGCTATGGAATTAGCTACCACATTCTGGGGGCCATGGGTGCTTACTGGGTCCATCATTGTTTCTAACGGCTTTTCAGTGGACAGAACTAGGATACGCTTTTCAATTTAAACTACAATATACCAGGGGTTCATAAGATACTTCCTAAATTCAATATGGCAGAGAATTTGCATGACATCATTGATTTTATATATGTATCTCTTTTCTACTAGGTGAAAATTCCAGTTCTGATACTATTAACATAAGTATGTTTTGTCCTACACATTTTTACCTATTTCCCACATGACTACTGAATATAACTTAAGGTTTTAGGGCAGGTGTTTTTTGTTTTTTGTTTTGTTTTTTTTTTAATGGCAGTTAATTTTGTCCTTAGGGTAGATCTTTGGGATGTACAGTTAAATTTATGTGTTTTCAAGTCATTCAGAAAAGCTCCCTTCCGTATTAAGTTAGGCCACCATGTAGAAACACATTTAGGTTCATTTATTTCATTTTACTTTCAACTTTTAGGGATTTTTAAAAAATATTTTTTATTTTTTGAGAGAAAGAGAGCGAGCATGAGCAGGGGAGGGGCAGAGAGAGATGGGGACAGAGGATCCAAAGCAGGCTCTGTGCTGACAGTAGAGAGCCGGATGCGGGGCTTAAACTCACTAACTGTTACATCATGACCTGAGCCGGAATCAAGAGTCTGACCTTAAGGGACTGAGCCACCCAGATGCCCCATAGGGGCTGAGTTTTAAAAATTAATTTTTGTCATATAGCTATGGAAAACATAGGCTTCAAAGTCAAACACACAAAACAAAGTATATCAAAGTCTAGCCTCTTTTGCTTTCATTTTGTTCGCTCCTTCTTACAAAGTTTTTGAGTTATATTTCCACTTAAAAAAAACGCAGGAATTTACATTTGTACCTCCCCACTCCCTGTCACAAATGAAGAGTAGAGGAATTTGTATACTTTCCTGCTGAAGACCGGATAGCCTCTAGTGTTTCACCCCTGAGATCCTCAGAAACATTTTTTTTCTTTCTTTTTTTTTTAATGCACGTAGCTATCTATGCCTTCTTCCACAGCAGTTTTCAGTACGATAAAGCATGTGAAAACACTCAAACTGCAAAGTGGCACACAAACTGCCTGTTGACGGAGTAATAACCCATCTGGGGAGAACCTCAAGAGTCATGAGCCCAACTTAGCACATTTCACACAAGACAAAAGAGGCTCACAGAACTGAGAGGACCTGCCCCAAGGAACACAGGAAACGGGCAAGCGATCCAGTCTCCTGCCCTGCAATCCCCCGAGCCTTTTTTTTTTTTTTTCTTTTTAAAAACTGTACTCAACATACAGGTAACTATTTTTATTTATTTATTTTTTATTTAAGAGAGAGAGAGAGAGAGACTGCGCGAGGAGGGGAGAGGGGCAGAGGGAGAGAGAGAGAATCTCAAGCAGCTCCACACTCAGCGGAGAGCCCCACCCCTGCTGGATCCCACAACCGTGGGATCATGACCTGGGTCGAAATCAAGAGTGGGTCGCGCCCCTACAGACACCAATTTTAAAGAGACGAATATTTTAGAGAGCCCTCGAAGGGGAAAAAGTCACAAACGGCTGCAAGGCTGAACGAGGCAGTTCTTGCCGAGGCAACCATGAACGCCCAGAGTCCCGGGAAGAAGCCGGGTCTGGGGGGTCAGAGAGCTTCTCCCTCACTCATACTGGGAAGCTCCCGTCGCAGTTGGCAGGCGACGAAACACACGGAGATGCCGTGAAGGCACCGAGTAGGGAGGGCCGACGTGAGGGCGCCTGACCGTTCAGTTAAAGCTGTCCCATTTGGCATAAAAGACTTGACACACGCACACTCCGGCTTCGAGCAGAAGTCAGATCAAGACTGCAGGAAAAAGACGCCACATCCAGGTTTCCAAAGAAGAAATGGTCCTCGTGAGGACCCGTAGGGCCTCCGCGGGCTCCAGCTCTGAAACTTTGGCTTAGGGGTGGGGCCGAGGTTTTGTGAGCGGAAGGCCTCGGGGAGACAGGGAGGGGAGTAACGGAAATGACGCTTAGAAGAGCCGATGGGGTGGGGCAGGGGCTGGTCTTTCCGCCCCGTTTGGGTAGGGGCAAGCGGTTTCCGGTAGCGACGTCTGGAAGGGGAGGGGCGGGGGAGAGGGGCGGTGAGTTTGTGTTCTGTGACCCCTGGCCTCTAGAGACCTTGCACTCTGGTAGCCAGACCAAGATGATGGGCTGTGAGGAGCCAGGGCTGGAATTGGTCGAAGGGGAGGAGGCCGTGGCGGCCCCAGGGCCACCCCCGGAACCCCGCGCCCCGGAGCCCAGAGCCCCTGTTCCCGAGCCTGGCCTGGATTTGAGCCTGAGCCTGAGCCCGCGGTCCGAGACCCCCGAACGGCCGACCTGCAGCCCTGGGCGGCGGAAGGGGCGGGCGGACCGGCGGGGCGGGGCCCGCAAGGGGCGGCAGGTGAGCTGGGGGAAGGCCTGCCCGCCAGCCCGCAGACGAGCCCGCGCCCGCCTCTTCACCGCCCCACTCTCTGCTCCCAGGTACGCTTTCGCTTGGCACCGCTCTCCCCTGTGCGGTCCGAGCCGCTGCTGGCCGCCGCCGCACCCAGCGAGAAGCTCTCGGCGCCGCAGGACCTGGGGGCGCCCGCGCAGCAGAGCAGCCTGGCGTTGAGTCTCGAGTTGCAGGCCGCGCGGGCTGCAGCCGAGGGCCAGTTCGATGCCGCGAAGGCCGTGGAGGAACAGCTGAGAAAGTCGTTCCGGACCCGCTGCGGCCTGGAGGAGAGCGTGGCCGAGGGTGAGAGAGAGAGACGGCCGGCGGGGCGCGGGAGTGGGGTTGAGAGGCGCCGCTCACCTCCGCTCCCCCTGCGGTCTCAGGGCTGAACGTGCCGCGCTCCAAGCGGCTCTTCCGAGACCTGGTGAGCCTGCAGGTGCCGGAGGAACAGGTTCTGAACGCGGCGCTGAGAGAGAAACTGGCGCTCCTACCACCGCAGGCCCGAGCCCCGCCCCCAAAGGTGAGGGACCTGGGCTTGAGGTTCGGCCTTGCGCCCTCCTCCCCTTCCCGAGTGTAACCTCACTTTGGGCTCCCAATTCCCAACAGGAGCCACCTGGGCCAGGGCCAGACATGAACATCCTTTGTGACCCAGAAACATTATTTTATGAGTCTCCACACCTGACCGTGGACGGTCTGCCTCCTCTGCGTCTCCAACTCCGGCCCCGCCCTCCAGAAGATACCTTCCTCATGCACCGGACACTGAGGCGATGGGAAGCGTAGACGTGAAGGCTCCCGGGATTGCTAGTTCGTATATTTGTGTTAAAAACTTTTTCAGAATAAAGTGGCTTTGCTAACAAATGGGACTCTTCTTGGGAGCCTTAAAATGAGGTCAAGCCTCAGGTTGGAAGCTGTCTGGAAGTCAAGTTTTTGGTCTTTTAGGAACTTGGTAGTGCTAGCAAGTTAACACTCCCACCCTCCCCACCCCCTTCAGTCGCAGACACTGCATTCGTTCCTTTGCGCTACTTATTTCGGGTCACTTGAACATGTGGGTCTCAGTCTGTAACCCTTTAGGGAGGCCTTCTTCCCTAAAGGCTCAAGGAGCCTGCAAGGCAACTAGCCATTCACACCCAGTTATTTAAATTAATTCCTTGCTTCTGCCTCTTAGAGCCTTCTCAGCTTGTTTCACCACATCCACGAGTGCTCAGTAGTTGTTGAATGAATATTCCAAGTTCCAGAAACAGCTTGACAAGCTGCTAAAGAGCTTCATGTTAAATTGCCTATTCATCTAGTTGCACATTACAACACAGGTGGGTGGGTAATCCTGGAGCAGGTGGGCAGTCTGGTCCATACTGCCTTTTTTCTAGTTCTACTTCAACTCCACTGTTCATTCTTCCTAAGTTGTAAATTTGCCTCTGTCCAAAGCTCCCACAAAATAATTTTTGTCAGTGAGATTTTTTGGGGAGGGGAGATGGCCTCTTTTCTCAATTTCCACTTAAGAATTCATATTATACCCCTTCTTCCAGACTAGAGTTCTGTGTGTGGATGTCACTAGCATTCAACACTCACTGAAAACTCTGTCCTCTTCCTTGTGACTCTAGTTTGGGCAGAGGAAGCACAGGTTCTACTGGGTGGCACCATCCCTTCCCCACCAGCTAGAAAGTGCCAGAAACCAGTGTGGGGGCCACTGCCCTGAACATCAATTTATTGTGCT
This sequence comes from Panthera tigris, assembly GCF_018350195.1. NCBI lineage: Eukaryota > Metazoa > Chordata > Mammalia > Carnivora > Felidae > Panthera > Panthera tigris. The sequence goes on along the minus strand of NC_056675.1, from coordinate 7,537,847 downwards.
GTTCTTACATTCCAGACCCAACCCCCTCTCCCAATGGGGGTCAGCAGAGGGAACGATTTTCACAGTACCTGCATGCTTCCCTGCCAAACTTCCCCCTCTTAACCCTCAGTCCATCTATCTGTGGTCCACTGAAACGCAGCTAGGGACAAGGGCTGAGGAGAAATGGGAATCTCCTTTGGAGAACAGAAGGAAGAGGCTAGAGAACTTGATACCCCCCACCTCCCATACCCGAGGAGAACAGGTCAGCAAACAGTCCATGCCATCCAGCCCAGTAAGCTGGGGGGTGGTGGGGAAGGGTGGAGATGAAGATGTCGGTAACTCCAGCACGGATGGGCTTGCTGCAGAGGTGGAGGGAGGAGGCTGGGGCAGCAACATAGGAGAAGCTTTCTTTGCAGATCCGAGAAAGGAAACGATTTTTGGAGCCAGAAAGGAAAGACCTTGGGGTACTTTCCTTTTCCCCCAGGTCCTTAAGAGCAGTGGGTAGCTTCTTCACACTTTCTGTTCAGGGGGCCACTTAGTGGCTGGGGGAACGGGCCTTGTGGAACAGGTACACAGAACGCTGGAAGCCTGAGGAGAGAGTATGCAATTAGTAGGGGTTGGCAGGACTTCAAGACTCCACAGGGTCTGTAGCTTTCTTTCAGGGCCAGCCTCGACATCCCTCCCCATTCTCACCAAATCAGCCAACCTTACCTCTGGAGGTGTTGTGGGGTGTAGCCACAAGCTCATAGCTGGAGAAGCCCACCTCTGGGGAGGTCAGGTAGGAAGTGAACTGCTCTGGTCTCAGCTGGATTCGATAGTAGTTCTTATAGATTGTTTCCTAGGGAGAAGGGCAGGGGACCACTTTAGTTTGCTGGCTTTTCCCTGGCGTGGAATGATGCCCACCCAGGGGGCCTATTCACCTTGTTCAGAAAGTACTTCTCTTTCTGCTTCCTTGAGGCCTTTCTTGTCTCAACTAAAGGAAGGATATCCCAATTTCCACCAAAATCCCAACTCACCGAGAGGGTCTTTCTCTTGCCATAAGATGACCAAGGTTGGGGTTCTAAGACCAGGATGCCCCCAGGACGTAGATGCCGGTAGATCCTGCGAAACATGCGCTTTAGCCCCTCATCTCCCCAATTCAGGTGCACCCACTTGGTGAGGCTGAGGCAGAGCACGACATCATACTCGGGTGTTTGGGCCTCCACCAGCTCATCTCGATCCAGGACATAGTTACCCTGAGGGCAAGAATTGGGAGCAAGGTCAACAGAGGCAATAAAAGAACCACTGCCCCCACACAACCCACCCTGTAGCCTCTAAGACAGAAAGTCCTACAGCCTCACCTTAGCCCTTGGCCACAATCTTCTCTGACACTTGTGAGACTAACTCCCAAATGGTGCCCTCTTTGAGTCTCATTTTCTTTTTTTCTTTTTGTAAAGTTTATTTATTTTGAGAGAGAAAGGGAGGGAGAGAGAGAGAGAGCGAGCAGGGAGGGGCAGAGAGAGAGAGAGGGAGAGAGAGAATCACAAGCAGGTTCTGCACTGCCAGCACAGAGCCCAACACGGGGCTTGAACTCACAAACTGTGAGATCATGACCTGAGCCAAATTCCAGAGTCAGACTTTAACTGACTGAGCCACCCAGGCACCGCCCCCCTCCCCAAGCTTTTTTTTTTTTTTTTCTTTAACTTTAGGTAGGCTTCACGTCCAACATGGGGCTTGAACTCACAACCTGGAGACCAAGAGTCCCATGCTGTATCGACTGAGCCAGCTTGGGGGCCCCAAGTCTCATTTTCTTGCTTTCCACCCTCCTGCCCTTTTCTGTTGGTGGTAAGCCAAACATAAAAAAGGAGCCTGAATAATTTTAAACTGAGCAAATTACCCACAAGGTCCCCAAAACTGGTGTGAAACTTCACAGAAAAAACACAGGTTCTCTGGAGACCCCATCCAGTACTTATTCCCACCCCACAAACATTGATCTGGGAGACCACTCAAGTCAGCTGAGTGACTCAACGTTGTAAAAGGACCTAACTCAGGTTTGAAAGGGAACCTGTAGTTCCTTCCCTGTAGTTGAAGCTGGCAGAGTTCCAGGCCTGTTTCCTTTCTCTGAGAGAAGTGAAGAGCCCCATCCCTTAGGAAACCTTTTCTAGATGATAAGCTCATCAACACCCTCTGCAAAGTCCATTCTTGCAGGCTTAACCCAACACACTGCCAACTGTTCCTGCAGACGGCCTAACTGGAATGTTTTATGGAGAGCTATGTGCAGTCAGGAGACAGACACTGAAGACACAATACCCCCCTCCTCCTGCAGAGGACTTTGACTCTTCCCCATTCCACCATCTAGGGTCAACATGAGATGATCTAAGGCCAAGACACTTAGGGTCCTGATCACCAACACTCTTCAACCAAATCTGGATCTAAGTCCCTCTCAAAATATTAGCCACTACCCTCCTCCTCCTCCCACCCCAAGACATTCCATGTCTGACACCTATCCCTTCATGCACCTTCATTCAGTGGGTTGGAGAGCAAACTTTCGGTCTGGACCAAATCTTCTACTAGAGCATTGGCAATAGCCCTCAGGGGAAAGTGGACTGGTCTGGATTACAGGCCAGGCCGGGAGCAGGGCAAAAGGAGTCAGACCCCATCTTGGGGCCAGCAGTCATGACAAAGGAGCCCAGGTAGAGCCCCCAGCTTTCCAGATTATAGGAAAGTGCCACTCGGCAGAGGCAGTCACAGATTCAGACCCCTCTCTTGATCTGGTTCTCCCAGCAAGGAGTGCATGCAGAAATCCTTCTGGGTCATAACTTTCCTCTGTTTTGTTCCTATTTAATCTCATCTTCACACCTGGCCCCTATCCCAAGAGCCTTCAGACCCCCTTACCGTGACGAAGACAACATTGTTGGGGAAGACTGATGTGTCTGCTCCATCCAAGGGCACTTGGGGTGCAGCAATGGGACCCCGGCTAGCTGTCAGTGAGGCTGGGAAGCAGCTTCTCTTTCGGACGGTTGTGGTCCCTTCCTCACTCTCTGCCCCTGGGTCCCCCTCAGAAGTCTGGGGTGGCAGACGCAGCTCCTCTGACAGGTAGTGTCGGATGTTTTGGCGGGCAGAGTGGATGAGCCGGGAATCGATATCCAGGCCCACCATGAGGGATGGGCCCCACTTACAGGCAATGCTCAGGGTCAGGTGGCCCACATTGCAGCCCAGATCTAGGACGTCCCGACCCCGAAACCACTCAGGCTTCAACACTCGCAGGCGCCCATCCTCACAGGAAGGATTGCGGTAACCATAGTACTTGCAATAATTCCCATACTGGAACTTGCACTGTTGCTTTTTGAAGATTGCTGCAGGTAGTGGGTAGAGGTGGTGGTGGTGGCGGCCTCCCCCACTCCCCCGGCCCTTTTCCTTGGGAACCTGGCCTCCACCCCTGGCCCCTGCCTCTGACTTGCTGGAAGTCCTGCGACGTTTGCGATGTCGTGAGGAGGAAGACGGGGGTGCAGAGGTAACTGAGGCAGCTGGAGGGGCTGAAAGGGAGCCTGAGGGACCCTGTAGGGCAGATGGAAGGGGAGACACGACCTCATCCCTGCAGTTGATGGCTGTGTTGAGTTCATAGGGCTGGGGGGCATCCCGGTTCTGGCCCCTATGCCGCTGCTGCTGTGTGGCGCCCTCCCCATGGAGTGAGGGAGTGAGGGGGGCTGTGGGAAGTACAGAGTGGCTATCATTCCCTCCAGATGCCTGCTGCTGCTGGTGGTGCTGTCCCCGGTGTCTATGCCGCTTCCGACCAGTCTTGAGTGGCGATGCAAGTACTACCTGGGCCTCATCAGTGCAAGTATTGAGACTGAGCGGGTCAGTAATATCTTTGGGGATGAGGATCTCCACTGGATCTCGCCCCTTGGCCGGAAGTGGAGAGGACTTAGGGGTCTCTGCATTGAGTGCGCGGCTCACTTCCTCATCCAGGAGACTATTCAGGTTCAGTGGATCAAAGATATTGCCTCCCAGGAGAAAGTTGGAGGGTAACACAGAATCACAGTCCGAATTAACCCGCCTGCGCCTCTTGAAGGCTGGATGTTTGAAGCCTCCACCACCCCCTCCTACATTACAACTATTTCTCCTTTTGCCCCCACCTCCCCCAGGGGGCCGGTGGGGCTGATAGCCATTTCGGGGCCGAGGAGGGGCAGGGGGACCCAGTTCTGTTCCGCCCCCTCCCCGTCGCTCCTCCCCGACGTCAGGGGGAGCGGCTCGCCCGTGGGGATCGGACAAGCGGGCCTCCCCGTGCGACTGCGCCTGGGGGCTGTCCCCTCGATGCTGCTGCGACTGGCCTCCCCGAGTGGATGTAGCCCCAGGACTCTCCTTGCCAGCCCCAGAAGCCGGGGCCCCCGCCGAATGAGCGCGCGGGCCCGGCCCACGCTGCGTCCCGCCGCAGAGCTCCCCGGAGGCGGCCTCTCGGTGCGGTTGCACCGTGGGGCCGCCCCCTCCGCCCGACTCATCTTTGAGCGGCGGCGGCGGCGGGGCCGGCACCAGAAACGGCTCCTTCTCCGCCGCCATCTCGATCATTTCCTCCCCTTATTCCGTCCCAGGCGAGGGCAACGAAGAGGGGACTAGGGGGCTTAACCCCCTCCCTAGAGCCCGCTCTCTTCCCCCCCCTTCCCCGAGTGCGCGCGCAGCTCTGCTCTTCTCGCCTGGTCTCGCGCCTCCCCCGAAGCGCGCCCCACTCGCCCGCGAGACCAAAACAAGATGCCCGCGAGAACGGAACAACTCGAGGAGTCAACCGCGCGTGCGCCGAGCTCTTTCTCCTCTACCACTACCGCTTCGCCGCGAGCGCGCACTGCTAGAGCGCGTTCCTCTTGCCCCTGAACCACGCATGCGCACTCCGCCACCACCCTGGTTGCGCGCGCATCAGAGTACGAACCAACTTAACGGCTCTGGGAGTTTAAATATAGCCCACCTCAGCCCTCCCCAAAGCCCACCACCCCAAATTGACACCCTACTTCCCTTCGCAGCTATGTCCGTCCCTACTGATATCCTTTGTCTCTGCCGCGCGATCCCACCCACCGTAGGCGGGGGACGGGGAGCTGGTGTGAAAAGGTCTCCTTGACACCCGACCCTTGTTCCTGAGGAATGAGTCTCAGCGGTCTCCGCCCGGCTCTAAACCCAGCAACCTCCCTACCCCGCCTCCTTCCTCCCCCTGGCGGGCAGCGCCTGCGCACACCCTTTGGGCTTGCGCGGGTAGAAACAGCACGTGCTGGAGATGACACCCCGCCCTCCACCCTAGAGGCGGGAACTGTTACGTCGCTTCCTCAGATTTGGTTCACGCAAGCGCGTCAGCACGATCCGAAGGGGCGTGGCCAAAAGAGCGGGGCGGACCTCATGAATTATTCATATTTGGTTCCCCCACCCCCCCCCCACCCCTCCCGCCTACCTACTTAGAAAGGCTTCCGAGGGAACGGAGGGGGTAAACCTAAAAGTAGAGGAAGAGAAGGAGAGGAGCGTACAGACGGTTTTCCTATAAACTGTCCTCAGCGAAATACAATAAGTCATTGTAACTCACCCCCCTGAGAAATATTCTCTGCTGAACTGAAAAAAAAAAAAAAAAAAAGGCACTAAAACAGCCGATGTTGTCCAACTTCCTCTTCCCCCGAAACGGCCGAGTCGTTCTCTCGCTCCTCCGCCTTCCCCCAATCGCGATCACCTGAGGACACCACGCCCTCCTTTTCGCCTCCACACTTAACAGCCCTGGCACCAACACCCCCTCCCACCACCCAACGCCTGTGTGCGATCCCCCAGCCCTCGGACTGCGACCCGACGCCCACCACGGCCACCCATAGCAGTACACCCCCTACTACCACCGCCACCTCGCACGCAGGCCTTCCCAAGCACACGGTGTCTTCGTGCAGCCTTATATAAAAACGAGTGTGGGCGGGGAAGAGGGTTGGTCTGCTTTGGGCCCCCTGCCTCGGCCAATGGGGAAGAAGCTATTCGGCGCCCTTTCCACAGGTTGCGCGTTCTCCCTGCCGCCAGGGCTTAGGGAGCGGGTCCTGGTGGCAGAGAAGGCGGGAGAGGCGAGAGTGGGCTTGCGGATAGTCTCAACTAAAATATCAATATAGGGCGTGGAGGAAACTAAAAGTTAGATTAGGAATCAAGAAACGAAAGGAGGAAGGAAAAGGCAGTATGGGACAGACGGAAAAGTTAGTAAACGGAAGATGTGCTTCACGAACGATCAGGCGCTGCTCCCGTCGCCTAAGAAAGTGAGACCACCGAGGATTATGGGATTTGTAGTTTTACGTGTCATCTGGTTGGAAGATGGCGGAAATGACAGCTGCGCAAACGCAGAAGCAGCTTCAGCTGCGCTTGCGCTTCAGTCCCCGGACCACTCCCCTGGGGTGGGAACGGTGCTTGTGCGTGGCCTCGCGCCTTTCCTTGTTGGCGGGAAAACTGAGCCGAGGTTGGGGGGCTTGCAGAACTGCTGCAGTGGCTCACTCTGCTCCTCGTCTTTAGGCCCTCCTTGCTCCAGAAGGTAGCTGGCTCTTCTCTGGTTGTAGATGAAAGGGCTGGGCTCTGCTAGTCCTCTGTCTCCTGAGGAGAAGTTTTCTGTTGAGGGCGACAACGAACTCTTACCCCTCCTTAGCATCTCCACCCCCCCCCCCCCCCGCCCGCAAACCTACCCTCAACAAACAAAAGTAATCCAATATCCTGGAGGGCAAGGACGAAGTGAGCGGGAATGAGGATCCTGGTGCTTCCTCCAGGGGTGGGGGTGCGGGCGCAGGCGGGAAGCTGAGGGAAATAATCTCCTGGGGCGGGGTGTTCTTGAGGTGGAAGAGAAGCTAGAAAGGCACTGTTTTACCCATTGAGGGGAATCAGGGACTTTTGACTCTGGTAACTCCGATATTAATTGCTGCCCTTAAGAGAGAATTGGTGAGAGAAAAGAGGGAAAATGGGGATCACCAAGAGTTCTAACCGCTGGTTTGAAAGGCGGAGTTAGAGTTTCAGACCTTGGCACCCATGTGAGGGGAGATGGAGCGGGGATTTAGGGGTTCCTGGGAATGTGAAAACCAACACACAAAGGCGGATGTGAGGTGGCTAAGGGGCACCTGTGGAAGTGTTGCCGTCGGCAGACAGCAAGGTTTAGAACATCAGCACTCAGGAAAGAAAGCCTGTGTTTTGGTGCGTAGTGGCCATATCTTTGTGCTTCCTTGCCCTTTGAGCTAATAAGCTTTAGTTCACCATGAATTTATTTTTTAAAGAGCTTATTTATTTTGAGAGAGGGCATGCGTGGGCGCACGTGTGGGGGAGGGGCAGAGAGGGAGAGAGAATCCCAAGCAGGCTTGAGGTGAGGATGGGGAGGTGGGGAGGAGGGTGTTTGAATCTCATGAGCTGTGAGGTCATGACCTAAGCCTAAATCTAGAGAGGGGGGCTTAACTGACTGAGCGACCCAGGCACCGCCCCCCCCCCCCCCCCATTAATTTATTGATAGGATTCTGTACAAGGTTTAGTTCAGGTAGTTACCACAGCAAATATCTTGTTACGTTAGGTATGGGTAGTGAAAGTAGCTGGAATCCTGTTTTTACACTCTTGTGAAATCATGCTTGCTGAGGAAGAAGAAAAAGGAAAGGCGGGGGAAGGAAATAAACTCTATGATTCTTTTTTTTTTTTTTTTTTAAATAACTATCATTCCTTTTTTTTTTTTTTCCCCAACGTTTTTTATTTATTTTTGGGACAGAGAGAGAGACAGAGCATGAACGGGGGAGGGGCAGAGAGAGAGGGAGACACAGAATCGGAAACAGGTTCCAGGCTCCGAGCCATCAGCCCAGAGCCTGAGCCATCAGCCCAGAGCCTGACGCGGGGCTCGAACTCACAGACCTCGAGATCGTGACCTGGCTGAAGTCGGACGCTCAACCGACTGCGCCACCCAGGCGCCCCTAAACTCTATGGTTCTTAATGGTGACATGAGTTGCCTGACTAGCTCAGTTGATAAGAGTATGAGACCCTTAATGGTGGCATGAAAGTAAGCAGGAGTCCACGTGCCATTAGACATTACTGCCAAAAGGAAATCAGACTCAGCATAAAGGAGATTAAAAAAAAATTTTTTTTATGTTTATATTTGAGAGAGACAGAGCATGAGTGGGGGAAGGGCAGAGAGAGACAGAGACACAGAATCTGAAGCAGGCTCCAGGTTCCAAGCTGTCAGCAACAAGCCTGAGGCAGGGCTCAAAACCCATGAACCTCAAGATCATGAACTAGAGTTGGAAGCCTAACTGACTAAGCCACCCAGGCGCCCAAGCATAAAGGAGATTTTAAATATAGTTTTCTAGGTTCATGGAGTCTGTGTGGACTGTGTGTCTGAGGACAATTCTAACAGGTTTGCTTTTATTCTCTTCAACCAAGGAGTCCAGGAACAATATAAAGAGGGAATAACTGGGTAGTTAAGAGAGAGAAATTTGTGAACACATTCTAAGTGGGGGGAGGGGGATTAATGGTTTTGGGAAAATATTGACAAGACTGAATTGTTGTTTAGCTAGATCAGTTCTCAAGCTTATTGGTCTCAGAACCCTCTTGTGTTCTTAAAAGTTACAAAGGACTCCAAAGATTGGTTAATAGCTATGTATCTTTTATTTATGTTGATATTAACATATTAGAATAAACGGGGAAAATTTTAAATTATTTTAAAATCATAAGTTATAATTAATAGTAAATGATAATGATATGTTGACCTAAATAACTTTATGGAAAACATATTTTTCCTAAATGAAAGAAAATTTAGTGCAAAGAATGGTGGTGTTTTACAGTTTTGCAAGTCTCTTTCATGTCTGGCTAATAGAAGACAGCTGGATTTTCATCTGTTTCTGATTTCAGTCTGTTATGATATCTTGTTTTGGTTGAAATGTATGAGAAAATCCTGCCTAATACAGATAAGCAGTTGGAACAGGGAGGGGGGCCCCCAGAGGTCTTTGGATCACATTTTGAAAACTGCTGAAGGAGATGATTTCAACTTAAAATCACCGATGGCTTTCAGTGTTCTAAGTGAAAGAAAACTTACTCTTTTTTGGAACACCTCATTCGCCTTACCTTTGTTCCCTTCATTCATTATTTCTAAGTTCTTTTTCTGTTCTTATTCATCCTCCTTTCTTACGTTGAGTGGTGGATCTGACTTATGGAACGTTCTTTTACTTTCATACTTAAAACTTTATTGAATTTTCTCCCTCTCTGTTTCATTTGAAGTAAAAACAAAAACAAAACCCCTCAAATGTTCTAGAGCCCCCAGTTATTTAGTAGCTAGTCAGAATGAAAGTTGGTGGTATTTTGTGTGCTTATTAACTGTCTGGTTTTAAAAATATTTCTCTCTCTTTGTGCTTTGTTTTAATATTCCTTATGTGGAAGGAGAAAATTCATCTGGAACAGAGGACCAGAGACTTGAGTTGTCATAAAGTGAGTGACTCCTGGCTTTTCCTTCTCTATTAACCAGGTTAGAGATTTTCTTTAAAAGTAATGTTCTTCATCACATCCTCCACTCTAGATTAAGGGGAACTATTATGTATCACTGCTTATAGATTTACTTTATTTTGTTAAGGATCCATGATTTTATCCAGTTGGTTGGAGCTCCAGTAACACACTTTGGCCTAGAGAGGTCAGTATAGGTTTAGATAATGATTTGAACCTAAATACTGGAAAATTTTTGCATTTTTAGGTGGATCAAAACACTCTATTTAAGGAATTTGGAGTTTAAAAAAAAATCACTTTTGAAGTGGTAATATAGGCATGTTACAAAATGCTAGAGATATAGAAGGGGGTGTATTAAAAAGCACCCCCAGCCACCCAGTTCTACTCCCTAGAGGTTAGTGTCTTGTGTATTCTTCCATAGATAGTTTGTGGATAAGTTTAAGCATATTAGGTAGATATACATTTAAAAAAATCAAATTTTGTCATTTCAAATACACTAATTTTCATTTTGCTTTTCCCCTTTTAGTATAGCTCATCTTGTAATTTATATTACCTTCATAGGGACTTCTCATGATCTTTTTTAGAATTCTGGAGTCTGGAAGAAAATGTATTTGTCATTTTTGATCAAATTAATATTCATTTTCAGCCTAACTGTATTCAGTTTTTAGCTTCTATTTAGAATTATCAGAAAGAAGACCAATTTGCTGCAGTGTTTCTTCCTTAATATGCCACTCTCCTTTTTTCCTAGAGTAAATAGACTTAGGGGGTTGGTGGTGATGAGTTAAGATGGAAACAATGAAAAAAATATGTTGCCCTCAATATATAGGAAAGGTAGTTGCTGCAGAACAGCACATCTGAATTATTCACATTTATAGAAGTAAGACAAGGAACAAAAAATATCAAAAGATAGTTTGAAAATACATTTAGCCATGCTGTGGACACACTAAGTCAAGCCCCCAGTACCTTTTGAATTCACCTTGGGATCTAGAGAGAGGAACTCTATACCCTGAGCAACCAAATGTTCACTATAATTTGGTCATTTGAAGGTCTTAAGTTTTTCACCTTTAAAGGGACATAGATAGATAGATAGATAGATATCTCATATATAAGATCCATTTTATGCTACTTTTGTGTCTGTTTATAATGGGAGATGATAGAGTTGGAAGACTGAGTTTCAGGTCCAGGGCCTTCAAATTACTCAAAACCAACAGCCAGAAATAAGATCATTGAGAAGAATAGATGTGTTATTAGTAGAATTTAGAGGCAAAAGTCTGGGTTCATCCTGTCTCTACCATGTATTAACACTGAGGCTTTAGGAAAATCACTTAACTGCTTTTTGCCTATTTTTTTTTATCTGTAAAAAGGTGAATTGGCATTTTATGACCTCTGAGGACCCTCCCAGAGGTACAATGCTTGTTATAATTGTTATAAAAATAAGAATGGCTTATATGCTTTAAGCCTAAAGAAAACTGGGTAGAAGAGTTATAAGAAGTTTAAGCTCATAAAACAAACATATTTTCCTTCTAATTAGTAGAAATAGTATTAATAGTGGAAGTGTAAACTGGAAAAAAATGTATAAATTATTGCAACTTCACAAGAGGAACCTTGGCACTCTGCTGGGCCACGAATGGCTCATAACTGTGTGGAGACAAATCTCTTCAGACTTTTGTGTGACTAGATGTCTCCCCATTCCTAACCCTCAGTTGTCTATCACTGTGAAAGGCCTGGTCCTTAAATCCAAAGTATCTGGAAACAGAATTTTCTGTGTATTTCAATGTGTACTTTTAATGTGTGCTTTCCACATGTGCTATAATATCAAAATGGTTGTGAAGCACTGAATTAGACTCTTGGGATATAGCATACCATAGTTAATAGCGTAGACTTTAAAATCAGGAGGGTTCAGGGGCGCCTGGGTGGTTCAGTCTGTTAAGTGTCTGACTTCGGCTCAGGTCATGATCTCACGGTTCATGGGTTCAAGCCCCGCATCAGACTCTGTGCTGACAGCTCAGAGCCTGGAGCCTGCTTCGGATTCTATGTCTCCCTCTCTGACCCTCCCCCGTTCATATTCTGTCTCTCTCTCTCTCAAAAATAAATAAACGTTAAAAAAAAAAAAAATCAGGAGGGTTCAAATCCTGAATTACTATTTATCAGTTACCTATTATCTCTAAGTCCCTCTAAGCCTAAATTTCTCCAAGTGTAAAAAAGTACCTATCTCATAGATTTACTGGGAGAATTAAGTGAGATGACATATGTAAAGGATAAAGAATATGGTTGATGCTCAGTAAGTATCACCTATTATTATTAGTCACGATTTTGATGGTGATAATGAAGCATACTGATGTAGCATAGAACATCTGCAAGTAGATAGATAGTTTCAGGATATAGAGTGGAAAGTATTAGATGCCTGTGACTAGCTTCTCTGGGGATGGCTGCTGGTTACCAAATATTTCTGAGCCTTGAATAGGGATTGCTAGAATCTAGCACATTGGAAAATTTATTGGACTAGAAGATCTAAGTAAAGATTATAGTGATGTTAAAAAAGGGGTTAAAAAGGGGGTTCTTTATGCATAGGGACCTCTGAATTAGGTCAGAGAATTGCCAGATTATTTGTGTTTTAAGTATTTAGGAAAACCTTGTGAGATGAGTTTATCCTTTTGAAGAACACTCTCACTTTTTAACTCTCAGGACTGTTCATACTGCTGCTGCTGCTGCTGCTGCTGCTGCTACTACTACTACTACTACTACTACTTTTTATACTTCCATCTATTAAAAACAGGCCCAAAACTCAGTTGGTTATGTTAAGCCCATGTCACCAAACTAAGACTAAACAGTTTTGGCTCTCCCAGAAATAGAATTTTGGTTTATAGTCAATCAGGAATCACTTGATCAGCACTATTTAGGTAATCTGCCTAATAGACCCCTATCATCTCCTATAGGAAAGTAAACTTGCAATAGGTAATTTGCTTGTTTGCCTAGTGTAACTTCCTTGTTCCAGCTCCCTTCTGCCTGTAAAAACTCTTTCATTAAAAAAAAATTTTTTTTAATGTTTATTTTTGAGACAGAGCATGAGCGGGGGAAGGGCAGAGAGAGAGGGAGACACAGAATCTGAAGCAGGCTCCAGGCTCTAAGCTGTGAGCACAGGGCCCAGTAAGGGGCTCTAACCCACGAACCACGAGATCATGACCTGAGCCAAAGTCGGATGCTTAACTGACTGAGCCACCCAGGCACCCCTAAAAGTCTTTCATTTTGTACAGCTCCTCAGAGTTCTTTCTATCTGTTAGATCAAATGCTTACCAATTCATGAATCACTGAATGAAGCCAATAAGATCTTCAACATTTACTCAGTGAATTTTTTTTAACATATCACTACCACTACTGACAAGTGCCTGCCTCACGTTGGACATGACTCTAGGCACTTAAAACATGAAGGAAAGTTGCTAATCTTTAAAACAGTAACTCTCATTATCCCCTGGCATGTGATTGGCACTGCTGAGGAGGTAAAAGTACAAGAGGGCAGAAAATGTAGTACAGCAGTCCCAGGTAAAGATCCTAAGCCCAACAAGACAGAGAGAGAAGAAAGTTTAAAATCAAGTTCAATCAAAGTCACAGCAGTTAATTTCTTTTTTCTAACAGAGGCACAAAGAAAGTGTAGCTTCTGAGCTAAATGATGGCAACGTTGCAGAGTAAAGAAGGTGAGTCAAGGATGAGGGAGATTCATTTTTTTGTACATTTCCCTCATTTTTTCCTTCTTTCTCAGTCCCTGGTAATGTAGATACACTTCCCACCAAAGGGAAGCTCAGTCTATATATATTTGGTATACACTTTGCTAAAGTTACTACTTTTCTAGAAACTTTGAGTGAAATATATACAACTTAGAAGCAGTCTAGCTCAAGAAATATATGAACTCATAGGGAGACAAAAGACATTTAAATATCTATAATACAAATTCGAATGTGATAAATGCCAGCAGAGAAGTATTAAATGTTATGGAAGCTCAGAAGAAAGAGATACTGTTTATACCTGGGAGGATCAGTGTAATTTTCATTGCACTAGTTTTTTTTTTTTTCTTTCAACTTCCTGATTTTCTGTAAAATTTTCTTTAAAGTTAAATGAACAAATTTTTAAAATTTCACATTTGAATAATTCAGCTTTCTGTATGTTTATATTTGTCACCTTTTAATTACTCAGTAGTTCGTAAACTTGGCTGAATAATCTAGGTGGCCTTGCAAAATGACAGATTCCTCAGCCTCACTCCCAACTGTTTATTTAGAATTTAAGGGGTGGGGTGGGGTGGGAAAGGAGAGGCCTAGTAATCTGATTTTGTTAAAAGCTCTCTCCAGGTAATTCTGATATGGCCAGTCAATGGGCAGTGCAGACACTTTCTGTGCTAGACTCTATGTTTCATAAATCCATTTGATGATCAAATTTCTTTCAGAACATGGGAAGGGGTCAAAGAAAACCTTCGCCCCACCTGTACAAAAAATTCATAGCCTGATGTGCTATAGCCCTAACTCACCCAAGGAGGAGACCCTGGGGATCAGTTCCTCAAAGGACAGGTTAGAGAAGAAGGAGGAGAAAGCAACCACAGAAAATGGTCCAAGCAGTGGCCAGGAGAAAAAAGGAAAGGCTCAAGACAAGCAAGCAGAGAAGAAAGAAAAGGTATCAGTCTCATTGATGGGTTCTAGTGGGACAGTTTCTTCTAGACATCCAGTCTAGACAGTCTTTTCATGTAGGGGAACTTTACCCTGTACTTTAAGTTTTTTTATTCCTTTCTTGGGGGTTCTATTTTCTTAAAGAGGTGAAAAATGTTTTGAAGAAAGCCTTTAGCTGGAAATAATAGGTGGGTAGGGATTGAGGTGGAATGGAGGTGAAAGTAAATGTAGTCAGAGGCTTTATAAAATTTTCCTTTTCTTTGATTCCTTTATTCCCAGGAAATCTGAGACAGAGTTTATAGAATCCTTAGGGACAATACCTTCATGCTCTCAGCCTTGTGAACTTACTGGCTGATCTAAAGGCTGGTCAGAGAGGAGACCTGGGAAAAGATGAATGGTTTTCCTTCTCTGCCCTTATCTCTGCAGGAAAAATTAAGTCTCACCAATGCAGAATTTGAGGAGATTGTCCAGATTGTGCTACGGAAGTCCCTCCAGGAGTGTTTGGGTATGGCTTATAGTGAGAGAAAAAGGGTTTCAGTTAGACAAGCTGTTATCTGAAGGGGTAGAGTAAATTGACAGCTTTTCTCCTTCCCTCCAGTTTCCTATAAGTAAGGAAATATTAGATGTCTTTGAAATATATATTTTTTTTAATTTTTTTTTTTAACATTTATTCATTTTGGAGAGTGAGAGAGACAGAGCATGAGCAGGGGAGGGGCAGAAAGAGAGGGAGACACAGAATCCGAAGCAGGCTGCAGGCTCTGAGCTGTCAGCACAGAGCCCGACGCGGGGCTTGAACTCATGGACTGTGAGATCATGACCTGAGCTGAAGTCAGACGCTTAACCGACTGAGCCACCCAGGCGCCCCTCTTTGAAATATTTTTAAATATTTCATCTATCAACAGGACTATAGCTAAACTACCTTATGGGGTACAGACTTCTAGAAAAATAGATTAAGTTGAAATAGATTACGTTGACTTCAGAATATAAATAGTCTCAGATAGTTTTTTTAAGTGTAACTTAAATTCACTTTCACATGTTTACAATATACTTAGAAAAGATAAATTGTATTTACTAGATTTGAAGAACTTAGTTTCCATCTACCCTTGTGTATTTGTTTCCAATACTTTTTTAACATATGCTCAGGGATTTGATTTTTGGAATAAAGAACTCTACAGTGTACACCCTGAGGATTTTGCCATATGTCCTGAGGCTAAGGAGAATAGTCTGATGTTTTCAGCTATTCTTAGGTGTACTTCTATTCCAAGAGAAAGTTTGAGGAACAAATGGTCTAAAACACATTACATAAGATTTCTTTTATGTACACAAAATAAAATTGACATTACTTGGCTATCCTGGAGCAAGGCGGATCAATCTGGAAAGACTTGCCAAAAGATACAGATTTGTAGTTTTTCCTGAGAATTTTAAGGCTTAAAGGTCTATGATCGGACAAAACTCCAAAGATGGACTCTTCTAGGCATCATTTTAACGGAAGGTTGCAGTTTAGAAATAATGGAGTCATTATTTTCTTTAATTGTTTCTCTGCTTATAGTATTTTGTTTTGGGAGAGATGGGATCTAGCCTTGATTTTTCAGAGACTTCCTGTGCCCAGCCCATAAGACGTGCCCAATTAGACAAGGAACCAGGAATTGCTTCTTCTACTGATAATGATAATGCTGATGGGTAAGTTTATCCCAGTGAGGCAAGTTGATCACAGGGTAAGTCTGTAGACTTAGCATTGGTAAATGGTTATCTATCTAGTCATTTTCTTTATATTTTATTTTATTTTTGAGAGAGAAAGAGAGAGCGTGAGCAGGGGAGGGGCAGAGGGAGAGGGAGACACAGAATCCGAAGCAGGCTCCAGGCTCTGAACTGTCAGCACAGAGCTGGATGCGGGGCCCAATCCCACAAGCCATGAGATCATGACTTGAGGTGAAGTAAGACACTTAACTGACAGCCACCCAGGTGATCCAAGTCTATCTAGTCATTTTCGTATCTCTATGGATTTCTCTCAGCTCAGGACAGATACCTGTTTGAACTGGGAAGAGTAGGCAAATAGATGGATAAGATGGCCTCTGGAGGCTGTGGAGAGCCTAGGATTTTTCTGTACTCCTGACTTTTATCCTTGGGTTTTTTCAAACAAAGGTATGACAAATGGCTCCTTTTTGCCTTTTCATTAAAAAGAAAATCTTATTTTCAGAGAGAAGATAATGGTACCTCATATTCTAGAGATTTCAGCCACTAAGGAAGCTGGAGTAACCTCTGTGATAGAGACACCTAAGCCAGGCCAGCCAGATCCTCCACCTTCTGAGAAGAAATTCAATAGATTCTCCTTAAGCAAAGGAAAGAAAGGAGCCCGTAAGTATAGTCAGATATACTTTGACATCTGGCTCAAGTACTTATTCCACAAAATTAGGGAATGGGACAGTGGGCAGGCTGAAAATTTTCGACCCAGGTCTTG
Organism: Panthera tigris; assembly: GCF_018350195.1. Lineage (NCBI taxonomy): Eukaryota > Metazoa > Chordata > Mammalia > Carnivora > Felidae > Panthera > Panthera tigris. Next base: position 7,521,332 of record NC_056675.1, on the reverse strand, counting down.
AAACTATTAGATTATGATCCTTCTTCCTCCTTTCACTGGCCCTCACTATCTATAGAATGTTTTGTTTATCTTCCCAGAAGATGAGAAAATGGAGAAAGCCCAAAGTGGACGTGAGCCCAGACAGAAAGCTCAACTGAAAAAAACAGTTCAAAATCATTCTCAGATCAGAAACCAACAAAAAGGAGAAGTCAGTGGTTTTGGTGAGTTCAGCATGATTTGGAAAACCTTCCTGGGTTTGAAAATTGGAGATGGAGGACAGAGGCAAGGGTTAGGTAGCTAGAGGAAATTCTGCAAACACAATAATTTATCTCTCACAGCTACTTGTAAGAGATACGCTGCTGTGGAAGAGAAGGCTTTCATTTATTCAGTTATTTAGTCATATAATCCATAGTTGTTGGATGCCTACTGTGTACCAGGCATTTTAGGATGTGCTGAGTAAATGTAGAATAAATTAATATATGCCTGTTGGAAGGGAAATAGGCTTGTGAGGAAGGCAAAAAAGAAAGCTACAAGGTGGGAGTAGACTTGAAAAAGTTTCCAAGAAAGGATACTACTTTTTTCTTTTTTGATTTAACTTTATTTTTTATTTTTTAAAATTTACATCCAAATTAGTTAGTATATAGAGAAGCAACAAGAAAAGATACTACTTGAGCCATGTGTTGAAAGTATCATTTAGTAGGGTGAACTGAGGTGGGGATGAAGGTCAGAGTGATATTTATTGGCAGAGTTATGGAGGAGAGCTAATGATTGTAGCTTTTAGGTACCTTGGGGGGGATAGAATGTTGTAGGGGGAGATAAGGTTATAGGCATGCAAGGGCCAGATCACAAAAGGCCTTACATGCCAGGCTAAGGAATTTGAATTTTATTTTAAAGGTAAAGAGGAACCATTGACCTCTTTAGGGGAAAGTTGGTAAGATTTGTATTTTAGAAAGCTCACTGTGCCACTGGCATGGGAGATGGATTAGTGGGAGCATGACTAGACCCACAGAAATAGTGATCTAAACAAGGAAGATAGGCAGTAACAGTGAAGAGGAAGAGACACATTTGAGATCTTTAGGAGGAAAGATCAGTATGATATGGTTACCAGTGGGATCTGAGGATGATCCTGTTTTCTGACCTAAGTGCTTGAAAGAACCATTATTTGAAATGGAGAATATAGAAGAAAGGGCACATTTTCAGACAATGAATTAGCTTTGGACAAGTTAGAGGGTCTGTGATGAGCTTTTGCATCTAAGAAAGAGGTCTGGGCTGGAAATACAGGTTTGGGAATCATCTGCATCAGTAAGAATGGATGAAATTTTCTAAGAGGAGGGTGTGGAGTGCAAAGAGAAGAGCAATGAATAGAAAACCCATAATGTTTAGGGGAAACATAATGTTTAGGGTTAAGCAGAGGAAGAGCTGCACAGGAAGAAAACTAAGAACTAAGAGAAAACTCAGAAAGGTAGAATCTAGGAGAGTATGGCATCACAGATGCCAGGGGAGGAGAGAATGTCAAGAAAGAGGGAGTGTTTAGCCTTGTGCTGCTACAGAGACATCAAAGAGGATAAAAATTTGAAAATGCTCAACGATATTACAGTTAGGAAGTCATGAAAAGTCAGAAAGACGGGACACAGAATTTGAAGCAGGCTCCAATCTCTGAAGTGTCAGCACAGAGCCTGATGCAGGGCTTGAACTCACAAACGGCAAGATTGTGACCTGAACTGAAGTCAAATGCTTAACCAACTGAGCCACCCAGGCGCCCCTAATTTATTTTATATTTTAATGTTTATTTATTTTTGAGAGAGATTGAGTGAGGGAGGGGCAGAGAGAAAGGGGGACAGAGGATCCGAAGCGGGCTCTGCGCTGACAGCAGAGAATCTGATGCGGGGCTCAAAGTCATGAACCGTGAGATCATGGCCTGAGCCAAAGTCAGATGCTTAACCACTTAACCGACTGAGCTACCCAGGTACCCCTTTAAGCTTTCTTTAAAAAAAAAAAAAAAAAAAAAAGGGACTTGGCCTGTGTGTCATGAGCATATGAATAAGTTGAGGGAAAATTATTTATAAAGGAGGAGAGAGTAAAGGGAATGAGAAGAGAGCCAGAGGGTTTATTCTTACTCAGAAAGGACACCTTAGCCTTTGACATTGGATGGAGGGCAGATAAACATGGATATAGATTTATTTATTCTTTTAACAATAGTTATTAATGCCTTATGTTCTATTCCAGGCATTGTGCTAGGTACTGGAAATATAGTGGTGAAAAAAATAGATAATCCTTCCTTTCATAGAATTTACCATTTTAGTGTTTCAGGTGATAAACAAATATAGAAAATAACCATGGTAATATGGGGAAATTTTAAAGTGTTTTTCTTTTAAATTTTATTTATTTCGAGAGAGAGAGAGGGGGAGAGAGAATCCCAAGCAGAGAATCTCTGTACTACCAGCACAGAGTTCGAATTCACAGTGAGATCATGACCTGAGCCAAAACCAAGAATTGGATGCTTAATTGACTGAGTCACCCAGCTGCCCCAGTATTGGGAAATTTTAAAATGAGAAATAAAATATATTAGACAATATGTTAGTAAGTTTAAAATTTTGAAAATAAATACACTTAACAATCTGGGGGGAAACAGGCTTGCACCAAAAACAGGCTTGTGCATACTTGAAAGAAAACTCTAGGAAGACTATGTAGACATCACACAAGATAGTCCAAGGCAATAAACTACTTTGTGTGTTATAATAACATGGTAACATAAGGAGCCAGAGATGTACGTCTAATTTGGGAATTGGGCGGCCTGGGTGATGCCATTCCATCTCTTGCACCTCTTGGTATGAGGGCAAGGATTGGATTTTTCACTGGGAGATGGAAAGTCCACTCCTTTGGCAGTGCTTGTTGAGTCGAATGTGATTGTCGTGAATGTGTAAGCCTCTTGCTATAAATGAACCACTCTTCCTGTTTCTTACAGTTGTCAGGGAGAGATGAGTCCTCCCACAGTAGGAAATAGAAGGGGCGGTATCTGATAAATACAATCAGTTTGGGGGAAGTGAAGGAAAAGAATGGAATGTCATGGCAGGAAATAACAGAGACCTAATCAAGATTGGGCCAGTCAGGGAACACACTTGTAAGGAAATGACATTTAAGCTGAAATCTGAAGGAGGAGTAGGATGCGGAGAAAGAATTTAGGGAAGGTGCAGTTTGGCATATTCCAGGTTTTGAAAGGAAGCCAGTATGATTGGAGTTCAGAGACCAAGGGGAAGTAAGGCAAGAAAGTGGCTCTGGATTAATGTACAAAGTAAGAATTTTAAGTGCATTGGGAGCCACTGATGAGGTTTTTTTTTTTTTTTTAAATGTTTATTCATTTTTTAGAGAAAGAGAGTGAGTAGGGGAGGGGCAGGGAGAGAGGGGACAGAGGATACAAAGCAGGCACTGTGCTGACAGCAGCAAGCCTGGTGCGGGGGTCAAACTCACAGACCATGGCCTGAGCCGAAGGTGGACACTTAACCAACTAAACCACCCAGGTGCTCCGAGTGGGGCTGACATCATCAAATTAATGTTCTAAAAGACTCCCTTTGTGATTAATTGAAAAATGAAGTATGTAGTGACAAGAGTAGACAAGTGAGTCCTAGGATTAGATACTTTGGTGGCTTAGATGAGGATGTTGAAAGTGGAAACAGAAGTGGATGGTTTTAAGATATGTGTTGTATGGGGGCGCCTGGGTGGCGCAGTCGGTTGAGCGTCCGACTTCAGCCAGGTCACGATCTCGCGGTCCGTGAGTTCGAGCCCCGCGTCAGGCTCTGGGCTGATGGCTCGGAGCCTGGAGCCTGTTTCCGATTCTGTGTCTCCCTCTCTCTCTGCCCCTCCCCCGTTCATGCTCTGTCTCTCTCTCTGTCCCAAAAATAAATAAAAAACGTTGAAAAAAAAAATTTTTAAAAAAAGATATGTGTTGTATGTAAACTTGTCAGAACTTGGTAATGAATTGGATATGGGGGGAGGTGAGAGAGAGGCAAGAATATGTTAAGATGATCAGTTTCTGGCTTGAGCAGTTACTTGAGAGGGGTGAGGAAAAGTAGAGAAAGAACAAATTTGTGAGATAAGATCAAACACTTGGGTTTGGGCCCATTAGGTTTGAGCTCTTTGTGACACATCCAAATGGTGATTTCAAGAGTAAAGTGGCTGTAGGAATCTGGAACTCAGAACAAAAGCTAGATGTATCATTCATCTGTATGTGGTCAGACATGAAGATGGGTTTCAAACCTATAGGAGTGGGTGAGTTTGCTTCAGGAAAAGTGTAGCATGGGGAACTAAGGCCGTGACTGGGCTTTGGAACCCCAGGGTTTAGAGACGGAATGGAGAATGAGGAGGGAGCTGCCAGAAAGATGGGGGGAGTGGGGAAATGAAGAAGGGGGAGATCATAGAACCCAAGGAAACTGGTGTCAACTGAAATACTCGTAGTTTGTCTGTGACATCAGTTTTCATTATCATAGAACTGTGTCATGAGCCTCAAGCAGTTTTCTGGAGCACATCATCCTCTCTTCTAAGTTGTTTGAGGGGAAACTTTATTTTATTTATGTTTATTTCTTTATTTATTTTGGGAGAGAGAGAGTGTGTGTACGTGCAGGAGTGCAGAGGAGAGGCAGAGAGACAGGGAGAGAGAGAATCCCAAGCAGACTCCGATTAGTGCAGAGCAGGAGGTGGGGCTCAATGTCATGAACCATGAGATCATGACCTGAGCAGAAATCAAGAGTCTGACGCTTAACCGACTGAGCCACCCAGGAGCCCATGAAAGGAAACTTTAAAGAATTGTGTGTTCTTTTATTGGAAATTTTATCTCAAGCCACAAATCTTTAGTTCTACATCATTAGGATTCGTTTTTCCTATTCATTTTCTCAAGAATATTCATTCTTTTCACAACCAACCATTTATTTTATTGATCTGTGTTTACTTTTATGGTCTCTGGCCCCTTTTCTCACTCTTTTTTTCTAGTCTTGGTAGATCACCTCTATAAACATCAAAAACAGTTACTGGGAGCTGTTTTTTGTTTTGTTTTGTTTTGTTTTGTTTTGTTTTGTTTTTTGGACAGTGTTGTTTTGCTTTTAAGTATACAAAGTTTCCAGACTTATATTTATCATATCAAAGATACAAGATGCCAGCATGTAGTGACCAGAAGAAAACCAGGTAGGAAGCCAGTACAGAATCTTCCAGTGGACCTGGGCCAGTTTGGCCAGTGCAGAGTCCTGCTGCCACTTGTCTGTCCATTGGTCCAGAGGCAGGGCTGGTGGGTGGCTTGGTGGCCGCCCTCACAGGAGGCCTGTGCATGAGTCAGGTCCCATGGGGGCTCTCTTGGGTAGCCCAGCGCATTAGCTTCCAACTCTGAATCATAGTATTTCTGTCTTGGTCCTTGATCAACTTTCTCTGGTTGCTGAGGCAGAAGGTACAGATCTGTTTGGGCTGGATGTTCTTGCCATCTCGGGTTGGGGCAGCAGCGTGGAAGAAGGCAGGCCTGGAGTGACACAGTTGGTTGCCGGTTGCTGCAGGCCTCGCCTATGAGCAGCCTGGGAGGTGCGGGTCTCCGTGGCCCCCAGTGGCAGCTGTGGTGCTGCATGCATGTATGCATCCCGGACTGGACAGCTGTCTTTTCAGACTAATGTATCACTCTCAACCAGTACTTTTTTCTTCAAAATAAAGTAATTCAAAACCTTAAATATGAGATACTTTGAAAGGACCCAAATGTAAGTCAGCTGCTTCTCTGAAGGATGATTTCAGTGGAATGGAGGGCATCCCTTATGTTCAGGCATTTAAGGTAAAACTTGACAGCGGGAGAGTGAACTTACGTGGAGAAACATGTTGGTTGGTGTTGTTAATTATGATCCTAGGGTGTATACCTATGTGCATGGTTATGCTCTGCTTCTTTAGCAATGCTCAGTTTCTATGAATGTAGGCACAGAAAAGGTAGCATGTGTTCATTCTGGGTTGTGTTTGCCCAGCTGAGTGGGAGGAAAAGTGGAGGGCAAGAGAGTTGAAGATGTCTGCACTAGAATCTAAGGAGTCAAACCTGAGTAAGAACAGAGTGAAGAAAGGAGGTTGCCACTAGACTGGCAGGAAGTTAGAGACCAGTAGATTGGTGACCTGGGTAAAGTGAAAGTTGCTATAAGGGTCTTTGAGCAAGTGAGATGGGAGACCATGCATTTTCATCAGAGAGGAATGTTTGGATCAGTGCTTCAGGGGAGTGTATGGTTCCTAAGGATGAGTGGATGGGGCATGCAGGAGGGGGAGTGCACCACTGAAGTGGAGTGCGTTACTGAGGTGGCATAGAGGAAAAGGTCAAGGAACTCAGAGAATGGGGTGCTTTTTGAGTTACTCCTGTGAAAACAGTGGCTGTCTGGGATGAGGGCAGGAGGTGGAAGGAGGAGGAGAAGGCTGAACCAGATGCCAGCATCTTTCCAAGGGAGATGAGAGGGTGGCATAGTCCCATGGCATAGATCTCAAGGGAGGGAGGGTTTTTATGGGAAGGATAGTAAAGGTCTGGAAGTGGTGATGAGGAGTAAGGATGATGTTGACCCCACTCTCTGGCCTGGGGTGTGTGAGAGGGAACAGACTCCACTTAGAGAGCTGTGGGTGGGGTGGAGTTGGGCAGGGGCAGTGTCATTGGTGCATCACCAGGTTTCAAAAAGCAGGTGGATGTTCAGAAAAGTTGAAGATATGTGGACTTTTTGTTGCTCTTGTCTAGAATTCCAAAGAACATAGTGGAAAGGTTTGGGATGGAGAGAGGGGAGGCTGTGAGGAAAATTGGGTCAACTTAGAAGATGTTGGTGGGGATAATGGTTTGGAAGGTAATAGATAAAAGGAATGCTTGGCCTTTGATCAAGGCCTGAAGTCAATAGTTGATTGAGTTCATAGACTTATCTCTGTCTTTTGGAGGAGGGTAATCTCAGGACTGTTGGTTCCAAAGACTGCTACCAATCACTGCAGTGATTTGGTGACAGGTAAATCAGTTGAGATTCAGATAGGAACTCTGGATGTTGTACACGAAAGATGCTGGTTAGCCCTTCAAAAGAACTTTCCAGTAGTGACAGGCCAGTGGAGAACGAGGCACGAGCCAGAAAGATGCCAGCCAACCTTTTCAAGAACTGTTAATACATTGGGGTGCCAGGGTGGCGCATCAGTTAAGTATCCAATTCTTGGTTTCGGCTCAGGTCATGATCTCATGGTTTGTGGGTTTGAGCCTTGCATCGGACTCTATGCTGGCAGCACAGAGTCTGCTTAGAATTCTCTGTCTCTCTCTCTGCCCCTCCCCTGCTCACTCTCTCTCAATAAACAAACAAACAAACAAGCAAACAAACAAACATTAAAAAAAAGAACTGTCAATATGGAAAACACTTGCTTTTTCCCCTGGGGGGAAGGAGAGATGATAGTATGGTATAGGAGAAAGATTGAGATGTGAGACATGGGATCCAAGTTCAGCTCTGCCACTGAGTTAGATTGATCTTCAGCAAGTCAATTATCTTCTCTGAGCTTAGTTTTCCCACTTATAAATCTAGGATTAGACTATTTGACCCCTAAGGCTCTATGATTTTAGTGAAGGTATATTGATTTTAGTTGGACTGAAGAAGGAAGAGCATATTTTTGTCTCACTTTTTTTTTTTTTTTCTGTTGCAGGTCAGTGTCTCGTCTGGGTCCAGTGTTCCTCCCCAAACTGTGAGAAGTGGAGGCGGCTTTGTGGGAACATTGACCCCTCAGTGCTTCCAGATAATTGGTCCTGTGATCAGAATACAGGTAGAATGGACTGGAGAGTTTTTTGTTTGTTTGTTTTTATTGTTCTTTCCTTTCTTTCTCTGTATGTATCCCTTAGATTAAATATGTCATAGATGTAGTTATAATCCCAGGGGTCCTTGTAGTGTTTGAGAGAGAGGAAGGGATCTTCCTTGTCATATCAAGATGAATCTGGCATAATGGGCTAGAAGAAGACACCCTGAAGAGTTATATTGTGGGAAGGGCCTGGAATCTAAACATACATTCTAAGTGGATTCCATCTTCTTCAGCATTAGTCTGACCCTGCTGGTCCTGATTAGGTTATTGGTGTTGGGTTGGTGGATAAGAAGGGATATGGGATCCATGGGGAAAAGTGGGTGAGAGAGACAGCCAGTGGTTTAGAATTCTAAAATGTTTGAAACCACTTGGAAGAGTATGATGATCTAACCCAGCCCAGTTATTTTAAGGATGAGGTAACAGAGTCTCAGAGAAATTGCTGTCATGATGTTATGTAGATGGAAGCAGGGTCAAATAATGTGGGTCAGGCAGAAGTTTGGAATCTCTTTCTGTAACATACATGGAGGCAGCACTCTTATTCTAGCTGTAGCTGCATTTCCTCCATGGGTCTTTGTTCTTTGTCCATACCTGTCTCCCAGTGCCCTTTTGGTCCCACCTGGTGCATACTCTTGTCCTCTCTCCTGCCCTCGTCTAGATTTTTACCTGATGAGGTTCTTTCCTTCCCTTCATTCCTTCTCTTTTTTGGCAGACTTGAAGTATAATCGCTGTGACATCCCTGAGGAGTCCTGGATAGGACATGAGAGTGATGTGGCCTATGCCTCCTACATTCCAGGATCTATCATCTGGGCCAAGCAATATGGTTATCCTTGGTAGGGCACCATGGCATAGAGCATCCTTCATGAACTTGGGAGTGGTAGATTCAAGCAAAGAGGGAAAGAAATAGCATTTATAATGGAAATGGTACCTGCCTTAGAAAGAACATGGGATGAGGGAAAAGATAAAGTACCAATCTGGGAGGCTTTGAAAGAACGTGTTTTCTAAAGGTTTCACAGTGGAGGTGGTATCTCCCTGGAAAAAAGCATCTGACAATTCTACTCTGGGTGGGCAAGAAAAAGGAAGGTGGCTTTATGGAATTTTTAAAACATTGAGATATGAGAGATATATAAAGTAGAGAGGACAAAGAAGGGTGGGATAGTTTCTTCTTTGGAGATGTCCTAGTCAGAAGAATTTTTCTCAGTGTTGATGGAAAGCCTAGGTTAAGATACTCTTACTAGAGGGCGCCTGGGTGGCTCAGTTGGTCAAGCATTTGACTCTTGATCTCAGGGTCTTGAGTTCATACCCCACATTGGGGTCCATGCTAAGCATGGAGCCTACTGGAAAAAATATATATATACTCTTACTTGGAAGATTCTGAGCTTCTTTGTATACTGATAGAAGTCACTTTAGTCATTTGGTAGTGACCACTGGGGGAGATCACCAAGGGTGGAGGTCTATTTTTAAGATCCTTTGTTTGCAAAACATATTGCTCTTTTATGTACATGTGTATTGGTGAATTTGTGTTCTGTTACTCTAAACCATGTAAACCCTTCCTCTTCTGTTCCCTATACCCATCTGTCTTCTCCAGGTGGCCAGGCATGGTAGAATCTGATCCTGACCTGGGGGAATATTTTCTTTTTGCATCTCATCTTGATTCCCTGCCGGTGAGTTTTCCTGGCTTAGGGTATGTAGGTGCTCGGGCCAAAATAATGAACAAATCCATCCTAATAGATGTGCAGAGTTAGAAACATAGACATAGCCAGAAGACATGAGTAGAAACTGACACTTAGCTAGAGTGACAAACACAGAAACAAGTACCCACATATAGAATACAAACTTGTATCTAATTAAATATTTAGTCATTACCAGGACATTTATGATTGTGATAAATATGCTTTGGTTGGGATTCTCGATGTCAGGATGGAAGAACAGCAGTCTGAGGTGGGTGGGTCAGGTTTATGGCATCAGATGAAGCCCAACACCTCTTTCCTTGTGAATCCTCAGTTCTTCCTCCACCTTTTTGGGTTGGAGGGCCAAAGCAAAGAGAAGGACTAGGGGCCATATGAGAACCATTTTTCTATTTCAGTCTAAGTACCATGTGACATTTTTTGGAGAGACAGTTTCTCGTGCTTGGATCCCAGTTAACATGCTGAAGAACTTCCAGGAGCTGTCCCTGGAGCTAGCTGGAGTGGTAAGCAGCCCTTGGTGGTCAGTTGTGGTACAGGTAACTTGAAAACTAAATCTGCCCTTTATTAAACCTGATTTTGTTCCAGGAGAAGCTGTGTTGGGAGAAAGTCCCATGTCTGACCAAGTGTGCAAGGGTGAGGTTATTCATGAGGGACTCTTCTTTCTATCAGGTTTGCAGCGGGATAATGACTTTTCATAGTCTCCTTCCTTGCCTGCAGGCAGGGGGCCTTCCTGAAGACTGTGGTTTTCTACAGTTTAGCCAAGGCAGGTGTGGCAGAAATGAGGACAGGTTAACTCAGATTTCTCAGCCTTGGTACTATTGACATTTTGGGACAGATAATTCTTTGTTGTGGAAGTCTGTCCTATATATTGTAGGATGTTTAACAGCATCTCTGGTCTTTACTGGTGTCTAGCCAAGGGGTGCTACTGCCCTTGGACTCAGTCGTGACAACCAAAAACATTGTCTCTAGACATTGCTAAGTATCTTCTGGGAGGCAAAACCACTCCTGGTTGAGAAACTAAAAATATTAATTAAAAATATTTCCTCCCTGTAATCACTTTGGATTCAGTCAGCCTTAAAAATGAGCAGAGGGTTACCTGGGTGTCTCAGTCAGTTGAGCATCTGACTCTTGATTTTGTCTCAGGTCATGATCTCATGGTTCATGGGTTTGAGCCCCCATTTGGGCTCTGTGCTGTGAGCATGGAGCCTGTTTGGGATTTTCTCTCTCCCTCTCTTTCTGCCCCTCCTCTGTGCTCTCTCTCTCTCAATAAATAAACTTAAAAAAAAAAAAAAAAAAGAAATGAGAAGAGGCCTACCAGCTCTGGGGCTTTTGAAAATCAGGCAGTGAGTATTAAATCAAGCAGCTGGATCTGAAGAAACATGTGAGAAGCTCAAAAGTGGAATTACCTGAGTTCCTTTAATCTTGCCTTTTCACATTTCCATGAGATTTACTTTGGAGAGGCCACCAAAATGTTGGTTGACAATATTGCTAGGAATTGGTGAAAAGTGTGTTGGGTGATAAAGGGAGATTATGTCTCTAAGCTCAAAAGATTAAGAATAGGAGTATCATGTCAATATCAGGAGCCAGAAAAGATCATGTCTGGTGAGTAGCAGTCTGTTGGAATTATTTCTCTACTATTTATCATTGACTCTAATCTTCTATTTCAGAAAAAGTGCAGGAACAAGGATTGCAGTCAGAAACTGGGAGTGGCCCTGATGATGGCTCAGGAGGCAGAACAGATCAGTATTCAGGTGGGAGAGTGTTCAGACTACATACCTGCTCCTCTTTGGGACCTGGGACACAAAGCAAACCATATACTGTCTACTAAAGAAAAGTGGCTTGTCCTTCCTCATCATCCAGTCTTAGTCTTAGAATTAGTCTTTTCTTTCCAGAACAGATTACTTTAGCTCCTTAAATCATTTATTCTTTTTCCTACCCTTGGGCAAATTGGATCTTCTCTCATCCTACATAGAGACAGTTTGTAGTAGGGGGCATCCTACCTCCGTATTTAACTTTAGATCTCAGATGTATGAGTCTTAACCTCTCTTTTATGCAGTGTTTACCCTCAAATTCTGCCTTTGGGTGTGCAGTGGAGAATGACAATTATAAGTAAACTGGAAAAAGAGATTATTATAAGAATATATTGCAGCATATAATTATATAACATAATGTAAATATATAATATAAAAATAATGTTATAATGTATCATAGTTAATCTTCGTAAAAATTTAGATAAACAGAATATGAAATTTTAAGTGAAAATGGTATGGAATATGAATATAAAGTATGTAACTAAAGTCTTTTTTTTTTTTAGCGTTTATTTATTTATTTTGAGAGAGAGAGAGCTCAAGCAGGAGAGGGGCAGAGATAGAGGAAAAGAGAAAGAATTCTAAGCAGGCTCCGTGCTGTGTGCTGTCAGCACGGAGCCGGACATGGGGCTCAAGCCCACAAACTGTGAGATCTTGCCAAAGTCAAGAGTCAGATGCTTAACCAACTGAGTCACCCAGGCACCCCCATAACTAAAGTCTTGAAGACAGAGGGGAAAAGTCATCCTTGGGAGAATAGTGGATGATGCTTTTGTTTCTTGGTTCCCTCAGGAACGGGTTAACTTGTTTGGTTTCCGGAGCCGATACAATGGATCTGACAATAGTCGGGAAGGAAAAGGTAGGATCAGTAAGAGGATAAGGATTAGTGAGGGAGGTGGGGAGAGGATGTAGAGAGGGAGATGGTCCTTCATGAGGGCAGAACTGAAACTTCATTTTATATCAGATATCATCCATCTAGTTCTGGATTCTAATAGGAGGCTCTCCATGAATGCCATTGACTCAAGTATCTGGGAGGGAGGGATGGATGGATAAATGGATGGGTGAAGAGAAGAATGGAGAGAAAAAGAGGATGGGGAGGGAGGGCACATGTTAAAGAGTGGTGGGTGTTTGGAAAAGGTGGGAACCGTGATAACCTAGGGCCGTGTTTTGTAGAAGAAATGCCACTGGGACATGAGAGGCAGAGTTAGAAGACTGCTTCTCTGGGATCAGCTCCATTAACTCATCATCTAATTTGTTGGATAAATTCTTTAGCCTTTCTTTCCTATTCCTGTTCTAGACATAACGCTTACTGGGGCTAACAGCCCAGATTCCCGCGTGGAGAAAGAAGGGGAAGAGGCCGTGTTGGAGGAGGTAGAGGAGGAGGAAGAAGAGGAAAAAGTAAGAGTGATCTTGGGGATTCCTTTTAGGAGATTCCTGTAGGACGTCTGGTTAGCATGGATTTATATTTACTATGGAACCATCCTATTCCTGCCTCAGGGTGGACCTGACTAGCTGGTCTTATCTTCTAGGGGTCTTCAGGGAAGGAGACCCTCTTTTTTTCTCAGTTATTCTCTCTAATGTCTCACATTTCTAGGAATTTATTTCTTGATTATCATCCCAGTTCCTAATGTAGTTTTTGGTTCTTACTAGAGCAATTTCAGAGAATAGCAGGGTGCCTCTGTTTACACTCTCTTCTCCCCTGTGTACACACTTAAGATATTCATTCACTTGTTTCCTTTGGGTATTTTCAAGCATATGAAATATAGGTTTTTAAAAAATATTTAAAGACTTTTTTAAGAGTGGTTTTAGGTTCACAGTAAAATTGAGAGGAAAGTACAGAGTTTCCATACCCTGTCTCCATACATGCATAGCCTTTCCCATTATCAACATCCACCAGAGTCATGCATTTGTTTCCAATTGATGAACTGACATTGGCACATTGTAATCAACCAAAGTCCATAGTTTACATTAGGGTTTACTCTGGTGTTGTTATAGTCTGAGTTTGGACAAATATATAATGATACATATACATCATTATAGTATCATACAGAGTATTTTCACTGCTCTAAAAATCCTGTGTGCTCTACTTATTCATCCCTCACCCCGCAGCCCCTGACAACCACTGGTCTTTTTATTGTCTCCATAGTTTTGCCCACTCCAGAACATCATATAGTTGGAATTATGTAGTATGTACCCTTTTCAGACTGGCTTCTGAGAAATATGCATTTAAGTTTCCTTCATGTATTTCATGGCTTGATAGCTAGTTGTGTGTGTATATATACATAATATATATACCTATTTACATATACATATTATATATATATATATATATATTTTTTTTTTTTTTGCTGAATTTTTCCATTTTCTGGATGTATCACATTTATTTATCCATTCACTTACTGAAGGATATCTTGGTTGCTTCCAAATTTGGACAATTATGAATAAAGCTGCTATGAACAGCTGCTTACAGGTTTTTGTGAGAACAAGTTTTCAACTCCTTTGAGTAAATAGCAAGGAGCTTGATTACTGGATTGTATGGTAAGAATATGTTTACTTTTGTAAGAAAACACCAAACTGTCTTCCAAAGTGGCTATACCATTTTGCATTCCCACCAGCATTGAATGAGATTTCCTGTTGTTCCACATCCTTGCTAGTATTTGGTATTGTCAGTGTTCCAGATTTTAGCCATTCTAATAGGTGTGTACTGGTATTCATTGTTGTTTTAATTTACGTTTCCCTGATGACATATGATCTGGAGCATCTTTTCATATTCTTACTAGCCATCTGTATATTTTTTTTTGGTGAGTTGTCCATTAAAGTGTTTGGTCCATTTTTTAAATTGGGTTGTTTATTTTATTTTTTTTAGTTTTAGGAGTTCTTTGTATATTTTAGATAACAGTCCTTTATCAGGTGTATCTTCTACCAATCAGCCGATTAATTATTTATTTCATGGATCATGCCTTTAGTGTTATATATAAAAAGTCATTGTCAGGGTGCCTGGGTGGCTTGGTCGATTGAGCGTCTGACTTTGGCTCAGGTCATAATCTCACGGTTTGTGGGTTTGAGCCCATGTTGAGCTTTGTGCTGATAGCACGGAGCCTGCTTCAGATTCTCTGTCTCCCTCTTTTTCTGCCCCTTGCATGTTGTCTCTTTTAAAAATGAATAAACGTTAAAAAAAAAAGTCATTGTCATACCCAAGGTCATCTAGATTTTCTATGTTATCTTCTGGGAGTTTTATAGTTTTACATTTTACTCTTAGATCTATACTACATTTTGAGTTAATTTTTGTGAAAGGTGTAAGGTTTATATCTAGATTCACTTTTTTGTGTGTGGATGTCTAGTTGTTCCACCATATTTGTTGAAAAGACTCATTGCCTTTGCTCTTTTGTCAAAGATCAGCTGACTGTTTTTTAATTTATTTTTATTTTTTTAATTTTTTAATGTTTATTTATTCTTTGAGAGAGAGAGAGAGAGAGACAGAGCAAGCAGGGGAGGGGCAGAGAGAGAGGGAGACACAGAATCTGAAGCAGGCTCCAGGCTCTGAGCTGTCAGCACAGAGCCTGACACGGGGCTCAAACTTACAGACCATGAGATCATGACCTGAGCCGAAGTCGGTCACTCAACCAACTGAGCCACCCAGGCGCCCAAGCTGACTGTTTTTATGTGGGTTTATTTTTTGGGCTCTCTATTCTGTCCCATTGACCTATTTGTTCTTTTGCCAATTCCACAGTCCTGATTACTATAGCTTTATAGTAAGTCTTGAAGTTGCCTAAGGTCAGTCTTCCAGCTTTGTTGGCTATTCTGGGTCTTTTGCCTTTCTACATAACTGTAGAATCAGTTTGTTGATATCTACAAAATAGCTTGCTTGGATTTTGTTTGGAATTGCATTGATCCTATTAGATTAAGCTGGGAAAAACGAACACTAAACAATATGGAGTCTTCCTTTCCACAGATGTGGAATATCTGTTTATTTAGTTCTTTGATTTTATTCATCAGAATTTTGTAGTTTTACTCGTATAGATCTTGTACATATTTTGTTGAATTTATATGTAAGTATTTAATTTTTTCGGTGCTAATAAAAATGGTATTGTGTTTTTAAATATCAAATTCCACGTGTCCATTGTTGGTATATAAGAAAGTGATTAACTTTTGTATATTAACCTGTATCCTGCAACCTTGCTATAAACACTTAATAGCTGTGGAGTTTCTGTCAATTCTCTTGGGTTTTCTGTATTGGCAATTATGTTATCGGCAAACAAAGACAGTTTTACAGTTGACCCTTGAATAGCACAGGTTTGAACTATGGAGGTCCACTTATGTGTGGATTTTTTTCAGTAAATACACTGGAGTACTGTAAATGTATTTTCTCTTCCTTATGGTTTTAATATTTTCTTTTTTTTACCTTTACTCTAAGAATACAGTATATAATATATATAATGGACAAAATACATGTGAATTATCTGTTATTAGTAAGTCAAAAGTAGGCTACTAGTGCTTAAATTTTGGGGGAGTCCAAAGTTATACACAGATTTTCCACTGTGCAAAGGGTCAGCACTCCTAACCCCTGCATTGTTTAAGGGTCAACTGTATTTATTCCTTCCCAGTATCTATACCTTTTATTTCTTTTTGTCTTACTGCTTTAGGTAGAACTTCCAATATGATGTTGAAAAGGTGTGATGAGAAGGGACATCCTTGCCTTCTTCCTGATCTTTGTGGGAAAGTTTCTAGTTTCTCAGCATTAAGTATAATGTTAGTTGTAGGTTTTTTGGTAGATGTTCTTTATCAATTTGAGGAAGTTACTCTCTTTTCCTAGTTTACTGAGAGTTTTTACCATGCATGGGTGTTGGATTTTGTCAAATGCTTTTTCTGTATCTATTGATATGATTATGTGATTTTTCTTTTTTAGCCTGTTGATATGATGGATTACATTAATTGATTTTCAAATGTTAAACCAGTCTTGCATACCTGGAATAAATTCCACTTGTTCATGGTGTATAATTGTTTATACATTGTTGGATTCAATTTACTAATATTTTTGGCCATCACTATGGAGTATTTTTGCATCTCTTTTCATAAGAGATATTGCTCTGTAGTTTTTTTTTCCTCATAATGTCTTTGTTTTGATGTTCAGGTAATGGTGGCCTCATAGAATGAGTTAGGAAGTATTCTCTCTTCTCCTTTTCTCTGAAAGAGATTATAGAGAATTGGCAGAATTTCTTCCCTAAATGTTTGGTAGAATTTACCAGTGAACCCATGGGCATGGTGCTTTCTGTCTTAGAAGGATAACTACTAATTATTGATTCAATTTTGTTAATAGATACAGACCCTATTCAGATTGTTTCTTCTTGTGTGAGTTTAGGCAGATTGTCTTTTAAGGAATTGGTCCATTTCTTCTTGGTTATCAAATTTGTTTGAAAACAATTATTCAGTAGTGCCTGGGTAGCTTAGTTGGTTAAGTGTCCAACTTGGCTCAGGTCATGATCTCGTGGTTCATGAGTTTGAGCCCTGCATTGGGCTCTGTGCTGACAGCTCAGGCCCTGAAGCCTGGTACACATTCTCTGTCTCTCTTCCCCTCCCCTGCTTGTGCTCTGTCTCTGTCTCTCTCTCTCAAAAATAAATAAACGTTAAAAGAATTTTTTAATAAAAAAAGAAAAGAATTATTCATAGTATTCCTTTATTATCCTTTTAATGTCCTTGGACTCTGTAGTGATGACCTCCTTTTTATTTTCTGATTTTAGTCATTTGTTTCTTCTCTTTTTCTTAGTTAGCTTGGCTGGAGGCTTACCAATTTTATTGATCTTTTCAGAGAACCAGGTTTTTGTTTCATTCATTTTCTCTACTAATTTCCTGTTATTAATTTCATCAATTTCTACTCCAGTTCTTATTATTTCTTTTCTTTTGCTCACTTTGGATTTAACTTGTTCTTCTTTTTCTAGTTTCCGAAGGTTAAAACTTAGACTGTTGATTTTAGATCTTTCTTCTTTTCTAATAAATGTGTTCAGTGCTAAATTTCCCTCTCAGTACTGCTTTCTGTGTATCCCACAAATTTTGATAAATTGTGTTTTCCTTTTCATTTAGTTCATATTTTAAATTTCACTTAGTTCAATATTTTAAAATTTCTCTTGAGATTTCTTCTTTGAGCTATGTGTTATATAGAAGTATGCTATTTAATCTCCATGTATTTGGAAATTTTTTGGTTATCTTTCTGTTATTGATTTCTAGTTAAAGTCCGTTATGGTCCAGGAGCAGACATTGAATGATTTCTATTCTTTTAAATATATTAAGTTTTGTTTTATGGCTCAGAATGTGGTCAATCTTGGCGAATGCTACATGTGAACTTGAGAAGAATATGTATTCTGCTGTTGTTAAAGTACTTGGAGAATTGACCTCTTTATCATTATGTAATGCCCTTTTTATCCCTGATAACTCTCCTTGTCTTGAAGTCTGCTCTGTTTGAAATTAGCATAGCTACTCCTGCTTTCTTTTGATTAGTGCTAGCATGGTGTATTTTTCTGTTTACTTTTATAATCTCTCTCTCTCTCTCTCTCTCTCTCTCTCTCTCTCTCTCTCTATATATATATATATATATATATATATATAGCTTTATGTTTAAAATTTTTTTAATGTTTTATTTTTGAGACAGAGAGAGACAGAGCATGAGCAGGGGAGAGGCAGAGAGAGAGCGAGACACAGAATCCAAAGCAGGCTTCAGGCTCTGAGCTGTCAGCACAGAGCTCGACGCAGGGCTTGAACCCACAAACTGCGAGATCATGACCTGAGACAAAGTCGGACGCTTAACCAGCTGAGCCACCTAGGCGCCCCTATAGCTTTATGTTTAAAGTAGACTTCCTGAGGACAACATATGGCTGGGTCTTGTTTTTTAATCCTGATAATCTGTGTCTTTTAATTGGTGCTTTTAGACTATTGACATTCACAGTAATTATTAACATAGTTGGATTAATATCTGTAATATTCGTTACTGTTTTCTATTTGTTGCCCTTGTTCTTTCTTCCTATTTTTGTCTTCCACTCTTTTTCTGCCCTAAGTGGTTTTAATCGAGCACCTTATATAATTCCATTTTCTCCCCTTCCTTAGCATATCAGGTGAGGTGTTCTTTTCCTTTGGCTTCTTTCAGGGCTTTTTCTTTTTTTAAGTTATTAAATTCCAGTTAGTTAACATACAGTGTAATATTAGTTTCAGGTACACATTATTATACTCAGCACTTCTGTACATCACTTGGTGCTCATCACAACAAGTGCACCTTAATCCTCAAGGCTTTTTCTTTATCTCTGATTTTCTGTAGTTTGAAAATAATATGCTTAGGTATAGTTGTTGGGCATTTATCCTTCTTGGTGTTCTCTGAGCTTCCTGAATCTGTGGTTTGGTGTCTGACGTTAATTTGAGAAACTTCTCAGTCATTATTGTTTTCAATATTTCTTGGGTTTCTTGCTTTTTAAATTATTATTATTTTTTTACATTTATTTATTTTTGAGAAACAGAGTGAGACAAAGCACGAGTGGGGGAGGGGCAGGGAGAGAAGGAGACACAGAATCCGAAGCAGGCTCCATGCTCTGAGCAAGCAGTCAGCACAGAGCCTGATGCGGGGCTCGAACCCACAAACTGTGAGATCATGACCGAGCCAAAGTCGGAGGCTCAACCGACTGAGCCACCCAGGTGCCCCGGGTTTCTTTCTTTTTTTCTTCTCTGGTATTCCCACTGTGCGTATATTATGCATTTTATAGTTGTCTCACAATTCTTGGATATGCTGTTCTTTTTTTTTTTTCATTCTTTGTTCCCTTTGCTTTTCAGCTTTGAAGGTTTCTGTTGAGATATCCTCAAGTGCAGCGATTCTTTCCTTGTCTGTGTTCCATCTACTAATAAGCCCATCAAAGGCATTTTTTTTCATTTCTATTACAGCATTTTTTAAAGTTTATTTATTTATTTTGAGAGAGAGAGAGAGAACAAGCGAACGAGCAGGGGAGGGGCATAGAGGGGGTGGGAAGAGAGAATCCCAAACAGGCTCTGTGCTGTCAACACAGAGCCCGACATGGGGCTTAATTCCATGAACCATGAGATCATTACATGAGCCAAAAACAAGAGTTGGACACTTAACTGACTAAGCCACCCATGTGCCCCTAATTTACTAGGCCATGCTAATGGCCTAGCTTTATTTCCTTCTCTTGTACATAAAGCCTTGTACTGACTAATATCAAATAGAATGGGAAGAATGAACATTAAAAAAAATTTTTTTAAAGTTTATTTTTGAGGGACAGAGCACAAGCAGGGGAGGGGTAGAGAGAGAGAGGGAGACACAGAATCTGAAGCAGGCTTGAGGCTCTGGGCTGTCACACAGAGCCCAACTCAGGGGTCAAACTCACAAACCATGAGAACATGACCTGAACTGAAGTTGGATGCTTAACTGACTGAGCCACCCAGGCACCCTGGGAAAGATGAACATTTTTATCTTTGTTGTCATTGATTTAAACAGTATCAGGCTCACAGAATCCAATTTGATTTCCCTTACCCCACCCATCATTTCTGTAGCATCCCACTCTATTAAAAACACAATTATGTGACTTAATTTATATTTTCTTATTTTTCTCTCCCATTTTCAGGACTCAACTTTGCCCAGTCCCAAGCCAGCCAAAATTCAGACAAAAAAACCCAAGGCAAGAGGTAAGCAAGCCAGCTGGGAACAGGTATGTGCTACCATTAAGGCAGGGCAGAAATAGACAATGGGAAGGGTCTGCAGGTCACAGGATCTTACTGCCTGTCTCAGCTTTAAAATCTGCAAAAATGGTCAAGGCTCCTACTGTGTCATCAGGGAAGCTGTCCTCTGCCAAGTGAGTACATCTCCTCGCTTCTGTGCACTGATTATAAAATATTAGATTAAAGGTGGAATGAATGTCTTATATTCTTAGCCAAGAAGGATGGCTTCCTGGAGAAGGCAGTCTATAAGGAAAAATGTAAAGAGAAGAAGATCCAGAACAAACAAACAAACAACAACAAGAGAGACAGAGAGAGAGAGAGAGAGAGAGAGAAATATTTGGGGAAAAGGAAGGAACCAAAAAAAACTCACTAGATTGAGAATGAGCAGAGGATGTGGGGCACAGACTAACTGTGGGAAGTCTATGGACCCTTGCCGAGCTGTCATTTAGAGAGAAATAAACAAATGTCCTTCATGGTTGTTGGTGGGGGTGATGCAGGCATAGCAGATGGACGAGATGGGATCCTGCAAAGGAAGACAACAAAGAGATCTCTGGGAAATGAATCTGCAACGCCTGTACGCATAATGGGAAGGAAAGAAGGACACAGGAATTCAGAGCCTGACCAGCCAGGTAAGGCTGAAGTCCTGGGAAAAACTATGGGAAATGAGGTTCAAGTCTGTGTCTCCCTTCCCTGGATCGTTTCTTAACTTTATAGCTTTTTGTTACTTTTAAAAAGAACAAGAATTAAGCATCTCAGATGGTAGAGTGCAGTACACACTGTAGAAACATAATGGTTATTGGTTTGATTTGATCCAAGCACAGGAGAATGGTGAGGAGGGGGGAACAGACATTTATCGAGTATTGCTGTGGGCTGGCTAGATAGACATTTGCTGGCTCCCTTGAATCTTTCAATATCTCTGTGACTGGACATTTGCCATTTTAGAGATAAGGGGATTGAGGCCCAAAGGGTTTATAATTTGCTGAAGACCCATGACAGGCATATGACTAGCATATGGCTAGAATCCAGGTCTTTCTGACTTCAAAGCCCATTTTATTTCTATTGAGAAAGATCATATTTCCTAGAGATATTTTTGTAAATAGGAATGTAGGGGTTTGACTTGTAAAAAGCCAGGACAGATGGCCTAATAGGGCTCTCAGTTTTATCACTTTTTCATCCAGGCCCTAAGAAAAAATTTAAAGCTCCCCAAAGCAAAGCTGCAGAAACCAACTTCCCTGAGGACAAAGAAGCTAGGATGGAGCCAAAGGGCCCGACCCCACCAGCTCATCTTGGGGCTTGTCCCGTGGTGGGGAAAGAAGGCTCAAAGTGTCCTCAGGAGGCTGGAAGCGTCCTCCATGACGATGAAGCCTCCAGTGACCTGGACCTGGAGCAACTCCTGGAAGATGTTGGAGAAGAGCCGGAGCAGCTGGAGGAGCCACAGTGTGGAGATGACCCTGGGGAGTTCACCACGACCTTCTTTGAGGAATAGCTGTGTGCTCCTGCCTCACCCGCTTCCACAGGAGCAGCAGAGAGAGCCCCTCAGAGGGTCCCTGAGAAGCTACTAAGTGTGGGGTTTGTTCCTCAGCTACAGGTCAATTGGCTAAAGTCACGGCTCTGCAGTTTATGTGTTAATAAAACAGGTTACCGGCTTAAGTGGTTCCATTCGTCTCTAACCACATGCTTCCCTTGGCTTCTCTCCCCGCCCCCCCCACCCCCCCACCCCGGTCCCTGTGGCATGTCCCTGTTTCTGGTGGGAGGCCGGCACAGTACAGGGATCTGGGAAGGCAGTGAGACCCAAGTCCTGGGAGGAGGCCGTCGAGAAGGGCAGGTCTGGGTTCAGACCTGGCTCAGCCACTTACTAGGTGTGTGGCCTTGAGAAAAGCACTAACCATTCTGGGTCTTCTCTTCACGCCTCCGGTGAGTGCATCCAGGACTGTATAAGGTTGTTGGTGATGCTTACATGAGTGATGCACTTAACGCGGTACATGTTATGGTAGCAGAAGTAGAATGGTTAGATAAGGGGGCAGAGTCTGGGCTCTGGGCTGGCTGCCAGTGTTTGGGGTCCCCCGCCTGGCCTGAAGGCGGTCACTGAACACCAGCACTGGAGGAGGGATCTCGGGTGTGAGCTACTTTTACAGCTCATTTTTGGCGAGAAGGAAAAGACAGAAGATGCCATCGGTTTCTCCTTAGGTGCCTTCAGGCAAATCCTACTAGTACTTTTATTTTTGTGGGCAAGGGCTGGGACGTTGAAGAGGGAATGGAAGCAGATGGCTCTGTTTCTCTCTGGTCCTTGGTGGCCTTCCACACCCACTGGCTTTTGTCTGTGTCTGGCCAGGGTTATTACTAGAAGCTGTGACCTTCTGTGCAGCTTAGTCTCAGGGAGTCCCCATTCAGTCTTGCTCACTGGGCCTTTACGATAGAATACAGGGTCTCCTGCGGGCTCTCCTTGGGAGGGGTGCAGGGAGGGGCTGCCGGTGACGAGGAGCTGGAGAGGGTGAGGGAGGCATAGAGGATGCCACCGTCATCCTGGGCTTCACCCTGGTGAGAATGAAGAAGAAGGGCTTGAGTGGAAGGGGAGCTGTCCCCAACTTAGAGCGGTAACCCCGTAACTGAGTGCCCCACCAACACCACAGTTCCTCTATTCCATCTACCCCACCTTCTCCAAACTTCTTTTTAATTCCTTTAGGCTCTAGTCTGGGCTGCTTACCTTGGGGTCCAGCTTGGGCTCTGTTTTTTGTCCTAGAAAAATTCAAGGTGTGCTGGGGTCAGGTGGCATGTCAGCCAGGGCAGAGAGATGCGCGGGGGGCCTTGGGGAGTGAGGTCATCTGCTAGGTCAAGACCAGGGTCAGGCCAGAGGGATGGGTGGGACAGGGAAAGAGGAGAATGCTGAGGCAGGTGTGTGGGCAGGGGGTGTGTGAGGAAGGGCGGACCAAGGTGGAGAGAGGGGAGTGTCACAGTAAGAATTTACCTGTAATCCCGATGTTCTCATACTTCTCCTCAGTGTTTTGGACCGATTCCCTGTGTGCGAAGGAGAGGGCGGGAAGTGCATTAGAGGCTGGGCAGAAGTGGGTTCAAACCTCTGTGGGAGCTCTGCAACCCCCTGACACTCAGGTGAGCCAAGGTTTGAGGCTCTCAGGAGGCCTGGGAGAAGATTGAGAGGCAGTTTGCCGTGTAGCCAGTAGAGGTCCTGAGATTCCCTTGAAGATAGATCATCCCGGAGAAGCGGCTTTGTTGGAAGAGCCATCAGAAGTGTGGTGATGGTCTTCTGGCCGGTGCCCAGGTGGGAAGGGAGAGAGGGGAGGGAAGGGGCTGGGAGAAAGAAAGAATGGAATAGGGAAGATGGGCTGGAGGAAAGGGGAGGATGAAGAAGAGAGCTCTGGAGGGAGGGAAAGAGGGAGAAGGCCTGGTGGTGGAGGAGAGAGAGGTGAGGCTAAAAGCTAAGGAGGGAAGTGGCTCTGAGAAAAGAGGTGTCCACTGGAAGGTGAGGAGGAGAGCTGCTGTCCCCATAAGGACCTTCCTGTTTCCCAAACAGGACAAGCACTCACCTGGCTACGGTTCTGGTTTTAGTCTGCAGACCTGTAGGGGAACAGCAGCATGTCAGGGTGCCATCCACAGAAGGCATCTCTCCTCCCTGCCTTCCTGCTCTGTGTGCTCTGAGACCACCCCTAGAGAGGTCAGGGCAGCGGAACAACTCTGTTGGACCCACCTGGGACTCTTGAGTGGCACCTGCTGGCACTCTGAGGCTGCCCAACCCTGTTCCGTGGTTGTCCTCAACACTAAATCAAGAGAATCGCTCTTGCCTGCTCGCTCTCACTCTCTCTCTCTCTCTCTCTCACCCTTCCCCTTTGCTTCCTTTCCCCTTCCTTGAATTCCTCACCCATCCCTCCACCTGCTCCTTCCACTGCTGAGCCCTGGCCCACCCACCTCCTCCTCCCCCTCCTTTGGCCCTTATCATAGACTCACAGCTCTCTCATGCCCTGATACACTGGCTTTCCATGTTTCT
Source organism: Panthera tigris (assembly GCF_018350195.1). Classification (NCBI taxonomy): domain Eukaryota; kingdom Metazoa; phylum Chordata; class Mammalia; order Carnivora; family Felidae; genus Panthera; species Panthera tigris. Next base: position 7,497,348 of record NC_056675.1, on the reverse strand, counting down.
CTCCCCTCTCCTGAACCTCATGGCTGGAATCTGTGTCTGCGCTGCAGCCAGTTTCTCTCCACCCTCTGCCACTGAAACCTCTGCTGTCCCCCTGCCACCATCTCCCCTCCTGTCCTTCTGAGTCTGTCTACAGCATTTCCCAAGGATCAGCCCCTGGTTCACAGACATCCCCTCCACCACCCAACACTATCCTGGGAGGTCCCATCATCGACAGGGACAGCCCTCTGAACACATGGGACTCCTATGTCCCCTCCAACTCTAGTGACCTCCACTCCACTCAGCCATACCCTGGACTCCTTTTTATCCCTGGGATTGAGAACTCTGAAATATTAAATGCCAGCATCATTTTTATACTACAACTTTCTTTCCTTCCAGCTCTCTTTTACTATCAGCCTGTTTGGTATATCTGTGTTTTGACCCTCTGATAATCCACTTTCTTTTGGGCTGTCCAAGCTCCCTGATGATCCTCTACTCTCTACTCCTACCCTTTCACTAGCTCCTTGACTGCCTGTGTTCCCCTATCCTTATGCCACACTTAGCTGACACAGCTCTAATTCTGGATGTGGCTGATGGCAGAGAATGCTATTTGCTTACCTGATATCCATTCATTTCTTACTTTTTAAAAAAGATTTTATTTTTAAGTAATCTCTATACCCAACGTGGGGCTCAAACTCACAACCCCGAGATCAAGAGTCACATGCTGTAGTGACTGAGCCAACCAGGTGCCCCACCATTCATTTCTTCTTACTTAGTTACAGAACCTTGATTTTATTTGGGGTGGCAGTATGCTGCCCTACTGATAGATGTGGGACACAGGAGTACATCCTAGCCAGTAAGATTCAAAGGGAAGTTGGAGGTAAGATTTTCAGGAAGCCTCTTTAAAAGGAGGACAGACAGCTGTGGCATAGTCTTTTTTTCCTTCCTTCCTCCTGTTTCCTGTCTGGGTTCAAAAATAATGGCTGGAGTCTGAGCAGCCATCTTGGATCATGAGGCAACCTTCAGGATAAAAGCCAGTGGCCAGGACAGTGAGCAGGAAAATAGAAGTCTGAGTGCCTAAGGACAATGGCCTCTGCTATCTGTTTCCTCATCCTTTTATATAGGGGAAAGCAATAAACTCAGTCTTAGTTAAGCCCTGTTACTTTTGGTCTCTGGTGCCAGCAGGTAAACATAACTCCTAATGAACAAGTCCCAGAGGGTTCTAACCTGCATGAGGAAAAACATGCGGCGATGCTTTTACACAGTTTATGGCTTCTCATCTGAGTTGAATTCTTAAATACTGTCTTCCATTTCCTCAATGACTATGTCACATTTTTCTTCATCTCTAACCCTCATCCTGACTCTAGAGACAACCACTGTGATTTTTCCTCTGCAGAATTAAAAACAATTCCTATACCTTTGAGTTTATCAATGTTTTTATTCATGGCTTTTATGTTTATGTCATATATAGGGAGATCATCAACACTCCATGGTTATAAAATAGTCTCACATGCTTTCTTCTGGTGCTAGGGTTCTTCCCCCCACATTTAACTCTTTGATTGATCTCCATGGAATTTATTTTGGTGCAAATTATGAGATAATATTATTTTCTCAGATGGCTGTTCAATTGTTCCATCACCATGTATTGAATTATTCATCTTTCCCCATTGATTAGAAATGCCAGATTTTAACCTACTAAATTCCTGAATATATTTTGACCTGTTTTGTCCTGCCTATATTTGGGCTTTTCTCTTTTAATACATTGGTTTATCTGTGTATGAATATGACAGCATTGAATCATTTTAATTATTGCAGCTTAATAATTACAGGTGCTAGTGCTCACATAGTCCTTATTCTGTGCCAGAATCTGTTCTCAATGAATTACATTTAATTGTTGTGACAACCCCCAGGGTGAGTACTATTATTATTCTCATTTTACCGATGAGTAAGTTGAGGCACAGAGTAATACAACCACTGCACCAGAGTTTCCCCAGCCAGGATTTGAGTGCAGGCAGTCTAGATTCTATGCTGCTCACCTCTGTGCTTTAATATCTGATAGGGCTAATCTCCTCTCACTGAAATCTTTCTCTAGAGGAATTTCAAATTAGTATTGGAGGGTGTTGGGGTGTAAATAATTAATGTCTCTAGCCCTGTCCTCTCTGTTAGCTATAAATGCATACATCCAAATTTCTGATGAACCTCTAGGCTCAGATGCCACACAGGTATGTCTAACATGTCCCAAGCTAAAGAATCAGTATTCCCCACCCCCCCCCCCCACCCTCCACCCCCAAACATGGTCTTTACCTCTTGTATTCTCTAATTTGCTTGGTGGTTTCATCCAAGTTCTTCCCACTCCCTTGCCCCTGCACCAGCCTGATCACCAAATCCTACTGATTTTCTCTCTTGAACTCTTCCAGAGTCTGGCTCTATCCCTCCACCTACACTGTTACTGCCTTAGATTGGCCTGGCCCACCTCTGGCGCCTCCATCCCGGATGTATCTGGATGGAGAACTGCTTCATGTTGCTTCTAGGAGCAGAGGCTCTTGGGTGTGATTTATAAGGTTCTTCTCCCATCTCTAGCCTCCTCCACTGCATGGAGTTGCTTAGAGTTCTCCCACTGCTTTCCCGTACCTGCAGGGACAGTGACATCTTCACCACCCTCACCACTTGCCTGGCTAATTCTCTTATACTCTTTGAGACTTTCTGTAGTGTCACTTCCTATGGGAAGTTCTCCATGATTCCCCTCCTCTGTCCTAGACTACCACAGCTCTTTTCAAATGAGGCAGTCACCTCCTTTCCTCTCCCTCTGCCACTGAGTTCCTTGAAAGCAGGACCCACACTTTATTTACACTTGTATCTCCAATTATAAGCCAGACCCTGCAAGATAAGCCCTCAACCAATGCTTGCTGAGCTGAGCCAACTTCCTTTCCCTTCTGCTCTCTCCTTACTCTTCCAAGAGCTGACCCTCCCCTCCCCGTGAATCAAAAGATGAAGATTAGGGGCGCCTGGGTGGCTCAGTCCGTTGAGCGTCCGACTTGGCTCAGGTCACGATCTTGCGGTCCATGGGTTCGAGCCCCGTGTCGGGCTCTGGGCTGATGGCTCAGAGCCTGGAGCCTGCTTCCGATTCTGTGTCTCCCTCTCTCTCTGCCCCTCCCCCGTTCATGCTCTGTCTCTCTCTGTCTCAAAAATAAACGTTAAAAAAAAATTAAAAAAAAACCAAAAGATGAAGATTGATGATAAATGATTAAGTCAAGAGACAAAAACTAGAAAATGATCAGATTTGTGGGGCGGGACTGGTCTGGAGCAATGGTTCTCAAACTGGATCACACATAGACACCACTTGTTGAGATCTTTAAAAATGCAGATTCCCAAGCCCAGACCTCAAGGCCAGCAGGGATCTGCATTTTTAAATGCAGGATGACCTGGGGTCATTCTGATACTGGTGGGTTCTGGGAAACATTCAGTCGGGAAACTTGGGGACAAGTTGGAGGCGTAGCCCAGAACCACTTACCTTTGCTTCTCTTCCACCTGAGGAAGACAATCAGTCCCAAAACTGCTATTATGAGCACAACACCAGCCAGTGCCACCCCGACTGCAGCTCCCACACTCAGGGGTGAAGATGCTGAGCTCCCATTGTTCTCTACGACATTGAGGTCAGCTGTGATGGTGGCTGCGGTGGTGGTGCCCTTGGTGGTTGCCTGGGCAGCTGAGAAGACACGAGAATTTAGCAGATTCTCCTCTGGAGGCTTGAGGTATTTGGATGAAACTGTTACATCTCATTCCCTAGTTTGGGGAATATTAAGGGTGGGGAGGAACTCCAAGAAGAAATTAAAAACATGAATGGAATAGTCAATTCCTTAGAAAAAGTACCAAAACCAGAAAGAAGCCAGCCCTAAGAAAACTCAGAGGAAAAAATTAATGAAACCTATGTAGGAATAAATTTATTAGGAAACAGGATAACAGAGAGAATAATAAGTGCAGGGAGTGGTTATTTAGGGGAAAAACAAACAACAAAAAACAAGAAAGAAATAAAACAGACAAGACTCTTGCAAACCTAACAAGAGTTTGTTGAAATCATTTGTGAGTGTATGCTCATTATAGGTTGATAAACTTAAAAAAAACTCTGAATTGGATGATTTTCTGAAACAAACAAAAATTTCTGAAAATGGAATTAAGAAGTAAGACACTTTCACTGATAGGTAAACAAAGAAGTGAGGACTCTTGGGGCACTGGCCTGGCTCAATCAGAAGAGCAGGTGACTCTTGGTCTCTAGGTCATGAGTTTGAGCTCCACACTGGGGGTAAAGATTACTAAACAAAGTAAATAAACTTAAAAAAAAAAAAAAAAAGGAAATGAGAGCCCTATTAAAAACTACCTATCATAAAGATTCCAAGCTCAGGAGGCTTTATGGGTAAATTCTTTTTTTTTTTTTAATTTTTTTTAATGTTTATTTTTGAGAGAGACAGACAGACAGACAGGACTGTGAGCAGGGGAAGGGCAGAGAGAGAGGGAGGCACAGATCCGAAGCAGGCTCCAGGCTCCCAGCTGTCAGCACAGAGCCTGATGTGGGGTTTGAACTCTCGAACCGTGAGATCATGACCTGAGCTGAAGTCAGATGCTTAACCAACTGAGCCACCCAGCTGCCCCTATGGGTAAATTCTTGTGAAAATTTAAAGAACAAATAATTCCCAGATGGATTCTAGAACACAGGGAAATATGGGAAAGAGGCAATTCTAATTCATTTCATAAAATGATAACATAACCCTGATGCTAATTTATCTATCTATCTATATTTTTTAATGCAGGTTAAAACAACAAAAGGCTGGGTTTTTTACCGATCTGAGTGGAGGAAAATACCCAGTAATTGAGCAGTGGAAGGATAGGTGGGTACAACCTTTGGGAGTGCATTTGTAAAGTGTAACATACCCAGGTGTGCCCTTTGACCCAGTGCTTTCAATGCTAGAAATTTATCCTGTGGAAATGCTGGGCAAGTGTTCAAAGGCCTGTATTTAGGGGTGTTCCTTGCAGCTTTGGGATGCCCCAACAAGCTAAACATCTTTATTTATTTTTTTACTTGTTTTATTTTTTATTTTTAAAAATTTATATCCAAACTAGTTAGCATATAGTGCAACGATTTCAGGAGTAGATTCCTTAGTGCCCCTTACCCATTTAGCCCATCCCCCCTCCCACAACGCCTCCGGTAACCCTCAGTTTGTTCTCCATATTTATGAGTCTCTTCTGTTTTGTCCCCCTCCCTGTTTTTATATTATTTTTATTTCCCTTCCCTTATGTTCATCTGTTTTGTCTCTTAAAGTCCTCATATGAGTGAAGTCATATGATTTTTGTCTTTCTCTGACTAATTTCACTTAGCATAATGCCCTCCAGTTCCACCCACGTAGTTGCAAATGGCAAGATTTCATTCTTTTTGATTGACAAGTAATACTCCATTGTATATATAGACCACATTTTCTTTATCCATTCATCCATAGATGGACATTTGGGCTCTTTCCATACTTTGGCTATTGTTGATAGTGCTGCTATAAACATCGGGGTGCATGTGTCCCTTCAAAATAGCACACCTGTATCCTGTGGATAAATGCCTAGTAGTGCAATTGCTGGGTGGTAGGGTAGTTCTATTTTTAGTTTTTTGAGGAACCTCCATACTGTTTTCCAGAGTGGCTGCACCAGCTTGCATTCCCACTAAACATCTTTAAATAGGACACTGAGTAAGTAGATACATTGTGATACATTATGGCATGGAGACACTCTGTGGCCTTTGTGTGTGTGTGTGTGTGTGTGTGTGTGTGTGTGTGTGTGTGTGTGTTTGTTCATTTTTGGGTGAGAATGCAAGCAGGGAGTGCAGGGAGAAGGGGACAGAGTATCTGAAGCGGGCTCTGACCTGATAGCAGTGACCCCAATGTGGGGCCTGAACCCAGGAATCAAACCATGAGATCATGACCTGAGCCGAAATCAAGAGCCAGACACTTCACTGACTGAGCCACTCTTGTACCTCCCTGCAGCCTTTAAAAAAAAAAAAAAAAAAAAAAGCGTAACTGTACATGTACTGAACTGGAAAGATAGGGGAATAAAAATAAGTTGTAGAGCAGAATAGTAATGTGGTTTGATTCTATTTGTGTTATGTATCTATATCTGTATCTATATCTGTGAGAGAGGACATTTCCGCAGAAAGAAGTAGTGGCTGGAGAGATAAAGTGCAGAGGGAGGAATAGACTTTTCATTCGACTCCCTTCTGTATTGTTTGAACATTTTTAAAAAGGCAGCATAAGTATTACCAGTACCTTTACTATTTTCAAAATTTAATGTTTATCAAAGTTACATAGGCACGTAAGTTAAAAAGTCCACACATTCCATAGTATATAAAGACAGCAGCCCCTGCATAAGCCTCTCACTCCCTTCCCACTCTACAGAGTCAACTGTTTTAGCACCTTTTAGTGCTAAAACCTTTTAGCTGTTTCTTTTGGCATTAACCTTGTATTTCTAAATCACAAGCATACACTGTTGTTACTTGAATGGTTGGAAGTATTGTTGCTTTACTTCCTACCATTGAAATCGAGGATTTAGAACTCTCACACCCCTGTTTTCTTCTTTTTACTGGACAGTCCAGCATTCGATGTCCTTTTCATGAGATGGGGTCTTCACTTGGCTTTTGGGACACCATTCTCTTGTGGCTCTTTTCCTGCCTCTCTAGCAGCTGCTTGTTGATTCCTCCTTTTCCCAACCTATAACAGTCATGGGCCCTTCTCAGTTCAGTCCTAGGACCCGCTCTCTATCTACACGCACTTCCCAGATAATTTATCCAGTCCCATGGCATCAACTATCAGCGACAAACTGATCCCACCCAAATTTACATATCCAGTCATCTCTTCCCTGGCTCTCCTGAATCCTGTATCTCACTGCCTACTTACACCTCTGTTTATCTTGTAATGTCTCAAATTACAGAACTCTTGATTTCCTCCCAAACCTGTTCCTACCACATGTCCCCCTCTCAGTAAATGGCAATGCCATCCTGTAAGAAGCTCAGGCCAAAAGCCTCAGAGTCACCCTTGCTTCTTCTCTCTTTCTTACCCCCCACATCCCATCATCTGCAAATCCTGTCTGCTCAGTCTTCAAAATATAACCAGCATCTCACCTGCCCTTGTTGTCACCCTTCAGGCACATCACCTCTCACTGGTGTCCCTGCTTGTGACCTTGCTCATCTTTACAGTCTTATTCTCTATACAACATCTGGAGGGACACTTGTACAATGCACATCAGCACAGCAGGAAACCCTCACTAGACTCATTACACTGAGTAAAAGTTCTTTTCTTGGCTTTCAAAGCCACACTGGACTGGCCCCCCCACTGCCTGTTCTGATCTCACCTGCTGCCACCATCAGCCTCTTTATCTGATTCAGCCACACACTTGTCCCACCTCATGGCCTCTGCCCTTGCTGATCCCTCTTGACTGGAACATTCTTCTCCAGACCTCTCCCTGACTTCCTACAGATTTGTGCCTAGGCTGGATTTTTATGCTGGCTTCTCTTAGATCCACTCCCCAGCTCCTCTCCACTTGTTTTGTGCCTTTGGAGGCTGGTCTTGGTGGACTCAATCCATGGGCTCTCTCACCAGCTGGTTCCTAGTCAGTAGCCAGTCAGAGTCACCATCCAGAGATGGAAGGAGAGAAGAGGGCAGATCATGGCATAGCCCTTGGTCCCCTGTCTGACAGGTCTTATATTAGGGTTTTCAGAGACACAGAACCAATGGGATATAGAAACAGATGTGGAGTTTTGAGGTGTTGGTTCATGTGATTATGATAGCTGAGAAGCCAGAGTTTGCTATCTCTAAACAAAAGGCCCAGGAAAGCTAGTGATGTAGTTCTAGGCCCAGACCTGTGGGTCTGAGAACCAGGGGGACCAGTGAGATTCCAAAGTCCCAAGAACCAAGAGCTCCAAAGTCTGAGAGCAGGAGAAGTGGAGATCCCTGCCCATCCTCTACTTTTTTGTTCCTTTAGTTCTCTCAAGGGTTTGGATGATGCCCACCCACTGCTAGACTCTTCTGGAAATACCATTACAGACTATCCAGAAAGAATGTCTTATCAGATCTCTGAGCATCCTGTAAGCTCACTCAAAACTAACCATCCCAGATATGTTGACTCTATCTCCCCAGAGGCTACAGCTCATCACTGGGTCCCCCTTCTTCCTACTCTGTTCCTCAGTCCTGGGGATGGTCTTAGGGGTCTCCCATCCCTGACTGGTTTCCCCATCCTGTGCCCTACTCTAAACTCTCCCCAGTCATCCTGTTTGAGTGGCTGCTTCCTGCCAGGACTCTGACTAATGTTCCCAGAGCCTTTGATGTTCCGTCTGAATAGAGTAGCACCCTTAGCAACCTTTATCCCTCAGATTCTGCTCCAGTTCCCTCCTTTTCTCTTTTCACCACCAGTGTACGTGCAGAATTAATTTGTTGGCTTTCCCTTGAGTCTTCTTGCTCATCCACACTTATGTACAAAGAGCATTGTTGTACACATGATTTGCTCTTTTTTTTTTTTTTTTTTTGCTGCTGTTTCCCCAGTGTCCAGATTAGCACTCGACATATAGTAGGTATTCAGTCAATATTTGTTGAATGAATGCATGAGATAATTTTCTCTTAGAATTTCAAGTCATTCAACCATTGTTTTCCAGCTTCCTCTGTTACTATGGAGACCGCCAAAGCCATTGTGATTCTTGAATCTCCTGCAGCCTGTTTCTTTCCTCCTTGGAAATTTGTTGGATTTTCTTTTTATCCCTGACGTTTTGAAATTTCATGTTGTAGTGTCCTGAAGTAGGTCTTTTTATTTGTAACCATTTTTCTGGGCTTCTTTGTTCTGGAACATTTCTAGAGTTATCTAGGATATTTTCTTTCAATGGCCTTATCTCTTCTCTGTGTCTGGAACTCCTGTTATTCAGAGGCTGGAGCTCTTGGGCCAATCCTCAGTTTTTCTTATCTTATAGTTTCTGTATTGAAAGGGCGGGCCTAGCCAGCCGACTCCATCTTGTTCTATCTTGTTCTGTGTCCTTCACCTTGACCACACCTCCTCCCCTTGAGTAACCCCCCCCCGCCCCCCCCGCCCCCCCCCCCCCCTGCCTAACAGGACTTGGACCCTTCCCCAGCCAATCGGCTGAGGCCATAGCCATTACCTCACCAACCGCCCCTAGGCCCCAATAAAACCTTTGTCCTTTTGAAACTCGCTCTCTCTCCCCGGTATCTCACTGCTGCGTCAGTGCAGGTAGGGGATTGAGCTCGAGCTAGCTCGAATAAAGGCTCTTTTGCTTTTGCATCAGACTTGGCTCCCTGGTGGTCTTTGGGGATCATGAATTCTGGGCATAACAGTATGACTTTACTATGGCAAATGGAAGAAATGACCACAAACTGGGTGACTTAAAACAATAGAAGTTTAGTTTCTCACAGTTCTGGAGGCCACAGGTCAGTGAGCAAGGTGTCACGGGCCGCAAAACCTCAGGAGGCTCTGGGGGAGAGTCTGTTGCCTACTTCTCCAGTTTCTCGAGGCTGCACCACTGAGTCTCTGCTCTGTGATCATATTGCCTTCTGTGATAGGTTCCCTCTACCTCCCTCTTAGAAGGAGGCTCCTGTTTGCATGTAGGGCCCATCCAGCTAATCCCAGGTTTCTTCACCTCAGAAGTCTTAGCTAAATCATATCCCTTACCATGGAAGGTAATAATCATTAGTTTTGGGGACTGGGATATGAACACGTCTTTGTGGGGGCCGCTATCCAACCCACCAGTTCCCAAATCTGTGACTCTTTGTCTACCTTCTGCGAGATTTCCATCAAGTTTTTCTTGCAACTCTTTAACCGAGTTTTCTATATTTGCCGTTATATCTTAAATTCTCAAGAGCTCCTTGTTTGTTTGGAAAGCTCCCTCTGTTATACAGGCTTGCGCTCTCTTAACTTTCTGAGGACGGTAGTTATCTGAGTTTCATTCTTCCTCCATTATTTTGATTTTTTCCAGGAACCCCCTCCCCCCCTCCCCACTGCATTGGTTTTGCTGTGTATTTCATGGGGGAAGGATTCCTTAAGTGTTGAATGCAATCATATTTTTAAAAAAATCGTTTTTAACATTTATTCATTTTTGAGAGACAGAGAGCATGAGTGGGGGAGGGGCAGAGAGAGAGAGAGAGAGAGAGAGAGAGAGAGGGAGACACAGAATCCGAAGCAGGCTCCAGGCTCTGAGCTGTCAGCACAGAGCCTGACGCAGGACTTGAACTCACGGACAGCAAGATTATGACCTGAACTGAAGTTGGACGCTTAACTGAATGAGCTACCCAGGCACCCCTGAATGTAATCATATTTTTAAATGGCATCTCTAGCCTCAGGCATTCCAGGCACAGCAGAGACAAATGGTCAATCATCAGGACTGGGGGATTCCATGCGAGGCCAAGACCCCATCTTGCTGCCTTGGTTGCCAGTGTGTTGCCATGCTTGGTTGCCACGCTGATTGGTAGCTGTGTATGTGGTCTGGGAGAAAGTGCTTGTTAGCTAGTGGGCTGTAGGATGTTAGGCTTTCTGAATCCTTTCTGAGCCCATCAGATAGATTTCCTAGAGAAAAATCTGATTTCTTGCCCATGGTAGGGTAGGGGATACCAGCTGGGCTATCCTGAGTCCTAGGAGGCATCTAAGGGGGTAAGGCATTTAGGATCTCATCAGTTCACCAAGTCTCCAGTTTTAAAGACTGAACCCTTGCTCCCAGGTATGCCTAGGACTGCCCCCAGAGTCCCTCTGGTCCATTCTTTCTAGAAAGCAAATCTCCAGTCTCTGCTGGGTGGGGAGGGGGTGTAGAAGTTTCCCTGCTTCTTTTTATTGTTTTAAAACTTTTAAATGTTTATTTATTTTTGAGAGAGAGAAAGAGACAGAGTGTGAGTGGGGAGGTGCAGAGAGAGAGGGAGACACAGAATCTGAAGCAGGTTGCTGACAGCGCAGAGCATGACCTGGGGCTCGAACTTGCAGCCTGACCTGGAGCTCAAACTCTCAAACTGAGAAATCATGACCTGAGCTGAAATCAGCTGCTTAACCTACTGAGCCAACCAGCCGCCCCTCCCTGCTTCTTAAATACATTATCACCTAGTCCTCCACCTTTCCAACCCCCTTTTACTCCCACTGTCAGGGGTTCTGGGGTGGCTCTTCCTAAACCGTTGAGGGGTTTTGCAGTGTAAGAATTGCCTTTCTTTTGGCGCTCCCCACTGCCAAGATTATGCCAAGATTAAGATTATGGCTTAGCTCCCCTGGTCTCCTAAGCAGATACATTAGTCTATGTCTTTCCAGCTTCCCAAATATTGTTTTTCACCACATAGCTCACATATTTTTTTGTCCCTGTGGATTTTTGTCTTAAAAAATTCTCTTTGGGGGGCACCTGGGTGGCTCAGTCGGTTAAGCATCCAACTCTTGATTTTCGTTGAGGTCATGATTTCATAGTTGGTGAGATTGAGCCCTGTGTTGGGCTCCATGCTATCAGCATGCTTGGGATTTTCTCTGTCCATTTCTGCCCCTCCCATGCTCTCTCTCTCAAAATAAATCAATGAACTTAAAAAAAATTATCTTTGCTGTCATTTTAGTAGGGTTTGGTAGGGAGAGGATGTAAACATGCATATAACCCACCGTCTTGGCCAGAATTTGTGCAATATTTTATAGTGAAAATTTAAAAAGATGAATATTCAGAAATAATGTTGCATATTAATAATAAAAATAAAAGATTTAAAGGAAAGCAATATCTCTTGTGAGATATTGACATGGTCTTTAGAAGAACACACCCAAGGTTATTGAGGGCTATAAAACAGGAACCATTTCTGGGTGGAAGATTGTATATTGCACTGACTTCTGTTTTCGTCAATTGCTTTCTAGATTTAATGCAATTCCAATGTAAGTGCTACCAATAGGTGTTTTCCTCAGAACCGGGCAAACTTATTCCAACATTTATGTGAAACAACAGGCCAAAACAATAATAAAGTTTTTGAGGAAGTAATGTGGTTCTGATGGAAATAGTCTTGTCAGCCACTGAAACATGACCAAGTTATAATCACTAAAACAGAGTGGTAGTGATATAAGAAAAGACAGAACAGTGAAATGGAGATGACAGACCAGAAAGGATGCTATTCTACAAAAAGCCCGGCCTAGGAGTCAATGGAGAAGAGAAAAATTATCCCATAAATGGGGTTGGGACAATTGATTCATTTCTTGGTATGAAGATCAGTTTAATTCTTCACCTCATACCATATATCAAAATAAATTCTCACTATATTAATGTGTTTTATTGTGAAGTCATATAAAAATCAGAATAAATTAGGGGCACCTGGGTGGCTCAGTTGGTTAAGCATCCTACTTTGGTTCAGGTCATGATTGCAAGGTTCCAGAGTTCAAGCCCAGCATCAGGCTGTGTGCTGACAGCTCAGAGACTGGAGCCTGCTTTGGATTCTGTGCCTCCCTCTCTCTCTGCCCTTCCCTCCATCTGTGTCTCTCTCTCTTAAAAATAAATAAACATTTAAAAAATTAAAAATAAATTAATAATTTAAAAAATCAGAAGAAATTAAAATCTTTTCAGCCCCTAGGGGATATAGGATTTTTTGGCTAAGAAATAAAAGAGAAAATTATAAAGGAGAATACAATGAGATTTGCCTACAAAAGGAAAACATCTGTATGTAGAAAATATTGTTAAACTAGCCACAAACTTATCAGTTCTATTTGCTGCAAATATTCCTTTAGGGTGATGTCTTTGCATGGTGGCACCTCACTTGGATTAAAAAAATGTTTCTTTTTATTACTTTCCTGTATTTTTTAAAAATATGAGTATAGATATCCAATTAATTGTATTAATTGAAAAATTAATTTACTGATGAAAAACTCATAGTAAATGTGACTGAAGTGAGAAATGAGGAAAGTTGGAGGATCAGGGAAGGAGGAAGAGGGGTCTGGGGAGAGCGAAAACCTCTCAAAAAAGGCCTTTTAAGGGAATATGGAGGAGGTGCCAGAAATAGAAATCCAACGCTGTCTTGCTAAATTCAGGTTGTGAGCCACTTTCTATTTGCTCTGAAACCAGCACGGTGGCCAGATGGGACAGTGGTTTACCAAGGGTGGGGTCACGGAGAGTATCCTTCCACCCAGGAGCAGTGATACGTTGTTAGAATTGTCAGTGCAAGTGATTATAAAGAGCAGACCTGGGATTTTTCGTTTTTAAGGAATTTTCTACAGATAATATGTACAGACAGTGCATCCCCTAGTGCCTGCTCCTGGGAAGGGCTCCCTCCCCAACTGCTCTGGAGACCGACAAACCAAGGTTCCCAAGGCCTGCTGGGTAACATGGGAAGATCTGCTGCTGTAACACATCCCGTTCCTGGGTTAAAATAGGTGAAGACAGCAATTGGATCAGGTCAGCTGTGAAGCTGAGCAGCTACTAGGTTAAGAGTGGAGGCTCTGGGGTTAAACGGGGTTCAAGTCCTGCCTGCGCCATGCGTGTGGCTTTGGGCAGGCGTTTAGGCTCTTTGAGCCTCAGTTTCCCTATCTGTAACAGGAAGATAAGAGCAGTGCCTACTGTTACTGTGGGGTCGCGGGGAAGATTGTTAACCAGGGTGACGTACACCTAGTTGTTCAACCTGACACAGTGCATGGTAAGTGGCAGCTGCCATATTTCTGCTGTCGATGGCATGTCTCAAAGGCCAGGATGGAGGAGCAAGATCGGAGTGGACAGTAGGGACGGTGCAGGCAGAGGTGGGGACCAGAGGTGGGGGGGGGCAAGGAGGGTAAAGAGGATGGAGGCAGGGGAAGAGGGGGGTGGGAAAGGAGAGGAGGGAAGGGGCTGGGGCAGGGAGCATTGTGGGCCAGGTTCCGAGGAGCAGAGCAGGAGAAGGACGCAGGGGGGACTGGGAAAAGAGGTAATGGGGCGTGGCCAGGGGACAGGGGTCTTGGGTCATGATTGGGTACCTGCTGTGTGTGCTGGGTTGAGCCAGCGACTGTGGGGAGACACAAGACTGGGGGCTGGCAGGGGCTACTCACAGGGACACAGGACAAAGGGAAGGCAGACCACGCCCTGAAGAAGTCAAGTCCACCTGGACAGCGTGGGGTGAGGGGAGGGAGGCAAGACTGGAGGCCCAGCTTGAAGCAAGAAGGGAGGATTCCTGGGCAGCCTGGAAGGTGCTGAGGCTGGGGGACCGGGGTGGGGACTGGCTCCGGAGGGGGCAGTGAGGGGGATGGGCAAGGAAGCCCAGGCAGCCCAGGTTTGGGGAGATCCAGGAGAAAGAGTAAAGTTGGCAGAGGCCTGGGGAGGGGAAAGGGGTGGGGAGAGGAGTTTGAGAGAAGGGGTAAGCAGGAAGATTGGGGCCTGGGCCAGGCCTGGGGGATGAGGGCACCCTGCAGGGTGGGTGTGGTGGCTGCTGGGCAGCTGGACTCACCATCGGTAATGGTGAGTTTGGTCCCTGGGATGGACTGCCACACCTGTTTGTTGTCTCTTAGCGTTTCCACTTGGACCCGGCAAAAGTACCTATTCTCATCTTCTTTCCGCAGGTTCCGTATACACAGGGTGCCGGAGTTCTGACCCTCTCTCAAGTCCAGGGAGATCCGGTTCTTGAAATCCTTATGGATAAAACGCTGGGTACTGTTGTAGATGACCTCTCCATGGAAGTCTGTCCGTCTGACGGCTATACTCAGTCTGGGATCCTTGGCTAACTCCCAGCAGTAGAAGTAGGAGAAAGAGATGCAGGTGTAACCACCCTCGGGGGCTGAGAGAGACGCTGGTTGGTTGATCCCAAAGTCAGTGTTTGGATTGCATTCTTTTGAGCTGCCTGGAGGAGAGAGAGGAGACTTTGAGCCACTGGGAGAGATGAGGACGATAACCCCAGACCTTCTGGCACCCTCACTCACAGAGCACACCAAGTGTGACAGATGGCAGGACTGGCCCTCTGGCCTGGGTGTCCCCCTTGCCGGGCTTGGGGTAGGGAGGAGGGTGAAGGGTTGGGGAGGACCTGGCACCATGGGACCAGCCCGCTGGAGCTGGGAGGCCTGGCCGGCTACCCCAGCAGACCCCTTCTCCAGCTGCCCAGCCACAGCCCTTCCTGGGGACTCCTGGCCCTCGGGGCAGAGCCAGGGTGTCCTGGACACTCACCAGCCTGCAGAGATGCCGGCAGCAGCAGCAGGGACAGCAGCAGGGACGGACCCATTGCCTCACTCTCCTCCCAGGAGAGGAGAAGCCAAGCAGCTCTGTCAAGGCCAGAGGGCAGGCCCTACAGAGGTGCCTCCTCGGGGAGTCCAGAGGAACGTGGAAAGCGTGGATCAGGTTCCTTCGGAAGAGCAAGGGAGGGTGAGCTTCCCCAAACTCGCGGGCCCCCGGAGTACCCAGCACTTCCTTTATCAATCTGGTTTCTTCTTTTTCTACATTGCAAAAGTGCCTCCCTTGTGGTCAGTGCACAGAGAGCCATGAGAAAGGCCCCCAACTTCTTTCTTCACATGGAGGGCCATAGTTCATGGCCTTTCTTCACATGGCCATGGTTCATGGTTCTTTCTTCACATGGCCACCCCACACCTTGGCCATCTGTGGCCTCGCCTCTTCCATCTCAGCTCCTGGCCACCTCTCCTCAGGAGTCAGTCTCTGTCTCTCCAGCTCTCCTTCTCACTGGCTCTCGGCATCTCCTGGCCTCTTTCTGTCGTCCAGGTGAAAGGCTGCAGCAGGACCAGTTTGGCTCTTCCAGCCAGAGGACAGGCAGCCATGAGTCTCTGCCCAGCTAACGCCTCCCCAGAGGAAGGAGGAGGGACCCACTGGTGATCAGATGGCCTCCACCCCAGCACCAGGCACCAAGGACACCCAACTTGCACCTGGCCGCTCTCCCTCCCAGCAGGGGCTCCCCTGCCCAGGACCCAGGCCTATCAGGCTCCTTCCCTCCCCTGGTCAGCTCCTTTTGTGCAGTCTCACACCATCCTTGGGGTTAAGAGGTGAGGGTGGGCCTTCTTGAGCCCATGCCTCGACCCACAGGAGGCAAGACTTGATCAACAGGCCCCTCTGTCCTCCACTCCACAGATGAGGAGACCAAGGGCTCAGAGAAGCCCTGCCTCAGGTCATGTGACCCTTGAGGCAGGTCCAGGACTCAAACTCCAGTCTCGCTGAGTCCACAGAGCCTTCTGCTCCTTCTGGATGCTCCCACCAAGTTGCACCACACAACCTTGGGCCTTGGCTCCCTTCTGGGGGGTAAGCCCCAGGAGGCTGTATTTTTATAATGCCCCTTAGGTCATTCCCTCCACAGCTGTGAGAGCCCTGGCTAATTGGGAGCCTTCCTTGAGCAGGGGGGAAATAAGGCCCAGAGCAGTAATGAGTCACCCTCCGGACGGTCCCTGGACCGTCTCCAATCGAGGGCACTGCCAGCCTGTGACTGCTGGTGGGTGGGGATGAGACACTGGGGCTGAGACCATTGGTGACTCTCTGTGCTGGTTTTAGGAGGCTCAGCTCCCTCCCTCCCCAGAATGAGGTTGGCATTGGCTTACTCAGTAGATGGTGGGGATTGGAGAACATGATTTCATCACAGGAAGTGGCCCCATCTTCTGGAGGCCGAAGCAAGAAGACCAGCTTCCTTTCTCAGTTGCTTCCTCAGTCCTAATTTTCCCCCACGCTTCTCCCAGGGCCTTCCAGGCAGCCCCTGCCCTGTCCCTGTGTCTGCATTTCTTGCACTTCCTCCTAGGCCCCAGGAGACAGGTTCTGCATTTTCATGGAATCCCCTTCTCTGAGCCAGGCCCTAAACATCCATTGCCTCATTTTCAGCCCTACAACATTGGGTGGTGGATTTGTTGTTTTTCTATTTTCACCATCAGGAAACTGAGGCACCATCAGGAAGCAGCCTTAATGTCATGGAGTCCACTGGGCTGTGAAAGACATTTGGGTGAATGATGACAGCTGGAAAGGTGGACAGAAGAGAGGACAAAGGACCGACTGCCTTTTTGGGAGTTCCTCTAGAGGGTGGCCTGCCCTGTCTGAGGGGTGACACCTGAATTTTATTCCCACCTTACCTCCCTGGCTGTGGAACCTGGCTGGACAGTCTCTTCTTTGCCAGGTCACCCAAGGAGGGGGCTGGACCCCACTAGGGGGTGCCCCAGCCCCTTCTGTTGGGCAGTGTGGCATGTTTACTCAATAGGCTCTGGGTCACTTTGGCAGAGTACCTGTCGCCCAGGTGCCTCAGGCCCTGCCTCTCCCATATACGATCTCCCTAGATGCAAGCTGCACATTCCATGCCATGTTCAAGCCCCTGGCCCCAGTGGGATCCCTATGAGACTTAAAATTAGGAGGCATGATTTCTGCTCACAGATGGTGTGTGGTCTTTGTGTTTGTTCACCCTCCCTTGTCCTGGTAGCATGAGAGGGCCCTGTAATCAGCATTAAGCTGTGGCTCTACTCACAGAGGGGCTTCTGGAAGGAGGAGGGCCTGGTGTTTTGTGATTCCCTGATGGGCAGAGCCTAAATGCAGGTTTTTAGCCCAGGGGGTGGCTGTGGGGGAGGGGTCAGGAGTGGGGGAGGGGTCAGGGACAGAGTGAGGGCTATGAGCTGTGGACCACAATTTGAGAATACGGCTTACATCTTCCTCCAAGTTCTCCTAAGTTTCTGTTCTCCCTTCCTCATTGGCCACATCTGTCACTGTCCCAGTCCCTTCCCCTCCATGGCACCTCACCCTGCTCCTGCTTTTCCCCCAAGATCAGGAGTAAGGCAAAGATGTCTGCTCTCACTACCTCCATTCATTGTGGTGGAGGTTCTAGCTTATGCAATAAGGCAAAACAAAGAGGTAAAATTGTTCTGTGTTTTCTGAGAATCTGTATTTATGTATTTGGCAGTCATTCATCACATGGCAATTGTATTGACTTTTTTTTTTTTTTTTTTTTTAATTGCATTCTTGATGCTCTGGCACTTGTGGCCTTGCTGACTGGGAAGAGATGGCCCCTCCCAAGGCTAGCCTATTCTTAGATCTAGGGAAAAGCCTCCCAGCATGCCTTTCATATGCAAACTAACCCATGAGACCCGTACTCTAAAACACTACTTTTATCTAATTCTCACACACCAATCCAGTATTTCCTCTGCCCTGAGTCAACCCTGTCCTCGGTGCCAGACAACTAAAGATAACACTTGTAACTCAAGGCCCATTCAAATTAGTCAAACTAGCCAATCCTAAACTGGTTCCTCTTTCTTATCTTGTCTTGCCAGGGGAAAACATAATAAAGGCTGTGATCTATGCTTTCTGCTTGGTCTTGCTTCTGCCTCCTCTAGTGTTTCCCCAGGTGGCCCTCTATGGCATGGCATTTTCCTTCTCTGCAAGAAATGTCAGTTATAAAAACCTTTCAGTGTCATTACCCTCTCTGTGTCATCACTCAGTCTCCTGTATAAATTAAAACTCTGTGGGTATAAGAATTGAGCCAAAAGGCATCCAGATTGAAAAGGAAGAAATAAAAACTCTTTATTTACAGATGACTTGGTGCTTTATGTAGCCAATCCAATGGAATCAACAAAAAAACCCACTAGAACTATAAGTGACTTAAGCAAGTTCACAGGAATCAAGAGCAATACACAGAAATCAATTGTTTCCTATATACTAATGACAAAAAATGGAAGTCAAATGAAAACACTATCACTTACAATAGCTACAAAAATATGAAATATTTAGGGGTGCCTGGGTGGCTCACTCAGTTAGGTGTCTGACTTTGGCTCAAGTCATGATCTCACAGTTCGTGGGTTCAAGCCCTGCGTTGGGCTCTGAAATGACAGCTCAGAACCTAGAACCTGCTTCAGATTCTTTGTCTCCCTCTCTCTCTGCCCCTTCCTCGCCCACACTCTGTTTTTCTCTTCAAAATAAATAAACATTAAAAAATATTTTTTAAAAATATTAGGGGTACCTGGGTGGCTCAGTTGGTTGAGCATTTGACTTCAGCTCAGGTCATGATCTTGCCGTTCATGGGTTTGGGACCTGTATCGGGCTCTTTGCTGACAGCTTGGAGCCTGGAGCCTGCTTTGGATTCTGTGTCTCCCTCTCTCTCTGTTCCTCCCCTGCTCACACTGTGTTCTGTCTCTCAAAAACAAACATTAAAAATTTTAAAAAAATATGAAATACTTATAACAGAATATGTGCAAGATCCAAACAGAACTAGAAAACATTACTGAGATAAATTAAAGATTGACGAATGGAGATTTCCTACGTAAGTATGAACAGTATCAATGCTGTTCAGAAGTCAGTTCTCTCCAAATTAATATGTAAATATAACACAATCTCAGTCATAGTCCCAGTAAGCTGTTTTGTAGAAATTGGAAGCAATTCTAAAATTCCTATAGAAATTCAAAGTACTTAGTACTTAGAATTCCTATAGAAATTCATAATACTCAAAGTGCTATCTCTAGTTGTCTGAAATTGAAGAACAAAAACGGAGGATTTATGTTACCTGACTTTAAGACTTACTGTAAAACTACTGTAGTCAAGATATATTAATGTCAAGACAAATAGGTCAATGGAACTGAAACAAGTACAGAAAGAGACCCATGATTATGTGGTCAATTTATTTCTAACAAAGATGCAAAGACAATTCAGTGGAGAAATTATAGTCTTTTGAACAACTGGTACTGGAACAACTGGAAATTTATATAAAAAAAATGAACTTCATATTTTGTTTCTGTTTTTATTTTTGTTTTATTTGTTTTTTAATTTTTTTAACGTTTTATATATTTTTGAGACAGAGAGAGACAGAGCATGAATGGGGGAGGGGCAGAGAGAGAGGGAGACACAGAATCAGAAGCAGGCTCCAGGCTCTGAGCCATCAGCCCAGAGTCCGACACGGGGCTCGAACTCACAGACCGCGAGATCGTGACCTGAGCTGAAGTCGGACGCTTAACTGACTGAGCCACCCAGGCGCCCCTGTTTTTATTTTTTTTTAATGTTTACTTATTTCTGAGACAGAGACAGAGCACGAGTGGGGGAGGGGCAGGGAGGGAGTGAGACACAGAATCCAAAGTAGGCTCCAGGCTCTGAGCTGTCAGCACAGAGCCTGATGCAGGGCTTGAACTCACAAACCATGAGATCGTGACCTGAGCCGAAGTCGGTCGTTCAACCGAATGAGCCACCCAGATGCCCCTCATATTTTGTACTATATGCAAAAATTAAATCAAAATGAATCATAAGCCTAAATTTAAGTCCTAAAATTATGTAACTCAAGAAAAAAAAAACAGGAGAAAATCTGTGACTTAGGTGCAGATTTCTCAATTCAACACCAAAAACATTAAAGAAAATACTGTTCGGGGCGCCTGAGTGGCTCAGTCAGTTAGATGTCTTGATTTTGGCTCAGGTCATGATCTCAGGGTCATGGGGTCTTGCTCTGCCCTGAGTGCAGAGCCTGCTTGGGATTCTCTCTCTCTCCCTCCCCCTCTGCCCCTCCACTGCTCACTAGTGCACTCCCTCTCTCTTTCTAAAAAATTAAAATTAAGTTAAAAAACGAAAATCATAATGAGATACCATTCTATATCTGTTAAATGGCTAAAATTGAAAGACCAGTCATACTGTTGGCAAGGATGTGGAGCAACTGGGAATGTAAAGAGGTACAACTGTTTGAGTCACTCCTTAAAAAGTGAAACATATACCTACTACCTATACATATACATGTACCACATACACATACCACTGACAGGTATCACTGTGTTGACCAGCAGCAGCAGAAGCACATGGGGACTTGTGAAAATGAAAAGTCTCAGGCCCCAGTCCAGCCTGTTGAAGTTTGAGAACCACTGCTCCTGGGCAAGGACACTGACTTTCAGGACCTGCCTTGTCTGTTACCTTTACTTTTCATGGCAATCCTGTGAGATGAAGAAATTTTATTCCCACCCATCAGAGGAAGAAACTAAGGTTCAGACAGGTCACCTCACTCACTCTAGTTCCCTCTACTGGGGCGGCCTGGACTTTGGACAACGCTCAGATCTGTGTGCCTTGGGTGCTTGGCGCTCTCCAATATGATTACCCTTCTTCCCAGCTCAGCCAGGAGTTTAACCTCTGCCATGTCCCCTCTCCTCCCGCAGCTCTTCTAGAGAAGGCCATTCATCAGTGCTTCATTCATCTAGATGCTTGTCAAGGTCTGGGGAAACAAAGGTAACTGAATGTGAGCATGCGGTAAGGCAGGAAGATGACAATGGTTCCCTGAAGGACAGGGAAGGAGGAGAAACCAGGAGCCAGATCTTGGACTCTACCCTTCCCCATGAACTGCCTGGTGCCACTGCTGACAACAGCACTGTGTTTATTTACTTCCTCCTGTTTTCTATCCAGAGGACGGGGGCCCAGAGAGGGTTTCTTCTGCCCTGGTTGGGGGCAGGCATGCAGTGAGCCCTCCAGGAATTAGGACCCAGCTGGGAAGGGAAGACTCACCCGTGTGAAGCAAGGAGAGGGAGGCCACAAAGTCAACGCTGAAACAGGTGGGGATGACATCTCCCACTTACTGGGTGCTGGGTGTTTTGCTTATTTGCTGTGTTCTTGATGCTTTGACAGGTGGAGCCTCACTGACCAGGGAGAGACTGCCCCTCTCAGTGCTGGCCAGTTCCTAGAGATGGCAAAGACTTGCCCAGGAGCACACCTTTCATATGCAAACCAACCAGTCCAGAGCCCAGTCCAGAGCCCGTACTCCAAACCACCTCTTCCATCTGGCTCTTCTGCCCCAGGAGGGCAATATTCCTCTACCCCATTCTCCCCAGGGCAGCCCCTAATCTGCAGAATCCGCTGAAATTATTCCCACTGGCCAATCATAAACCAGCTTAACCTGCTTTGCCTTGTCTTTTCCACAGACACTAGATAAAGGCTCCTGTCCATGTTTTCCCTTCATTTCCTTTGCTTCCTGACCGAACTTGGTGTCTCCCAATGCAGCCCTGCATGAGATTCCATGCCTCTGGGATCTAGGGATCAGTGAGTATAAATTCTTACCTCATGACAGTAATTTCTGTGTCTTTGTGTCTTACCATATCTGATTCAAACAAATCCAAATAAAATTATATATACATATATATATATGTGTGTGTGTGTGTGTGTGTGTGTGTGTATATTAAATGTTTATTTATTTTTGAAAGAGGGAGAGAGAGGGCCAGCAGGGGAGGGGCAGAGAGAGAGGGAGACAAAGAATCTGAAGCAGGCTCCCGGCTCTGAGCTGTCAGCACAGAGCCGGAAGCAGGGCTCGAACTCAGGAACCGCGAGATCATGATCCGAGCTGAAGTTGGCAGCTTAACCATCTGAGCCACCCAGACGCCCCTAAAATTACATTTTAAAGTAGGAGTTAACTCTCCCCGTAGGCAGGGTCTGTTATGGTCCTCATTTTACAAGAGGAAACTGAGGTCCTGAGCAAGGTTGTGAACATCACTTAAGGTCACATTGCCACTGAATACCTGCTGTGGTGTTGGGTCTGTGCCTCTGCTCCCCCCACTTCCCCATGCAGTGACAACCATCAACAGTCCTCTGGGCCACATCAGCACCCAAGGGTTCCCTTTTCTGTGTTGTCTTCCTGCTACACAGGGAGATGCTTGAGGACTGACCGGGGCATGGAGCTTTGGGTCCTTGGCACCTGGCACAGTGCACGGGGCAGTCAGTGCCGACTGGCGTGAATGGAAAGAACACAGGTGGGTGTCAGGTGATGACGATCCATGTAGCTTTCCAGTCGGTGTGCAGTGTTTTCTGTCTTACCTCATTCTGTCCTCCCTCAGACCCTCTAAGGGAGGTAGCTGTTATCCCCACTTTACAGATGAGAAGACTGAGGCTCGGGGAAAGGAAGGCATTTGCCAGCAGTCTGACCCAGGGGCTGCCTTCTGTGGAGTCTGCCACTGTCACATTCACAAGTTTCATTTGTCATGTGACCGAGACTTCCTCACCTGTCAGCTTCCTCCTCATGGCCGCTGGCTGCATTCCAGCTCCTGATCAATGTGACAAATGCCAACAGAGCCTCTCAGAAGTGACAGCAGAGGGCTGAGGACTGGGAGGCACCGGCTGACTCCTGACCTTGCTGTGCTCCCAGCTTGAGGGAGGAGGAAGGATACTCTCAGAGGTGACCCTTGTCGCCCTTCCCCTCTGTGTCACAAACAGCTCTCCAGAAGCCCCGATTCATAGCATTTGCCAGTTTCCATGGTGCAAGAACTCCCACAGTATGGAGTTAGCTACCTCTGTGTGGGCCAAATGTTTGCATCCCCACTGGACCCCCCAAATTCACACGTTGAAGCCCTAAGCACCAGTAGGGCTGTATTCAGAGGTGGGGCCCCTAAGGAAATAACCAAGGTTAATGAGTCATGGGGGTGGAGGGCTGATCCTATAGGACTAGTGTCCTTACAGAAAGTGACGTCAGAGTGCTGCTGTCTCTGTCTCCACACGCACATGCTGAGGGAAGGCCTTGTGAACACATAGCAAGATGGCGCCGCCTACAAGCTACAGGCGGTGACCTCAGGACACAACCTACCCTGCCAAACCTTGATCTTGGACTTCCCGCACTCCAGAACTGAGAGAAATTCCTGCTATTTAAGTCACCCGGTCTGTGGCATTTCATCATGGCAGCCCGAGCAGACTAATACGACTCCCGATGTGAAGTCACTGAATTTGAGCCAAGAAGAAATGCACAGCGGCAGGTGCTTCTACGTTATTCCCACCATGCAGATGCAACAGCATAAATAACGTCAAGAGCACAGATAATAGTAATACGTGGTAAACTATGTAGGCAGAGACGAGCTTTCTTCCTTTTTAATATAATTTATTGTAAGGTTATATTTTTCTTTTTTTTTAGGTTTATGTATGTATGTATTTATTTATTTACAGTGCTGGGGGGGAGGGGCAGAGAGAGAGGGAGAGAGAGAGAATCTCATTAGGCTCCACACAGTTAGCAGTGTGGAACCCCATACGGGGCTCAAACTCATGAATTTTGAGATCATGACCTGAGCGGAAACCATGAGTTGGAGGCGTAACTAACTGAGCTACTCAGGTGCCCCAGGTTATATTTTTTCTTGATTAAAAATTAAGAAAACATTTTTAAATGTTTATTTTTGAGAGAGAGAGAGAGCATGAGTGGAAGAGGGGCAGAGAGAGAGAGAGGGGGACACAGAATCCGAAGCAGGCTCCAGGCTCTGAGCTGTTAGCACAGAGCCTGACTCAGGGCTCAAACTCATGAACCGTGAGATCATGACCTGGGCCAAAGTTGGTGGCTTAAGTGACTGAGCCACCCAGGCGCCCCTTGATTAAAAATGTTTTATTGTGTTAATGCATACTTAACAAAAACTTACCATTTTAGCCATTTTTAAGTATACAGTTCAGTGGCATTAGGTACATTTATATTGTTGTACACATATTTAATATTTAATAGTGGCTGTGTTGAGAAAGGGTTCACAACATTCCTCCAAATTAACAATCAGCTCCGGTACGTTTCCCTCTGTGGGATCCCCTTTATCCATGGTCATCAGGTGGCTTAGCAAATTCAGAAGAAAAAGCCAGGAAATGCTTCTGTTGATGTGCATTTCACAGAATTCAAATTTAAGGTGAATTATGATGGACACATAGTCCTCCTCTTTTTTTTCCTTCCTTTATTTGAAATATGTTTTTAGTGGCCTGAGCTGAGCACATTCTTACAAGGCCTGAACTGGCCAACGGATCTCAGCTGAGGTGACACTTTGGTTCATGTCGGCCTCAAACTTCATGTCATTCACTGCGTGTCACTGGCCCCTGGTACTGATGTGTTTTTGGTTTGAAAGAGCAGACATTTATTCCCTCACAACTCTGGAGGCCAGAAGTCCAAAGTCAAGGTGTGGACGGATTGTGCCCCCTCTGAAGGCTCTAGGGAAGGATCCTTCCCGCCTCTCCCAGTTTCTGGAGCTCAAAGCGGGCTTCGGGGTCCTGGGCCCGTTGAGGCACCACACAGTCTCTCCCTCCCATGTCTGCCTTCCAGCGTGACGATTGGCTTCCCTATATTTCCTGTTCAGATGCAGAGTGGCTGCCGGCCCTGGTGGCCCTGGTCTTTCACTGGAGCATAATTACTGTGATAAAGTGGTTACCAGTGCATCTTGGACAACACAAGCTGAGATGAGGGTGAGACCCAGGAGACCCGAGAGAGGGAGTTTGTATCTGAGAAGAGTGAGTGTGGGTGGTGACCCCCATAAGGACCCCAGGTGGAAGAGGCTTCTCCAGAGTCTGGGAGTAATAGCTGCAAACGGTTCCCAGGCACACACCCTGTCACAGGCCTTTATTAACTCATGGTGTCTATAGAAATGTAGTTATTCAGTGCCAGCAAAAGGCCAGAGTACAACCAGAGCCCTGTGCCTTATGTCTAAATATTTAAGTTATCATAACTTGGCAAATAATATCTCTCTGCCCTGAGAAGTATGCCTTCATAATACAAAATTGAGAAATGTGTTTTTATGCAAATGACAGTTAGCAAAACAAAGACAGCTGAACTGATTATTATTACAGGAGCCTGGATGTTCTGTTTTGGGTTGGCGATATTTGCAGATTTTTAAAGACATAGGGGTGCCTGGGTGGCTCAGTCAATTAAGCATCTTACTTCGGCTCAGGTCATGATCTCACAGTTCGTGGGTTCGAGCCCTGTATGGGGCTCTGTGGAGCCTGGAGCCTGCTTCAGCTTCTGTGTCTTCCTCTCTCTCTGCCACTCCCCTGCTCATACCCTCTGTCTCTCAAAAATAAGTAAACATTAAAAAAAAATTAAAGAGAACTACTGGGACCTCATCAAAATAAAAAGCTTCTGCACAGCGAAGGAAACAATCAACAAAACTAAAAGGCAACTGACAGAATGGGAGAAGATATTTGCAAATGACATATTAGATAAAGGGTTAGTAAAAATCTATAAAGAAGT
Source organism: Panthera tigris (assembly GCF_018350195.1). Classification (NCBI taxonomy): domain Eukaryota; kingdom Metazoa; phylum Chordata; class Mammalia; order Carnivora; family Felidae; genus Panthera; species Panthera tigris. The sequence continues at coordinate 7,471,516 of NC_056675.1, read as the reverse complement.
TATCAAACTCAACACCCAAAAAACAAATAATCCAGTGAAGAAATAGGCAGAAGACATGAATAGACACTTCTCCAAAGAAGACATCCAGATGGCCAACCGACACATGAAAAAATGCTCAACATCGCTCATCATCAGGGAAATACAAATCAAAACCACAATGAGATACCACCTCACAACTGTCAGAATGTCTAACATTAACAACTCAGGCAACAACAGATGTTGGCGAGGATGTGGAGAAAGAGGGTCTCTTTTGCATTGTTGGTGGGAATGCAAGCTGGTGCAGCCACTCTGGAAAACAGTATGGAGGTTCCTCAAAAAACTAAAAATAGAACTACCCTACAACCCAACAATTGCACTACTAGACATTTATCTACGGGCTACAGGTGTGCTGCACCCCCATTTTTTTAGCAGCACTATCAACAATAGCTAAAGTATGGAAAGAGCCCAAATGTCCATCTATGGATGAATGGATAAAGAAAATGTCATATACAATGGAGTATCACTCAGCAATCAAAAAGAATGAAATCTTGCCATTTGCAACTACGTGGATGGAACTGGAGGGTATTATGCTAAGTGAAATTAGTCAGAGAAAGACAAAAATCATATGACTTCACTCATATGAGGACTTTAAGAGACAAAACAGATGAACATAGGGAAGGGAAATAAAAATAATATAAAAACAGGGAGGGGGACAAAACAGAAGAGACTCATAAATATGGAGAACAAACTGAGGGTTACCGGAGGCGTTGTGGGAGGGGGGATGGGCTAAATGGGTAAGGGGCACTAAGGAATCTACTCCTGAAATCATTGTTGCACTATATGCTAACTAATTTGGATGTAGATTTTAAGAAATAAAAAATAAAATAAAATTAAAGACATGGAATTCTTATGTATTATCTGTTTATGTAGTCAAATTTATTTTTTAACTTTTCTCAGTAAAATCACTAAACACATTATAATCACTATTGTCATATAATTTGTTTTGTATGGGTAGTAATGCCAAATTAGGCAACCTTTTTTGAATCATTGTAGTTCTGTGGTTGTGTTGTTTTATCAATTCTAAAATTTTTTTTAACGTTACTTTTTGAGACAGAGAGAGACAGAGCATGAGCAGAGGAGGGTAGAGAGAGAGAGAGAGAGAGAGGGAGACACAGAATCCAAAGCAGGCTCCAGGCTCTGAGCTGTCAGCACAGAGCCCGACGTGGGGCTCTAACTCAGGAGCTGTGAAATCGTGACCTGAGCTGAAGTCGGACACCCAACCGACTGAGCCACCCAGGTGTCCCTGTTTTATCAATTCTAGTTGGAGAAAACTTCTCTCTGCTGAGGCAGCAATCAATACCATTCTTAAAGCAATACTCAGATTTGGAAATGTCATACATTTTACCCAACATATTCATGTGCTTGGAGGGGATCACATGTCACAAGTTATCTTTGTTATAGAAAATACTACAAAATATTTTAGTTTTATGATATAAATTGTTATCACATTATGATTTTAACCACGTTTTATACTTTTATTTTATTTTAGAGAGAGAGAGCATAAGATGGGGAGAGGGATAGAGGGAGAGAGAAAGAGAGAGAGAGAGACAGAGAATCTCAAGCAGGCTCCACACTCAGTGGAGATGTGGGGCTAATTCCCAGGACCCTGGGCTCATGACCTGAGCCAAATCAAGCATCAGTCACTCAACCAACTAAGACACCCAGGCACCCCTTAACCACATTTTAAATCAACTTTGGTAGCTTGCTTCATGTATATGTCAAACTCACACATATATTTTATACCCATGCATATATATATATATATATATATATATATATATATGGAATGTGTATACATGTACATATGCATATATATAGGTATGTACTAAGAATTTCTGTAGTTGCCATCTGCACCTGTTAGGCATAGCATGCTAACCTGTGAGTATCTCTGGGACGATGAATTGGAACATGAAGAGGAGAGAGAGTGGGTGTTTGATACAACTAGGAGATAGTTGTGTGTTATACAAAAACTATTGCATTCAAGTTATCTGAGGGCAAGATTTAACAAATTAGTCTTTCTGTTACTTATGTAGCTCCTCTGCCCCTTTCCTTTACCTAGGCCCATGCAAAGACAGTCTCTTTTGTCAACAAGGGCACAACCCCCATCCCTCTGGCCTTAGGTCCAGTCCCCCCCTGTGTCAGAACATGGGGCAATCTGGGGGGAGAAGCACTTCTCTGGAGCCGGAAGACTGATAGTCTTGAGATCCCTGTTAGCAGGTTCCAGGTTGAACTGGCCCAGCAATGGGTGTCAGATTCCTGGATGTTCATGTGTCTTTTATAAATTCACTTATATGTATGTTTGAGAGAGACAGAGAGACAGAGCATGAGCAGGGGAGAGGCAGAGATAGGAGACACAGAATCCAAAGCAGCCTCCAGGCTCTGAGCTGTCAGTACAGAGCCTGACATGGGACTCGAACCCACACACTGTAGGATCATGACCTGAGCCGAAGTTGGATGCTTAACTGACTGAGCCACCCAGGTGCCCTCCACTTGTATGTTTTTATGTTCAAGACTTTCTAGGGTGGGCCAGGGTGGGATCCCTGTTGCCCAACTCCAGGTACGGTGCCCGTCACAGCCTGGTAGGCAGCCCTTTCCACACAGCTCTCCCTGCCTCCCTCTGAATTCTGGTAACTACTCTCTGGGGCCTGGAGATACAACCTCAGACTTGCTGCAGTGTCTGTGGGCCACCACTCTGTTTCCATAGCGTTCCTACGCCCTGCCCATTTCATCCTCTGTAAAGATTCCTTTAAGCTCTCTTGCAATTGCCTTCATCTGAGAGCCATCTGTTTCCAGCCAGGATATGCCCCGCTTTACGCCTGGACAAAGGCTTGCAGAGTGTGAATTCATTGTCGGCAAATGTGTGGTAGATACAAAGGGTGAAGTGCTCGGCGGCTCTCTGTTCTATTTATTGCAGAAAACTTCTGCTTTTGGAGGGAGGAGAGCCACAATGTAGGTTGGAAAATGTAGACAGAAATAATTTTTTTTCGTTCTTGGGCCGGAGCTACATGGGATAAGGTAAATCCGACCACTATGTGACAAGCAATCCCCAAATGCTTGTGGTTTAACACAAGGAAAGTCAGTACTGGATTGTGTAGCATTCCAGTGTGGATGTTCCTGGTTTGAGGCTCTCCTGGGCATCTTCTTGGTCTCTCCTGCACTCAGGAACTCAGGGACCCAGGCTCCTTCCATCTTGCAGTTTCACCTCCTGTAGTTCTGGAGGCTCCTCTCCACGTGCCTGGCAGATGGGGAAACAGAGCACGTGGAAGATTGCATAAAGAGTTTTAGATCACTTCCTCTGGAGGCAATATACATCCTTCTTCCCACACTGCACTGGCCAGAAATCAGTTGTCCAACCCCCACCTGTCTGTGAGAGAGGAAATGTATTTAGATGTGGGACTAGAATCGGGGTGAGGCTGGGGAGGCACTGGCCTCAGATCAGAGCCATAAGAGGACTCCAAAAAAATTTAGTAGATTTTAAAAGTTTAATGGATGAGTTTGCTTCCAGTAAACCCAGGTAGGTAAAATTACAACAAATTCTGTTTGGGGTGTAATTAAAAATATTTAAACTTAGAATAGTTTTGAGAGTTTTAATAGACCACTTTTTAATGTGTAAATATATTTTTTAACCTCTTTAATGTTCTGTTAAGAATTAACCACTAAAATACACAGGAAACGTGTGTAGGGGCCCACATTTTTGTGTTTCCTGAAGGAAAGGGATCTAAGTTTTGAGAAACATTCAACAGTCTCAATCCCCAAACTTTATTTTTTATTCATTTCATTTTTCTTCTTATTAACTAATTTATTTTAATTTTTAATAAGCGTATTTATTTATTTTGAGAGAGAGAGACAGAGAAACAGAGAGAGAGGGAGAGAGCGAATCTTAAGCAGGCTTCATGCTGTCAGAGCAGAGCCTGAGGCAGGGCTCAAATTCCCCAACCATGAGATCATGACCTGAGCCGAAATCGAGTTGGACTCTTAACCAACTGAGCCACCCAGGCGCCCCTCATTTTTCTTTTTTATATCAAATGCCTTTAAGACAGGACACTTTTCTCTGCATACGGCTTTCATTATGTCCAAAGGTGTTGTTATGACAGTGTTTTCCTTCTTGTTGCCAAGTAGGAGTTTCTTTTAACTTATTTTTGGTCCAAGAGTTATTTAAGAGTGTGTCTCTTCATTTCCAAGCACATGTAGTTAAGACTGTTTGTCCCATTTAAAAAGGAAAGCTCTCCTGAGCCATGATTCACACACCATACAATTCACTCATTTAAAGCATACAGTTCAGTGGTTTTTGTTTTTGGTATATGACATTATTAATTCCTAAAACTTGTGGTAAAATATACATAACATTTTCCATTTTAAACATTTTTAAGGTGGAATTCAGTGACATCACTTATACTCACAATATTGTACAATGTTGTACAATCATCACCAGTCTCTATTTATAAAACTTTGCCATTATTCCAAACAAAAACTTCCTTCTGTTGTGTCTAGATATCCAGTTGTCCCAGCACCATTTAATGAAGTAGTGTTTTCGTAGTCACTATAGGGATTACAACAGATACACTGAACTTTTCACAGTCTAGTTAAAATTAATATTTTACCATTTCAAGTGAAATGGTAAACCATAGAGGTCCTTTTTGTTGTCATTTTCATACGTGTTAAATCTAAAATCATGAAAAATCCTCACCAGATAATGTTATAATTTTTTGCTTTCAGTAATCATGTTACTTTAAAGAATTTAAGAGGAGAAAAATAATCTGTCATATTCTCTTGGATAATCATCATTTCTGTTGTTTATCCTACATTATAGAAGTTTGAAGCTTCCCTGTGATGCTATTTCTCTTCCCTATGAAATTTCCTTTAGCAGGTGGTGTGTTGGCTGTGAACTTTTCCATATTGGGGAATATCTTTCTTTCTCCTTCATTGCTACAGGATATTTTTGCTGGATAGAGGATTCTGGGTTGATGGCTCTTTCTTTGGGTGCTTGAAGCATGGTTTTTCTCTCTTCTGGCCTCCATGGTTTCTGATGAGGAATCTGTAGTAGTTTGAATGATTGAATGCAATGCTTTGTTATTCTCTGGCTGCTCTGATGATTTATTTCTTTATCTTTGGTTTTCACTAGTTTAATTATGATGTGTCTGAACATGATTATCTTTGAGTTGATCCGTTCACTGATCTTTTTTTTTTTAAACAATACTTGTTTTTGTTTTGTTTTGTTTTGTTTTGTTTTGCTTTCTTTTCAAAAATTTTAAAATTTTTATTTATTTTTGAGAGGGGGTGGGCAGAGAGAGAGACAGCAGGACACAGAATCCGAAGCAGGCTCCAGGCTCTGAGCTGTCAGCACAGAGCCCGATGCAGGGCTTGAACCCATGAACCAAACTGTGAGATCATGACCTGAGCCAAAGTCAGACATTCAACCGACTGAGCCAGCCAGACGCCCCTCACTGATCTTAAATCTTTAATTTTATGTCTTTCACTGTATTTGAGAGGTTTTTAGCCAGTGTTTGTTTAAATATTCCTTTCTTCATTGGTCTCAAGTTCCTCTTCCTCCAGAATTCCAATGACATATGTGTTCGATCTTTTTATATTGTCCCATGGGTCTTTAAGGCTCTGTTCATTTTTTAAAATCTTATTTTTCCTGGCTGTTCAGGTTGGATAATTTCTTTTGATCTGTTTTTAAGTCTCCTGATTCTTTCCTGTCTCATCTCCATTCTGCTACTGAAGACTTCCAATTAACTTTTTGTTTCAGTTATCATATTTGTCAGCTTTAAATTTTCCATTTGACTTTTTTTTATGGCTTTTATTTTCTGCTGAGAAGGTCTATCTTTCCATTCATTTCAAGACTGTTTACATTTATTTCATGGGGGCATAGTGATAAAACAGCTACACGAAAGTCTTTGTCTGATCATTCCAACATCTTGGGATTCATGTCTTTTACCTTGTGGGCTGTTGAGTTTTCCTGTTTCCTTGCATGCCAAGTAATTTTGGATTATCCTGGACATTTTAAGTATTATTATGCTATGAGATGCTGGGTCCTGTTAAAGTTCTACGGAGAATGTTGACATCTCTGTTTTGGCACACAGTTGAGCTACGTTCAGACCGCAAGTCCCAACACACCTTCTGTGGGCTGTGGTTTCAGTGCCATTTAAAAACTTGGCTGTGGTGTTTGGATCTGTCCTGTGTGTGCATCCCACACCCCCTGTTCCCCTCCACCCACCCTCCACTGTCCATGGGCCATTCTGAGACCAGGGTGGGGATCTACACCACAGTTTGGTTCTCAAAGCCTGTGGTATGCTTTCAGTGATCCATTCCATGTGTGTGTATCTTGGAGATAGGCTTGGGGCTTCATATACAGCTTATGGAATTCCTTTTTCAAGCTTCCTCCTCATAAAGATAAGAAGGCCAAGATTTTAGTTTCCCCTTGCACTTCTTGTCATGCACTTCCTGTGAGGTCATCTACCTCTTAGGGGAAGCAGTTAGAGGAAAGGAAGAGAGAAAAAAAACAGGGGGATTCCCCCCACACTCTTTCCCTTTGCTAGTTTCTATCAGGCAAATGTTTTTGGGGTTTTTTCCCCCTCTGTCTCCTGGTTTCTCTGTTATTGTGGGCGTGTCTGCTGCTGCTATGTCACCATTACTGCCATGAGAGTGCCTCAGGGCAGGCTTGGGTGGGATTAAAAATAAAGCAGGAAGGCGCCTGGGTGGCTCAGTCGGTTAAGCGTCTGACTTTGGCTCAGGTCATGATCTCCTGGTTCCTGAGTTCAAGCCCTGTGTTGGGCTCTGTGCTGACAGCTCAGAGCCTGGAGCCGGCATGGGATTCTGTGCCTCCCTCTCTCTCTGCCCCTCCCCCATTCACACTGTATCTCTCAAAAATGAATAAATGTTAAAAAAATAAAATAAAAATAAAAGCAGGGTTTCCCCTTACCCTCTCCCTCTTAGTCTTCTGACCAGAACAAGAGAGTTTCTCTTGGAGCTCTTTCTTCCTGTGCCCGCTGTGCAGTTCTGGGATCCAGGATGTTCTGAGTGTGAACTGGAGACTTGGGATGATGAAAAACCAAAGAAAACCATAAACTCACTGCCATATATTTCCCTGAGTTTTTTTTTTTTTAATTTTTTAATGTTTATTATTTTTGAGAGAGAGAGACAGAGCACAAGCAGGGGAGGGGCAGAGAGAGGGAGACACAGAATCTGAAGCAGGCTCCAGGCTCAGAGCTGTCAGCACAGAGCCCCATATGGGGCTTGAACTCACGAAATGGGAGATCATGACCTGAGCAAAAGTCGGACGCTTAACCAACTGAGCCATCCAGGTGCCCCTATTTCCCTGAGTTCTGATTTCTCTCTCCAGTCTGTTATTACCTACTTTGCAGTCCTCTATTATTTGCTTTGTGGACTCTGTCCAAGGTTTTAGTTGTAATGGGTGGAAGACATGGGGTGGGGTATTATTTATTCCACCGTAACCAGTGCTGGGACTCCTACCTTGATACTTTGAATCCCACAAACTAGGCATTGCTGGTATTGTTTGTCAGGCTCAATTTGTTTTGATTTATCTACATGCTTCTTTCTTCTCCCCATCCCCTTTTGTATCTCAGAATTTACTTCTTTCTGTTACTTTTGACTGAAAATGTATTTTTCCAGTGTTCTTAAAAATAATTTATCCTAGGAGTGCCTAAGTGGTTCAGTCATTTGAGCAACTGACTTTGACTCAGGTCATGATGTCACGGTTCATGTGTTCGACCCCACATCGAGCTCTCTGCTGTCAGTGCAGAGCCTGCTTCAGATCCTCTGTCCCCCTCTCTCTGCCCGTTCCCTGCTCTCTCTCTCTCAAAAATAAACGTTAAAAAAATAATTTATTCTAGTGTATAATTCTAGGTGGACACTACTTTTTCTTCACAATTCAAAGATAACATTGCACTACCTTTTGGGTTCCATTGAGAAGTTAGCTGTATACTTGTGGCCATGCTATAGATATTGTTTTTTGTGACTTTTTAAAATCATTTTGTCTATTAACATCCTCTCTTTGTTTTTGGCATTTTGTAGTTTTACTGGAATGTTTCTGGTTATGGACTTTTTTATATTTATTATTCTTGGAATTTATTGGGCTTCCTGAATCAATACTGGAAAAGTTTTAACCATTGTCTCTTCAAAGAGACAATGCTTACTTCCCAGTTTTTCAGTCTGTTTCTGAAATTAATATTATTAGATGCAGCCAACTTTCTTACTCTGTCTTTTATGTTTGATTTTTTTCTTCATATTTTTCATCTCTGTATTTCCATGCTGCATTTTGACAATATCTCTGGATCTGTCTCAAGCCTGTCCAGTAATTTTATCTCTAGCTGTATCTAATTTGCTGTTTAATTTATCCACTTACTTTTTAAATTTGTGTATATATATAGATATATATATATATATTTTTTTGAGAGACAGAGCATGAGTGGGGGAGGGGCAGAGAGAGAGGGAGCTGTCAGCACAGAGCCTGATGTGGAGCTCGAACCCACAAACTGCGAGATCATGACCTGAGCTGAAGGCGGATGCTTAACTGACTGAGCCACCCAGGCACCCCTAATTTTTATAATTTATATTTCTAGAGTTTCTTTTCTTTTTTTTTTTTTTATGTTTATTTATTTCTGAGACACAGAGAGAGAGAGAGAGCGTGCATGTGCATGAGCAAGATTGGGGGAGGGGCAGAGGGAGAGAGAGTCTTAAGCAGGCTTTAAGCTCAGCATGGAGCCTGATGGGGGGCATGATCCCATGACCCTGGGATCATGACCTGAGCTGAAATCAAGAGTTGGCCACTTAACTGACAGCCCCCGGGGCGCCTCTATTTCTAGAGTTTCTATTTGTGTTTTTCCCCCCAAAATTTACCTGGTTGCTTTTGCATTTTCTTGTTTCATCATGTTTCCAATATCTTCTTTTCTTCCTTTAGATAATTTATTTTATGATGTGTCAGATAATTCTAATATCAGCAGTCTTTGATGGCCTGATTCTATAGTTAATTGTTTCCAAAAAGATCTTACATGTTTTGTTAGATTTATTCATTTTATTCCTATTACCTCATTGTTTGCTGTTTTAGATAATTGTATCTTTTTAAACTAAATCTGGTCTATGGAGGTATAATTTACCTACAATATTTTTCCTTTTCAGGTATTGTAGTTCAGTGAGGTTTTTAAAGGTATAAGGTCATGCAGTGGCCATCAAAATAGAGAATTTTTCCATTACCCCAAGAACTCCTTCATGCCCCTTTGTAATCAATCCTCCCTCCCCGGCTCTAGTCCCTGGCAGTCACTGCTCTGAATTCTGTCCCTATAATTTTACCTTTTCTAGAATGTTGTGTTCATCTTAAAAATAATACTGCTGGTTATTTCACCAGCAAAAATGGGTTTGTTCAGGAACAGCAGAGGATTACAATATGGAACAAACCAGCTATGGCAAAATCAGAGGCATGTCTGCCACATAAAGGAGAGAAATGTTTTTGTTTTTTTTTTTAATATAATTTATTGTCAAGTTTGCTAACATAGAGTGTGTACAGTGTGCTCTTGGTTTTGGGGTAGATTCCCATGATTCATCGCTTACATACAATACCCAGTCCTCATACCAACAACTGCCCTCCTCAATGCCCATCACCCATTTTCCCCCCTCCCGCCTGCCTCCCAAAGAGAAATGTATTTTATTTTATTTTATTTTATTTTTTTTTCAACGTTTATTTTATTTTTGGGACAGAGAGAGACAGAGCATGAACGGGGGAGGGGCAGAGAGAGAGGGAGACACAGAATCGGAAACAGGCTCCAGGCTCCGAGCCGTCAGCCCAGAGCCTGACGCGGGGCTCGAACTCACGGACCGCGAGATCGTGACCTGGCTGAAGTCGGACGCTTAACCGACTGCGCCACCCAGGCGCCCCAAGAGAAATGTATTTTAACAGAAGAAAGGGGGAAGCTGGGAAGTCTGTTATAAGCAAGTCCATCGGACTGACCTGGGGAAGTTCAACTACAGTGGCTTCTCATTGGCTGAGTATGTCTCTCATTGGCTGGGCTGTTGTGGGGGCGGGGGTGGGGGATGAAAACCTTTCTTCCTCTTGTTAGGGTAATAAAGTAGTATCCACCTGAAAGGCTCAGTTCTTTCTGTTGCATTTGCAATTGATGACTACTAGCAAAGCTTGAGAACACATCTTCCTAACCTCCCGACTTGGTTTTAGTGAAATTTCCTTTATTAATTTTCCACAGTCATATAAATGGAAGCATAGCCTTTTGGGTTTGGCTTCTTTCACTTAACAAAGTAATTTTGAGATTTATTCACATTATTATGTGTATTGGTAGTTGATTCCTTTTTACTACTGGTAATATTGCATTGTATGGATGTCTCACTACTCATATATCCAGTCACCAGTTGATCAGGTGATGGACAATTGTTTTTTTCCCCACAGTTTTGGGTGATTATGAATAAAACTGCTATGAACATTAACATACAGATTTGTGTGACAACATGTTTTCCTTTCTGTGGGGTAGATACCTAGAAGTGGGAGGTTTGGTCATATGGTTCATACATATTTATATTTAGAAGAATCTGCCAAAATATTTTTCTTTTAATTCTTAATGTTTATTTACTTTTGAGAGAGAGAGAGAGAGAGACAGAGAGACAGAGAGACAGAGAGAGACAGAGTGTGAGGGGGTGGGGGACAGATAGAGAGGGAGACACAGAACCCGAATCAGGCTCCAGGCTCCAAGCTGTCAGCACAGAGCTTGACTCGGGGCTTGAACTCACCAAACATGAGATCATGACCTGAGCCAAAGTTGGAAGGCTAACCAACTGAGTCACTGAGGTGCCCCCCCCCCACCCCCCCCACCCCCGCCAAAGTGTTTTTCAAAGTGATTGTACCTTTTGTTATTGTTGTTTGGTCCATATCATTCAGCACCCAGGGCCTGATGACCTCTGGAATGTTCTTGCTCCAATTAATGATTATACTATTTTGAATCCCCATCAGCAAAGTGTGAGAGTTTCAGTTGCTCTGCATTCTCACTAGCTCTTGGTATTGTATCTTGTGGTTTTAATCTGCATTTTCTGAATAACTAGTGATTTTGAAATTCATTTCATGCAATTATTTGTCATGTGTATCTCTTCTTTGATGAAGTATTGCTTCAAATCTTTTGTCCGATTTTTAAAAATTGGGATTTTTGTTATTGAGTATTGAGAGTTCTTTATAGATTGTGGTGACAAGTCCTTTATCAGATGCATGCTTTGCAAGTGTATTTCCCAGTCTGTAGTTTTTTTAAAAAATGTTTATTTATTTATTTTGAGAGAGAGTGCATGAGTGGGGGGAGGGGCAGAGAGAGAGAGAGAGAGAGAGAGAGAGAGAGAATCCCAAGCAGGCTCTGTGCTATCAGCACAGAGCCTGATGAGGGGATCAATCCCACGAACCTTGAGATCGTGACCTGAGACGAAATCAAGAGTCAGATGCTTAACCGACTGAGCTACCCAGGCACTCCTGTGGTTTGGTTTTTTATTTTCTTTTTTTTTTTTTTTTTTTTTTTTTTTTTATTTATTGTTGGGACAGAGAGAGACAGAGCATGAACGGGGGAGGGGCAGAGAGAGAGGGAGACACAGAATCGGAAACAGGCTCCGAGCCATCAGCCCAGAGCCTGACGCGGGGCTCGAACTCACGGACCGCGAGATCGTGACCTGGCTGAAGTCGGACGCTTAACCGACTGCGCCACCCAGGCGCCCCTGGTTTTTTATTTTCTTAACAATATTTTTTGAAGAGCAGTTGTTGAGATTCCAGATGTCACCGGTCCCCCTCAGCAAGGTTTGCCTGGAATCTGAAGTTGGAAAGCTTCCCCCTGCCCATGGCTGGGCCAACACACCTGGTATCTTATGCATATGTGTGTCCCTGTGTTGCAGTGGGGGCACAGCCTGGAGTTTCTCGTGGGGGAGTTACCCCGCCATAGGATCTGAGAGAGGCCCAGAAAACAGGAGGGAGGCAGGAGGCTCTCCTAGTTCAACCCTAGCCCTTTTTAGCCCCCAGCTCATCCTGGACGTGGCCTTTTACCCATGTCCACCGGCTGAGCCTCTGTCCTATTTCTTTCTAGGTCCCAGGCCCCTGCCATTCACTGTAGAGGTCAGCATGAGCAGGATGAGCACCTGACAATGGCCAGGGGTGAGGTCATCACATCATCCAGTGTCCGGCAGTGAACCCAGCAAGGGTTGGAGTCTTCCTGGCCTACAGGTGCAGAAGTCACCCAGCCAGCAGGAGGTCAAGCTGTCCAAATCCCGGCACTCCCTCTGATCCCCAGAGGGTGCCTGCATGGGGAAGCAGCTGCCAGGTGCCTTGAACCCACGGCCTAGGGGTCAGTACAGAGTGGTGGCTGCTGAAAGTCCTGAGTGGAGAGAAGCAGGGATGGTCTATACGGGCAGTGGACCACAAGGAGGGTGGGGGTACTAGTGATATGGGGCTGCAGAGCAAAGAGTCAAAAAAGAATTCTCGAGATGTTTTGGGTGCCAAACAGGTGTTTGTATTACAGCACGGGTCGGACCGTGGGCAGAAAGAGCTGCAGTTATCCTGTTGTTAGGGTACGGTTATTTCATTGTCTAGTAGAACAGTCCTGAGACTCAGATGTGTATTTGAGAGAGAGATGTGTATCAGCGGCCATATGTTGAAAGAAGACTGTTAACATATATCCTGGGCAGGAGGAGGTGTGCAGTTATCAGAGGGAAGTTACACTGACCACAGTGATGAAGCTACAGCGGTAAAACATTAAAGGAAGTCCCTGAAGGAATAGAGGAGTGTTACAATCTGTAACCTTTGCTGCCTCAGGAGTCGCAGCAAAGTCTGGTCTTTGTTCTTTTTCTCCCATCGCTAGGAAGAGCCGCGGGGGAAAGGGCTAGGAAAGGTCCCGGGAACAGGTGGCGGAATCCGGGTGGGGAGAAGGGCTCACGCTGGCAGGGGCCCGGCAACGATCTCCGGAGCCAAATCGGGTGGGCGAGCGCGAGGGTGGGTGGGAGCAGGCCTGCGGAAGGAGCGCTCCGGGGTCCCCAGGGGCAGCCCGAGCGAGGGTGGGGGAGGGGTCGGGGAGCGGGTTCCCGGGGACCACCGCTGGGCTGCTGGGGGGAGAAGGAGCTACTGACCGCCAGTGAAGTCGGCCACGGGGTGGGGGCGTCCCGAGGGCCGTTTGCGGAGGGGAGAGCTGTCCGGGGCTGTCGGTCCAGCTGCGGTGGGCGAGGGCTGGGCTGAGGGAGCCGGTACGGAGGGGTGAGGGTCGCAGATACGGGTGAGTCACAACTCTTATCCTTTCCCCGACACCCCGGCGGCACCTCGGAAGATGCTCTTCTCTCGGGCGGCACTGGTGTCTCCTGTGGAGCGACCTCCGGAGCCCGCTCGCCGGCAGCTCCGAGGCAGGCGTCAGCGGCGCCACCTGGTGGTTCCTGCACGCCCGGCCTCCCGCCCCAGGCCCAGGCCTCGTTCTGCTCCCGGCTCCCGAAGGTCGCCGCCTGCCCGCGGCCTCCCCTGCTGCCCCAGCCAAGCACAGTCACGGAGACATCCAGACCTCGTTGCTGTCGCTGTGCCTCCTTTGCTCCCTGCTGAAAGTACCTCCGCCTTCCAGTCTCAGGCTCCACATCTGTTAAATGGACTTACTGAAAACACCTACCTCTTCGAGTTGTAAGTCCTAAGTAACATATTCCGTGCAAAGTTGCTTAGTACTTGGTCCCGGTTTACAATCTTCACCCTCCCCTCAGGCCTTATGACTCTTATTATGTACTCGATGAGCAAAGTGAACCTCAGAGAGAGGTTAAGCTGCTGGAGGTTTCACAGTCAGGAAGTGGCCCCTGGAACTCCAAGTCAAGAGGGTCCAAAGCCCAAACCTTATCTCACATTATGGCAGAAGGCATGTCCTGGACATGGAAGTAAAGGGGCTAGTTCAGTTCTGTCCTCTTGGGCAATGCACCTCTTTCTCTCTCTGGTGTTGATTACCACGTGCACTGAATGAGCAAATAGTAGAGCATGAGCTCCCAGGCTGGGGTCTGAGAAGGGGTCTGTCCCTGGAATCTCTGGGGCTGAGTGGGTCTGGCAGCCCCAACAACTGCACTCACCCAGCTGGTCCCTTCAGCGCTGCTGGTTCTGGGACATGGGGCTGGACTGCTGGGAGCAGGCCAGCTGTGGAGACTTCCTGGCTCCTGAAGTTTTGGGTTTCACATACCATGGGGACCAGGCTGGCTGTGGCTGTCTGAGCTTGTAGAAGACAGGCTCCAGTTGGGGGAGCTCTCCCTGACTCCATAATGTGTAAGTGGCCTGGGCAGGCAGCCAGGTTCAGGCCCCGGGGTCCCTCAGAGCTCCCTCCCTTGTCCCACAAACATTCCCTTCCTAGAGAAGCGAGGCTTCCCGGGGAGACCCCAACACCTCCTCTGAGACCCTGCAAGTCCCATTGCCCCCACACCCCTGCCCCTGACATGGTCCTAAGGCAGCTGGGCCCAGATCTACTCCCTCCCTAACATCTCCCTGAGCGGCCTCCGGGACCTCTGTGGCACCCTCTCCTCTCCCTTGAGCCCCCAGCCCTGCAGGGACCACTGAGCTGTTTAGGCCAATGCTGAGGTCTCCTCAGAGGAGGAAGATGATCACAGGCTGAGGAAGGCAGGCCCTATGACCCCTTAACTACCCCCTCACCCTACCTGCCCCACTCTCTCCCCAATGCTTCATAGAGGTGGTGGCTGGGTGGGGCTGGGTCCTGGCAAAGCCACACCAGAGCATACCTAGAATAGTAAACTGGGTTTCTGGAAGGTTCTGTGGTTGGACACAGGCTCTGGGCAGGCTCTTCCTGAACCAGGCAGAGGGGGTGGTTCCTGGCTTGGCAGGTAGCGCTGCCTGGGACTTCCCACAAGCAGAACCAAGTAAAGGACCTAGTGGCAGGTGTCTCCTCTCCCAGGCTAGTATCCATCCTGGTTGGGGGTGCGGCCTGAGCCTGGCTCCAGGACCATCCTGTCGCTGCCACCCAGAATCTTTCACGCTCCTGTAGAGCCTTGCAGCTTGTAGAGCTCTTCCGTGTTCTCACATGGCAAAGGTGTGATGAGGCCCAGGTGGCTGGGCCTGTTTACCGCGGGAGGCTGATTCCCGGATGGGAAGATGAGTGGGTAGGGGAGTGTGTGCTCAGTCCCTGTGTTGACCCGCCTCTACCTGCCCCCTGAGTACCCAGTGGGGAGTAGTGCTGGTGCCCTAGTAATAAGAGAGGAGCCAGAGGAAGCTACTGTGGGCAGATCTGAGGTGATCCTCCTGCCTCTGAATATCAATTCTGTGGAATTGTGGATATTGTGGAATTCCGTGGAAGGAAGGCATCAGGACCTCCTCCCCCAGAACATCTCAGGGAGCCCGACATAGGCATGCTGGGCCAGGCTACAGGCCAGGCTTTTCTTGGGTTGAAGCCCCAGAAGCCCTTGCTGCTGTCCTAGGACATGGCAAGATGGGAGTATAGACCCCCCAATCTCACCTTCCCAGCCCCTGGTGCCACTCAGCAAGGTCTACAGGGCCAGGAACCCCCCCTGGTCCAGAGTGGAGGGTGAGCAGGGGAGAGGTCTCCTATGCTGAGGCCCCATCCCTGTCCAAGTCTAACCTGGCTCCTGCCTCCCAGGGGTTGAAACTGCCTCTAACCTCTTAACCCCTAAAGAAGAAAAGGTCCAGCCAAGGCCCCAGTCAGAAACCACTTTTTTTTTTTGACTTAGTTATCAACATCACCTGTGACGGCTGGGGACTTGAAAACAGGAAACAACCTGGGATGGAATTTTGTCACCTCGCATAGATACATGTGTGCCCACACGTACCCACACGTGCACACGTGCTGACCACATCCGTGGCGAGTGGGCCTTGACCAGCTTTATGTTAGAGACACTTATGCAGGCTGGAGAATAAGATAAGATGTGCAAAGACAATGGGTACCCAGGACACAGGTGCACAACAGAAGGGGATCCCAGAGGCCTGAGAAGAGAGGGAGCCCAAGCGGACTTGGGGTCCCTCTCATCGAACTCCTAAGTGCTCCTCCGTGGTTCTGTGCCCCACAGGGTCAGGGAAATGGACAAAGTTGGGGCCAACTGGGAGAGGCCGCTCTCCCGCCTGAGCATAAAGTCCATTCTCAATGGAGATGAAACTGCTGCGTGCAGAGGCTGGCAGGGGCACCCAGGGGGCAGGAGGCCGAGGTTGGCACGCCGTGTGGGCGGGGAACACTGCCCATGGGGACAGTGGCCGGGGCTGAAGAACCGTGTCTAGAGTGGCGAGGCGGTAACGGTTGGTGTTGACAGTAGTGTACGGGATGTGGAGAGAGGCCAGGGAGGCTTGGCTGGCCACCTGCTGGGACGATGGGGAAGGAGGCCTGAGTTAGGCCCTACCTCATAGCCCCCCAGTACCAGCCCAGTCTGTTCCCCACTCGCAAACAATCCCCCAGTCCTCACCCTTGCTCGCATCTGTGTCTGGGGGCTGGTGAAGGGTGGCTGAAGCTTCATGACAGACCTGGGAAAGTGAGGAGGGTTAGAAGCAAAGCATGTGGCTAGCCCGCTGGTGTGGGAGTTTGGACTGGGCCCAGCAGGGGTTGGGTCTCACCAGTGCCTCTGCCGATGCAGCAGGTAGAGAAGGTAGACACAGCCAAAGATGAGGACCCCTGAGACCCCCAAGATCCCAGCCAGGTCAGCCCGCAGTATGGGGGATGGAGTAGGGGCAGGGAGCCCTGTGTATAGAGAGAGAGGTGTACCAGATGGGCAGCCAGTGCCCTGGGGTCCCTCCCTGCCCTCCCTGGCCCCTCTCATTGGCCCCACCTTGGTCTGTGCTGAGGAAGAGGTTCCCACAGGCCTCCTGGGAGCCTTCAGGAAAGGAAACAAATTTGCAGCAGAAGGTGGTGTTGGGATTGGGGCTTATCCCCTCAGACCCTTCTTCCAGGGTGAGGGAGATGCTGGTTTTGGTTTCCCAGTGGACCTGGCAGGCGGGGGGCCAATGCTGGATGCCAAATTCTGGGTGCAAAACAGCCAGTCTAGTCCCTCCGGCACCGTCGGGCCCCCCAGAGCTCACAGTCACCAGGGAGACAGAACCAGATCCCAGGAATCCACAGCGGACAGTGAAGGACGGGGACTTGGTGGCCTCCATCTGAACTTGCACCCACACTTCAGGGGTCCCTGTGGGATACAGGCATAGGAGGGCCCCAGGGCTGGGTCTCCACCCTGCCCCATCTTCTGCTTCTCTCCAGTCCCCCACTCACCAGCAGTGATGCAGAGTGTCAGCAGCGCCAAGAGCAGGACCAGGGCCCGGGGCCTATCCATGGCTCCCCTCCGGCCCCAGCTATGGGAGCTGCTGTGGTAGGGACAGCACCTGTGTTTCCGTTCTCATCACAGGAAGTTTTCATGTGTGAACAAGCCCGGGGAGCAGCTGGGCTCTGCAGCCCTGCCCCATTTCCTTCTCTGTCTGCCTCAGCTTGGTGAATGCAGGGCAATGCACCCTCTGCCTTGGGAGACTTAAAGCAACAGCAATAAGGTTTTCCCTGTACCCATGGCTGTGCTTCACTCAAGCAGGACAGCAAGCCAAAAACCAGTTGGTCCCTTGGGCAAACTGTCATCCCACCACACTGAGAGAAGCAGGGCCTCCAGGCCAATCACTTCACCGCTCTCAGCCCAGTGAGCATCCTCTGGACCCTTTGACCTCCTCTCTGGCTCCACACCTGACTCAGACCTGCTCTCGCCGCTTCCTCCGCTGCTGTTCGCGACAGGGTAGGAGACCTGTGCACAGCTGACCGGTGTGGTAACCCAGCCCAGTGTGGGTGCAGAGCAGGGGGGCACATACCAGCCTCAGCCTCCCTAGCCCGGTAGCCCCTCTCCCACCGAGATCCTCCCCACTTTGCAAGGCCCTGCTCAAATCCCACCGCCTCCAGGAGGCTGCCCCCAAGGGAACATTTCCTTCTTGGACAACTGCTGCACAGAGCCTGGGCCTGGGTGGTGGCTCTCCCTGGGCCAGTGCTCACAGATGGACTCTGAGCCCTGGAAGAAGGTATAGCTTTTAGCAGACAGGGAGCTCGATACTTGGTGATTGATGGGACAAAAGCAATGGTACAACTACTCACCAACCTTCTCCATAAGCCACATGGTCCCCTCGGTAAGTTCTCATTGTAGATAATTAAAACAACACTGAATGGAAAACATCAAAGTTGTCTTTCACTATCCCACTTATTCCCATGTCCTTCCCCATTTTAATCTTCATGAGGTTACGACTGTCAATATTTTATCATTTCTGGATTTTGTACATTGCTTAGGAAGATCAAATTATAAAAATAACATTGTAAATTTTGTTTTTATCCCTAACACTATGGAAGAGTTTCTTTTTTGCCCCTGAAGAATTTTAATTTGGGGATGGTGTAAAAAGTATAACCTTTTAGGTGGAGAGCCAACATCCTCAAGGTCTCTTGCTGTTTTGAAATGCCATCTTGATCATAAATTCTTACAGATGATCTACTTCTGGATTCTCTTTGCTAATCTGTTGATTCATTTGCTTATTCCTGTTTCAATACTGCACAGTCCTAATTATTAGAATGCTTTTGATGTGATGACCCTTGCCCTCAGAACTTTCTTGGTTACTCCTGAACAGTCTCCAGAATTTTCAGCTTCAGAGACACAAAAGGTCATTGAATTTACCAACCAAAAGCTCTGCAGCACCAAGCCTGCATTGTTGGGCCTCTTCCCTTTCTGGCCCAGAGGTACACATTAGATGACACAGGTAATGGCTACCTCCAGCTCTGACATTTAAAAAAATTTTTTTTAATTTTATTTTGAGAGAGAGAGAGAGAGAGAGAGAGAGAGAGAGAGAGAGAGAGCGCGCGCGCGCACAAGTGGGGGAGGGGCAGAGAGAGAGACGGAGACACAAAATCTGAAGCAGGCTCCAGGCTCCGAGCTGTCAGCACAGAGCCCAATGTGGGGCTCAAACCCACAAACCGGGAGTCATGACCTGAGTTGCAGTCAGATGCTTAACCAACTGAGCCACCTAGGCACCCCCAGCTCTGACATTTCTTAGTGAAATCCCTGCAGCCACACACACTTCAAGTCCTGATGATCTCTTGTCATCAGTCTCTAGAATTAGGCCCATGAGGGTTGAACTGGTGCCACAATTTCATAGCTCTGCAAGCTCAAAGCAACCTCAACTCCCAAAACAGTACCATCCCAACAGGGATCATACTCTGCTTCATGGCATGCAGCACTCTGCTCGTGCCTGGCTCAAGCCTTCAGCATATGTTGGTGACCATCCTTTTATGAGTTTATGAGTTCCCCACCTGAGT
Source organism: Panthera tigris (assembly GCF_018350195.1). NCBI lineage: Eukaryota > Metazoa > Chordata > Mammalia > Carnivora > Felidae > Panthera > Panthera tigris. The sequence continues at coordinate 7,452,203 of NC_056675.1, read as the reverse complement.
TTGTAGATTGAGACTCATACCTGATCCATTTATTTTATTTTACAAATATTTTAAATGTTGTGAAAAGGCCATTTTTGTTTCCCTATCAAAGTAATATAAATATGAAAGGTAATATCTGAGTGTACACTCTGTGCTAAATTTGTTCTGAACAAGTCAAACATTTTAGCTCCATACTTACAATGACCTTATGAGGAAGGAACTTGCCCAGGGTCACAAGGCTCTCACTGTGGGAGAGCAGCTTAGCATAGTTGTTAATATGTGGGTTCTGAAGCCAGGATTTGACAAAAATTTTAGCTTCAGAACCCACACTATTAACAACCATGCTGAGCTGCCTCTCCCACACACATTTTAAAAATTTAAATTACAAGGTTTTTGTCAAAATCCAGCAGTCCTCTGCCCCATCAGCAGAGAACCTGTGCTTAGTTCCTAGGCTGGGCTGCCCCCCACCCCCTGACATGAGCCACTTCAGTGCCGACAGGAGAGGCTTTTTCAGCTGCTGCTACCCCACTCGATTCCTTTGCTGCTCTCACCTACTGAATTAACTTAGGTATATTTTCCTTCAAGTTTCACCCAGGATTCTAGGCTCCTTTGCCACCCAGATGGCTTCTCTAGTGTCCTGGGCTTCATCTGGCAGGTTGGCCACCCTTCTAGTTCTCTGTTCCTACCTGACACTCCCCCCTCTTCTGTGCTATTTCTCTGGCTATCCCAACTCAACACCCAGGGCTCTCAGGGAATCTGTGCTCAAGGGAGACTTTCCAGATCCTGTGATCCACCCAACCCCGGGGAAGGAACTACAGAGCTCAAGGAAGACTTCAAAATGTGTGTGAAAATAAACCTTCCACCATCCTGCCACCTTATCCTCTCATGCCTTCCAAGCACAGACTCTCTTTTTTCTTGTAACATCCCAGTGTGCCTGGAATTCAGAACACAGAATGACTTACCTATTAGCTGAAGACTCTTCTCAGTAACCTGGAAAAAATCTCTTCACAATTTAGGAGAGAACACCAAACAATTCACCTTCTTGCAGAGCTTATGGCCACGACAAGAGTTAAAAAGAAAGAGGCTTGATTGAAGGTTACTTAAAATAATTCAAAAGCAATTATTCAATGCTAAGCTAACAGGCAATGCACAGCAGTGCCAGTCCCCTGGAAAGCACTGTTTGGTGTCACTTGTCAACCCAGGTAAGGTCAGCCTGTGCAGAGACCTCCACCTCTCTTGCCCCAGCTGGCCTCAGCTCTGGTTCCCACCTGGCCAGGGCCTGACCACTTGGCGCTGCTGCTCTGAAGCCCACAGCCCCACTTCTGTTGGCAAGGGGCTCACTGGCACGACATCCTCCAAAGCTGTGGTTTTTAAGGTGCCATGTTTGCACCTCAGCTACTACACAAAATATCCACTGCTGTCATGCAGGACAAAAGATTAACATTTTTCATTTTTTTTAAAGATAAAAATACAATGAAGTAATTTTTTAATTATTTTATTTTATTATAGTTTAAAGTTTGTGAGTGAGAGCAAGAGAGCACACGTGTGTGCATGCAAGCAGTGAGGGGCTGAGAGGGAGAGACAGAGAATCCCATGCAGTCTCCGCGATGTCAGCACAGAGCCCGATGCAGGACTTGATCTCATGAACTTCGAAACCATGACCTGAGCCAAAATCAAGTCAGATGCTTAACAGACTGAGCTACAGGCGCCCCAAAATACAATGAAGTATCCTCTCGCCAGGATCCAAATGTCACGGTTCATCTCTTAAGAAGATCATCATCCTAAGGTAAGAGTGGGAAACCCACAATTGATGTTGGACTGTAATTTACATGCTATACGATGCCGTGGTTTTGTGGTCCTGAACAATGTGTATCCTCTCTAAGAACACTGTTATTGTACTTGGAAAGCATCTTCTAACCTGTTTATAAGTCTTCCAAATGAAAACTTTCAGTGGGTGTTGGCTCATCTATTTAAAAAAGTAGTAAATGCAAAGCAGCACCTATTCCATTTGGATTCACAAGGTTTTGAGAAGTACCCCTTTCAATTATGTAGACCATAAAAGACAATTATCAAAATAAACTGATCTTTCAAGAAGAACCTCAGAAAACATTAAACCATTTAAATTTTTTTTCTCAGGGCGCCTGGGTGGCTACATCAGTGTCAGTTGAGCATCCGACTCTTGATTTTGGCTCAGGTCATGATCCCAGGGTCATGGGATCAAGCCCCGCATCGGGCTCTGTGCTAAGCATGCAGCCTGCTTAAGATTCTCTCTCTCTCTCTCTCTCTCTCTCTCTCTCTCTGTACCCCTCCCAGCTTACACTCTCTAAAAAAAAAATTACTTTGCTTTTAGAGCAAAAAGGTATTTTGTACTGCTAAATAAAATATTTCAAAACATTTATTTTGTTATTAACTCACCATACATTTCTAAAAATTTTTTAATGTTTATTTATTTTTTTTATTTTTATAATATTTATTTTTTAATGTTTATTTATTATATTAGAGAGACAGAGAGACAGAGCATGAGTCGGGGAGGGGCAAAGAGAGAGAGGGAGATACAGAATCTGAAGCAGGCTCCAGGCTCCGAGCTGTCAGCACAGAGCCCAACATGGGGCTTGAACCCACAAACCGGGAGATCGTGACCTGAGCTGAAGTCAGACGCTTAACCGACTGAGCCACCCAGGCACCCCATGCCATACATTTCTAAAGTGTGTAATAAAACAAGTGGTAAATGTTTACATAATTTTTTAACTGATAAATGTGCCCTAACTTTTGGAGTCTTAGGACTCTAAGGTTCTGTTTTAGTTACTAGTGCTATGTAACAAACCACCCCAACTTGGTGTAAACATTTTATCGTGTCCATGGATTCTATGGGAGAGGAATTTGGAAAAGGCTGAGAAAAGATGAGGCCTGGGGCCTCAGCTGGAAGATTCAAAAGATGGGTGTTACAATCATCTGATTCACATCTGAAGCACATCTGGTGGTTGATACTGGATGTAGGCTGGGACTTCAGCTAGGCAGGACACCTAAAACATGGCCTTTCCATGTGGCTGCTTGGGGGCTGTCTCACAGCATGGTAATTGGGTTCCAAGAGCAAACATGTCAAGAAACAGGAGGTTGGGAGCTGCTAGTTAATTTTGGGTTCAGAAACTGGCACAACATCATTTCCACTATATTCTATTAACCAAGCAATCACAGAGCTCATATTCCAGGAGAGAGGACCTAGACCCACCCTCTCAATAAAGAGTGTCAAAGAATTTGGGGAGCAGGATAGAAAACTCACATGTGTTCTGAGGTTGGGGCTCAACTGCCCACGCTGGGCTACCTGGATGTGTACAGATCTCTACATCTGCAGAACTGCCAAGTCTTTTGATCTTGTGAAGTAGCCTTAGCGTGGCTGGTATTTAAATAACTTGGGAATATTTCCCCTCCTGGATTCTTAGTGACCTCCATGTCTTCACATTGGCTTTCCTACTCTGTTCCCAGATCCCATAGGAAAGGCTCCTCTCCCTGGAGCTGTTCGCCCTGAATACAGGTTAAACATCTCTGAATGGGTCAGCTGCCCTACCCGGCACTGGCAGCTGCCTTTCCAAACAGAGACTCCTGAACCCAATTTCTAGCTTCTATCTGGGAGAGAGGGTGCTGGAGAAGGGAGGAGGTGGACTTAGTCAAAGAAGAAAGTGACAAGAGTGTCTTCACATATTTGGGTGCTTGTCAGGGGGAAAGAGAGAACAGAGGTGCTGTGCTCTTCCAAGAAGCAGAACAAGAACCAAAAAGTTAGAATTTCAAGGAAGCAGGTGTCCAGAGGCAGCCTAAGTGAGAACTGACGGTGGCAATGAGAGAGGAAACAGATCAGAGATATTTTGCAGAATGACTTGAGAGGATTTGGCTAAAAACTAGCTGGGGAAGGCAAGGATAAAGGAGAAGACAGAGTCAAAATCTTGGATTTGAGGGTTGGACATTTAGAGTAACTTCTAAATTTCTTCCTAACTCAGAAACTGAGAGTCTACACAATTTCAAATTATAACAGGTGTCTCTGGGATGAAGTCATGAAACTCCCCCTGCAAAGAATCCTTGGCTGAAGGCTGCCAAGGTGTATGGCCTGTTCTCAGTGTAGTGAGATAGGTCACCCTCTGGCAATCAGGATTCTGCCCTCTCTCCTCAGTCTGAATAGTCCTCACTACATAAACCACTGAAAGGCAGCCAGTGCTTCCTAGCTCCTCTGCCCTACCACGTCTCCCAGTTACAAAGCATTACATCCTTGAGAGCCAGTACACAAAGGCACCTGGGGGCGCGTGCAGGGCTGGTGTCTGTCTGTACGCTGGGCCACAGGGGGAAGGAGAGCCGCTTGAGACACTAGCAAAGAACCTGACTTCCATCAGTTTAACAATCTCAAGCCACACCCTGGGAACCAGCTGATTCAAACAAGTTTATTGAGCTAATCACAAGGATACAAAAGAGGCTGGGAAAGACGCTCCAAAAATACAGGAAACTATTGGGCTCTTTCCACTCAACACGGGGAGGCAGTGCTTCTCCAATACTGAGGTGAAGCCCCCACCCACTCCAAACGTGGCAGGAAAAAGGCACTCTTCTCAATACAGAGGGACAGAGCCAGGGAGCAGTAAGAAGGACTGGGGGCTTAAGGCTTCTCCATCGCAACATCATCAGAGAAAGGTCAGGTTAGAAAGGCACAGCCCACCTCTCCTTCCCCTCAGAGACCGGAGTGGAGCCTGGGAGTAGTGCTTCCTTCTGCTCTGTTCTCCTGTTTGCCTTTTCCAAGTTGAGATGGGGAGTGGAGACGGGGAGGGGCACAGAGTCATGTCAGAGATCCTGTAACGGGAAAGATGAAAGGAAAACACAGAGACAGAACAGCCCAAAGGGCAATGAGATGACTGCAAGGTCCTCCCCATGACAGTTTACTTCTCCTCCTGCCCTCCCCCCACAGCTACTCCTAAGGTTCCAGAAGCAGCAGAGAGGCCAGGCCTTGGGCTACTGCCTCTATTTCCACCTACTGCATAGCACACAGGTTACCTGCCAGCACCTCCCAAGGACACAAAGTCCTCTTAACCTGCTGTCCACAGTATTTTTGGGGACACTCACCTCAAGGTTCATCTCTGTGGAATCTAAGAGATCCAGCCCGTGCTCACTAGAGGAAGAGTGCTAGAGAGAGCAGGTGACAGTCAGACTAGCCCTTCTCACCCCTGTCACATGAGCAAACAATAACCAAGGTCCCTTTCCCAGGTGGGTGCCTGCAGCAGCCAGGGAGGGGAGACTAGCAAAGGGATGGTGGGCAGAAAGTTCAGACCTAGGAAGTTCCCAGAGTCCCAGGCCTCTCCTGGCTGCCAATTGAGTCCCTTAAATTCGTTCAGTTTAGAACCAGAGAATGGCATTTTTTTTCTGAGGGGACTTTAGGAAATACTATGTTAATAGAGGCCTTGTTTTCTAGTCTGTTGAAGAAGTCATTGTCTGTTTTTTTCCTTCTGAGCACAAAACCTCCATTCCCTTGCACTATTCCTCCCTTTCACCCTCTGCAAAGAGCAGAGAAGGGAGGAGAATATCAGCAGCAGACACGTAACCCTTTTCAGTTTATAAGGTGCCTTCACTTTGTAGTTTGAGGGAAAACTCCATTTGAAAGATGAAGAGGCTGAGGGGTTAAGAGGAGCTAACTTGACAGAGTGGTGGTGCGGCGGACCCACATCACCTCACAGCTTCCACGTGCTCCTGCTGGCCTGGCGGCCGGGGTAGGAAAGGGAGTGAGGGGAGAACTGGGGAGAATGAGCCGCCTTCCTTCTCCAGCTCTGGCACTGCTTTCAACCCTGAGACTCAGAGGAAAAATACTTATTTGGACATTGGGAGGGAGAGTGTTATCCAAGCCCTTTTTGGTATTTTGAATTTGTTTTCCCTCCCCTCCTTAATAAAAGTCCAGGAAAAGTACAAAGCACCTTACAGGTCTCCCTTCTTTACTCTGTGATTCTTAGAGGACTTTCAAAAAGCCTTCTGGTTGTAGCAGGAAAAGGGAATGTTGGGTCCACTCACCTTGTCTGTATCTTGCCATTCTTCACTTAGCTCACTCTGGATCTCTTCTTCATCCTCTTCCATAAGGCTGAGTCTGAGGGCAGTGGCAAAGAGTAGAGGCTTTCACACTGCTATTTAAGGACCCCTGAGAGTATCTGGGAGGCACCCAGGAGAGTGGGATGGGCAGATGTGGAGCGAGCTCCAGGCTCCCACTGCTGCTTCAAACAGAGCAGCTGACTTCTATCAGTTCTATGAGCTAAGGACACACGTACCCCTGGAAGGAAGTGGTCTGTGATGTAAACAAGCCCAAAAAGTATGGGCACAGAAACACCAGGTTAGGGGAGAATCCCTCACAGCAGGTGCCTAATGTGAAGTGAGGATGAAAAGCAAGGAGCAGCTCACCTGGTCAGCCGGTTGCCCAGACCAGGACCGGAACGGTTGAGTAGAGTCCGGAAATGCTGTGGACTCGACAATCTTGACCTCTGGTTGCCTGAAAGGGGCTGGCTGCTGGTAATAAAGCAGGATCAGTAATGGGGATAAAGTAAAGGGTAAAAAGGGTAAGGTGGGCAATGTTACAGGGGAGAAAAGCTCATAGGGAGAAAGAAAATCTACAGCTAAGAAAAGGGTAAAGGCCTGGAGAAGAACCCGAGAATGATGATGGAGTGCCACAGGATGGAACAAGAGAACAGAAATGGCAGGAGGAAGATGGCAAACACCAAGATCGGACACCCAACTGCTCTCCTCAGCCCTTACCTTTGGACAAGCTCCGGTTCTGGGCTGCCTTCTTCCATCTCTTCCAACCCCCCCAGAGGCTGCCTCCTCTTGATGGCTGTAGAGGTGAGGGTGGGTGTGGGTGGGATGCTGTTCAGCTGGAGGCTTTCCTCCTGGGATGAAGAGATATCCTCTCTCTGCTGCCTGGAGGGGCCTGCAAGGCAACAGAGGCACATATTCACTGCAGACCAGGTACTGCCATAGGCCATCTTCTACATTTTCAAGACCTGACCAGATTTTGGTTCAGGAAAGTTAAGAAAGAAGAGAATGGAAAAACTTATATGGCCTCATTAGGTTATGACTAAAAATTAAGCATAACCCTACATACTAAAAAGTAAAGGCTTACACAACAGTATCTAGGACTTGTTCAAGGAAAACGACACAGCTCAGAAAATAGAAAAAAAAATAGACATATATGTGATATGTGATAGACATATATCAATCACAGATAACCAGTAACATGAACACGAATGTGAGAGAGAATAAGATTCCTTAAGATTGCAAGGTCTCAATCAATGAAGATGTGTGAGGTCCTGTTCATTCATTCAAGATTTTTTTTAAACTTATTTATTCACTTACTCATTCACTTACTCAATCACTTCATTCACTCATTCATTGTAGGTACACCCAGCATGGAGCCCATTGTGGGGCCTGAACTCACAACCATGAGATCAAGACCTGAGCCAAAATCAAGGGTCAGACACTAAACCTACAGAGCCACCCAGGCACCCCTCAACATTTGTATGAAAAAAAAACAAAAACAAAAACAAAAAACCTTAAAATGGTAACAGAGTTCCTGAGCTCTGAAGCTGCTAGGGTGGAAGCAGGAGGGCTGGCAAGAAAAGACAAATGGGAGACTGGATTTTCTAAAGGCCAGGAAAACAGGAGGTGGCTGCATTGTCAGCATGCTTCTGACATGAAGAAATGGAGGACCTCGGGCTCACAATGTTAAAGTCTCTTCTGCAGAGACCGGAGAAAGGTAGAGGACCAGAAAGAATCCAAGGTTATCTCAGAAAACCCAGGCGATAGTACTTTCAAAGGGATATTAATACTCGTCCACTGTAAATGTTCACAGCCCCAAGTTTCCAGAACTGGAAAGTGAGCTGCTACTGATCTAAGCAGAGAACTAGAGAAAGCCAGTGAGAGCCACACACATGATTTTGTGCCCTCGGGTAGGACCAGACGGGCCCCTCCTCAACTCCCCAACCTAGTCATAGTGTGATGCCCGAGGGCTCAGCCTTTCAGCATCTCCTGCCCATCATCTTCACTGGCTTCCTTAGCCTCGCAAGTTCACATTTCAAATACCAACTCCCAAATGTATCTCAAGCTTTTGCCTCTACCCTTAACTCCAGACTCCTATCTCCGGCTGTCTGTTTCACACTTCCACCTGTAGCAACATGGCTAATACTCAAGCCCTAATCTACTCATTCACTACCTTCCCCATTTCTGTTGGTATCAACTCCATCCTACCTAGTTGTTAGACCAAAATCTTTTTTTTTTTTTTAGGCCAAATTCACCCTCAATTCCCATCTTATATCCCACAGCCAGTTTGTCAGAAATCCTATGGGTGATACCTTAGAAATATATCCAGGATCTGTCCACTTCTCACCACCTCCATCCCTTCCCCCAGTCTACCCACTCAACAGCCTCCTTACTGGTTCCTTTGCTTCTACCCTTGCCCCTCTACAGTCCATTCTCACACAGCAGCCAGAGGGATCCTTTAAAAACAAGGCAGATCCTGTCACTCTCCAGTTCAAATGCTGTAATGTTTTCCCATTTCACTGTTGAGTAAAAGCCAGAGTCTTTACTCTGCCTCATATGCTCTGGGTTCCTCCAATCTCTTTGGTCTTATACCCTACATACTCTCCATTCGGCCATCTGGCCTTCTTGGCTCTTCCCAGAACATGACAGGCATATGCCATCATGGCCCTGTGCACTGGCGCCCCTTCTTGTATGCTCTTCTACAGACACTGTGCACCCCTTCCTTCCTTGCAATCCTGGCCCAACACTCACAAGCTCTGCCAGCCTTCCCCCAGCAATAAGAGAAGAGACTGCGATTCCCACCTCACCAAGGCTTCCCTGTCCTCTCCCCTGCTTTTCCACCACAGCACACACACACTCTAAAGAAAAGAGACTTGTCTTTTTTTGTTCACTGCTATATTCCCAGCACATAGTGCTCAGTAAATATCTGTTGAGTGGACAATGGAACCAGTCTTTTCAATTTTCTCCTACCTTTACAAACCCTCTGTTTTAGGCAAACCAGCCTAAACATCTGCATACTCAGCTAAAACATACCTTCCTATGTTTTGTTTGTGCTACTCTGGTAGCTCATGATACTCATTCTTCCTCTGTTTAGCTTACATCAATCTTTTCCATTTTTCAAGCTCCAGCTTAAACTCCATCTTCCTGGTGAAGCCTTCCTAGGCTTTAGATCAACTAAACTCAAAGTGATACCTTCTTTCCTGGAATTCTAAAGCATTCAATCTGTCAATTTTTTTTTAATTTTTTAATGTTTATTTATTTTGAGAAAGAGAGAGAGACAGCAAGCTGGGGAGGGGCAGAGAGAGAGGGAGAGAGAAATCCCAAGCAGGCTCCATGCTGTCAGTGCACAGCCCAATGCAGGGCTTGATCTTATGAACTGTGAGATCATGATCTAACCCGAAGCTAAGAGTCAGACCTCTAACCAACTGAGCCACCCAGGAGCCCCTCAATCTGTCAATTCTCAAAACCCTCAGGAAGTTATCATTTACTGGTGATGGTTCATAATTTAGATTTTCTATAAATGTATTTTCTCTATTAGATGGTAAGCTGCTTGAGGATCCTTCACAGCCTCTAAAACACCTAGCACAGTGTCCTGCACACAATAGGTCCTTAACAGATATTAGTTAAATGATTAAAACAGAGTTTCCTAGTGGTATAAAAAAATACTTTTAAGTAGTATACCTAGAGACATTTTAAAGAGTTACATTCTACCTCACACCGTATACAAAAATTAACTCAAATGGATGGCAGAAAGAACTAAGACTAGAAAACTTTTAGAAGAAAACCATCTTCTAAAAAATCTTCATCATCTTGGATTAGACAATGATTTCTCAAGCTATGACACCAAAGCACAAACAACAAAAGAAAAACCAAATAATCTGGATTTCATCAAAATTAGGAACTTTTGTGTTTCAAAGGACACACAACAGATAATGGATAAAGAATATACAGTAGACATACACAATGAAATATCACTCAGCCCTCATTTAAGGGCTTTGTGGACAATGGATGGGCCTAGACAGCATCATGCCAAGAAATATCAGACAAATATGATATGATTTTACTCATATGTGAAATCTAAAAAACAAAACAAATGAACTAAAAAAGTGGAAACAGACCCATAAATACAGAGAACTGGTGGTTGGCAGAGGGGTGGGAGGATGGGCAAAATGGATGAAGGCAAGTGAGGCATAGGCTTTCCAGTCATGAAATGAGTAAGTCACGGGATGAAAGGTACAACACAGGGAACACAGTCAGTGGTATGGTGACAGATGGCAGCTATACTTAGGGGGAGCACAACATAACCTATCAAGTTATACAGAGTTATAGAATCAGCTACATTGTACACCCGAAACTAATGTAATGTATGTCAGCTATACTTCAATTAAAAAAAAAAAGAAAACCACTCAGATGGCAATCAACTTAGTACAGGGATAAATAAAATGTGGCACAGCCATACGATAGAGTATTATTTGGCCATAAAAAGGTATGAGGTACTGATATATGCTAAAACATGGATGAACCTTAAAAACATTATGCTAAGTGAATAAAGGCAGTCACATAAGGCCACATATGGTATGATTTCACTTATATGGATGTCTAGAGTAGGCAGACCCAAAGACAGAAAGTAGATAAGTGATACTGCCTGGGGGGTGGGGTGGGGAGAACCAAGATTTTCAATTGTTCACTAGAAAACACATACGTGTGAACACATCAAGCTTGTGATTTCTAGGATATTTTTCACCTAAAATGAAATTATATTTAAAAAGAAAATTAAAGAAGGGCACCTGGGTGGCTCAGTCAGCTAAGCATCCGACTTCAGCTCAGGTTATGATCTCGAGGTTTGTGAGTTCAAGCCCCACACTGAGCTCTCCGCTGACAACTGGCCTCTCTCTCTGCCCCTCCCACGCTTCACATGTGTGTGTGTGCACACTCTCACAAAAATAATAAATAAGAATCAAAAAAAAGATTAAAGAAAAAGCGTTAGACTAGAAGACAAGTAATGATCTGAGAGTAAAAAAAATCATAAAGATTGTGTGAAAATCTTTAACATTTAGAAAATAATAGAATACTAGATGCAAGGATGGGCCCCCTAAATGTACAGATTTCTTATTTTCATCTTTGGTCTTATCATCAGTCGCTATTTGATTTTTCACAGAGGTTTGCTATTTTTAGCTGCCTAGACAAACTTTGAAGAAAATGCGTACCCCTTACTGATAGCAGATGCTCAGTGAAATGTTTTTTATTTGACTAAAGACAAAAGTGTGAAGAAGGCAAAAGACCTTACATCTAGGTATTGGCTATGGAGGAAGGAAGTAGTGCTCACTACCCTGATATCCACACACACTTACCTTCAGTGCGCCTCTTCTTAGAGCGGGGATAGCCCTGAGGGTTGGCCTCCACTGTGTTCTCTCCAGGGCTGAGGGAGTGGCAGTAGGTGGTGACTGGACCCCAGGGACAATCAGGTGCCTGGGAGACACGCTGCAGACACTTTTCCAGGTAGGACAGTCTAAGGAAGGGGTGAGATGAAGAGGCTGACTTGTCTGCTAGGCCCTCACTACTTCCCTAATCCTCATCTTTATCCATTACCCACTAACTTACAGCAGCTGCTTGTCCTGATGGAAGAGTCGGGGGGAAAACTCGGCAAGGAGCTCCAGGAATGCTAGGTTTGGGGGCTGACCGGAGGAACCAGTTGGAGGAGACTCAGACAAGGAGAATTTGATGCCTTCCCTTGGTTAAACAGAATTATTTTAGGAAGATGGCCCCTCCTCACTTTCCTCCCCAGGGAAGCATCCTGTCAAGTGCACCCTTCCCCTGTTCCCAGTCTGTCTCCCAGAGAATACCCACCAGCCAACCTGACTGCTGCTCCTCAACATGCTTATCCCTCCCTCCAAGACCACACTCCCACTCTCCCTGCACACAGCCTATGGCTCACCCCTCTTCAATCAAGTACCCTGACTTTTAACCAGTACTTTACTTGTGTAGCGTGACCACAAGGTCACGGTTCTGTAGCTGCTGGGGCCCAAAGCTCAAGGCAAACCTTCGGGCCAGGTCCCTCATCTCACTGAAGGCAGGAAGCTCATTCAGGCCCTGGGGCCCCTGTTCTTGCAGCAGTTCTGTGTACAACTGTGTCCAGGAGACATGGTACATTTGGGAAACGAAGGAACAAAGTGGAAATAGAGAAGTACAGCATTCCTTTCTCCGCGTAGAAATTCTAAAGGACTTGGGATGCCACCTGCTACCTTTACTCTTTCTTTCCTCCCAGGACACTGTTCCTATTCCTGAACCCCTACAGAAAGAAACTTCACCCTTGCTCTGTAACAATAAAAATGTCCCGGGGCGCCTGGGTGGCTCAGTCGGTTGAGCGTCCGACTTCGGCTCAGGTCACGATCTCGCGGTCCGTGAGTTCGAGCCCCGCGTCAGGCTCTGGGCTGATGGCTCAGAGCCTGGAGCCTGCTTCCGATTCTGTGTCTCCCTCTCTCTCTGCCCCTCCCCCGTTCATGCTCTGTCTCTCTCTGTCTCAAAAATAAATAAATGTTAAAAAAAAAATGTCCCTAGTAACTGAAGAGACTGACAGAGAACAGGGCAGAAAAAAATTAGGTATTTCCTATCGCTTTATTGTTGGTGCTCCTATGTCCCGATAGTTCAATTTCTATGAAGTTGGGGAAACTGCCCATCACCTAATAGTTTCTACAGACTTACTAGTTATGAAGAAGACAGTCAAGTAAAGTTAAGAGTCAAAATAAACTAGAAAGTTCCTTAAGGATCTCACATTCTAAATGGCTGAGGGTGAGCAGAGAGTTTGTGGGCTACAGGGAAGGCATATCACAGGTCAGAGGTATTCCAGGCAGAAGGGAGTACCTGCTTGAGGCTCAGCAGCAGGATTCGGGAACAATGACTTCGGTCAATCTGCCTTGCTCTAGTTAATGTTTCCTTGATAATGTCACCATAGTCACCGTAGAACTGAGGGACAGGAAATGAAGAAGATATCGTTTGGCCACAGGGCAAGACCGGTTCTGTTGTTTCTTCCTTTACATTTCTCATCATGTCTCCTTCCTAAAGTGAGTTAAGTCAGGAAACATGAATCTAAGTATAAAACAACTCAGACTAGACCAATAGGTCAAAGCCCGAAGACCTCAGAGTTTAGGCAAATAAATATGGGAAGAAATTCTGCTCAGAGCCCATTTCTTGGGAAGAAGTGCTCACAGTAAACAGAAATCAATACAATGGTGAGTTAAGGCAACTGAGGTACACGTCTTCCATTCTTTTTTTTTTTTTTTTCTTCTTATATTACCCCAGTTTACGGAGACTGGGTTCACAGAAAAAAACAAAGATTCTGGACAGGATGAATAAGCTTACTTTCTCTCCAATTAATTTCCTAACAGCTTTTTTTCTGTAATTGTTTACTACCAATTCCTCTTTGTCCCCTTGTTCTAAACTCCTGTTGCCTTTTTCCTCCTGCTTTTCTTCAAGCCTGGTACTGTCATCCTTGCCACGTTCTTTCCTGCAGTGTTCCAGCATCTGAAGTCGTGGCTGTGCTCGCTCAGCCTGACGCCTCACTGTACCTTGTTGTAGTGTTTGAAAACATCTGAGGCTGCATCCATCTCCAGCACCCCATAAAGCAGCAGCTTGCAGAACCCAGCCAGGAGGCGGCGCCGCTGGTGCAGCTGCTCTATCTGTAAATGATCCTCCTGGGAATGACCTGGCTCACATCAAAAGCAGAATGGAAAGATCAGAACCACAGATCTAGGACTCCTGCCCTTATATGCCTGAGGCAGGCCCAAGCCCCAGACCCTTCCTGAGCCCCAGGTATAGAGTCCTTGTACCACTGCCCAGTTCTCCAGGCTGGATGAAGACATGGTCCATGAGGAAGCTGGCTAGTTCAGACTGGAGCGTGGCTTCAGGAAAAAAGACAAGGGGTCTAAGAAAATCGCGACCCCCTACAATCATCTGAGGGCTGAAGATGAGAAGTAGATCACTTAATAAGACAAAAGCCTGTTGGGGGGGGGAGAAAAAAGAATGCTTGAAGAGGACAGGATATTCACAAGACAGAAATTACACAGCTAATTTCTCCTTAGAACAAGGCTTCCTCAGACCATGAGAAGTGACATGCCTCCTTTGTCCCACTTGAGGAAATGCTAACCTGCTCCTGGATCTCAGAAGCCACATCTGAGAGGCAGCTCTGGCAGAGTTCGCAGAATGCCACCATCCTGTCCTTCAAACTCAACAGCTGCTTCTGTGGAGACAGTGGCTTGAGGAGGAGGAATGGAGACACAGGCTCCTCCATTCCCACTCTCCCTACTCAGACCCATATTCACCTGGGAAGCACCTGATCCAGAAAGGTGGGTTAGTGTCCACAGAATGGAAAAATAGACAAGAGTCAAGGCTGGCAGCATCACCTGTAACAACCAAATGTTACAAAAATGGGGGAGTCAGGAGTGAAGGGCAGAAAGGGAAAGAGGGAGGAAGAGAGAAAGGAAAAGACAGACAAGCAACACACACAAAGGAGTGAAGAGAGAAAATGAGATTAGAAGAGACCTGATTCCTTCTCTGGGGGAAAAAGATCTGATTCTGTACAATCTTCAGAGCATTCTGTCTTGGACAGGAATGCCACCTCTTCTTTATTTATCTGATGTCTCCTAGAATCCCTCAACATTATCCTTGACTCCCCGGGAACCAGAGAGGATGGCTGTTTTCAGGCACTGGAAAGTACAGTTCACCTTCTAAAGTGGAACTGAAGGAAAGATATGCACATGCTCTTCCTCTTGTGTCTCCTCTGCACCCCTGGGACTGGAACTGCCTGGGATAGTCGGCCACCTGGGACACAGGGCCCTTAAAAACTCCCCTCTGCCTCCACATCTCCGACTCATCTACTTGCCTGGTGAGGAACTTCTCCTGTGTCCACAGCCTTCCGGAGGAGTCGGAAGCATGGCTCATAGAGCTCCCAGCGAGTCAGGTCGTGAGCACTTTGGGGAAGAGATGGAAACATGATGCAGGAACAGAATGAGAGGAATCACCACCACAGACACCAGTAGAAATAGGAAGAGGGAATGGGAGGTGAGCTGCTCACTTGTAGAAGGCAGACAGGCGCTTCAGAGTGGCCGCCAGGCTGTACACCTCATCCTCATCTAGGAAGGACGACTGAGGGAGAGAAAAGGTCCACAACAGGATTTTCCCAAGAACGCATAGATCCACATTCCCCATCTAGCGGCCCCTCGGACCCAAGTTTGGGGCTTCCCATATTTCAGCCCCAGTTCCTACCTGCAGCAGCTCTTCAAGTTCTTGCTGGAAGCGGTCGCTCAGCAGATCCACCAGCTGGCTGCGGGCAAAGTCTACCCGGCCGAAGAACGTGAACTCAGGATTACAGAGCAGATAGAGGGCATGAGCACCTGCCTCAAGCACCGTGGGTTCCGCGTGCTTCACCACCACCTCCTGGAGCTGCTGCAAGAACAGCTCCAGGTGCTGACAGAAAAAGAGATGGGAGAACACAGTGCTCTGGGCAAGGAAAAGAGGGGGCAAGTCTTCTGGAGGGGAGTGGGGTTGGGGGAGAGGAGAAATACGATTGAAAGCATTAACTTTCAAGGGGAAGATGCCTATGGAAGGGAAGGCTTATTGATTTTTCTGGAACCTGGGTTCCTGAGAACCAGATACTGGCAGTGGAACCTTTGGTCCTACCAAGAAAGCAGCAAGGTGTAGGAACTTTACCTTCCTCTCTACTCACCTTCTCCAAGCGCCTCGTGCAGTAGATGTTGAGGTCAAAGTAGTTAAGAAGCTGGAGCAAGGGAGCAACCTTCTCCGCATCAGCTGAGAACTGTAGGGGTTGAGAGGGAGACCTAATCACTAGCTAATGTATGCTAAGTCTTACTCCCAGTCCTCACTGGGGGCCATTTCCTTTCACCTCTCATTCCCAGGTACTGAATGGTAGGGCAGCTCTACCTTGGCCAGGAGCTGGGGTAGCAGGGGGATGAGGTGCTCTGTCAGCTTCACCTTGTCATCGGCTTGGATCTTACGTTCTTTCGGGGTTAAGCCCTGGAATTAGTCATTTGGGGGTATAGGGAAAGATATGGAAAAACACTAGGTCCATAGGGAGTGCGTGTGTATCCCTCCTCCCCACAATCTCATCTGCCCAGGAAGGAAAAGATAATTCATTTGGCACCTCCTTCAAATTTATTTTTCTAGAAACAGAATTCTTTGAGGGGCAGAGAAGAGGCACCCTAACCCAAGGCTTGAGGGTGAAGATAGACCATACCTGTCTGGACTTTTATTGCTAACCAACCCACCCACCCTTCACACCATACCTTCCTCCCAGTGATCCGCCCCACAGGTGGGTGACCTTCAGAAGCTTGCCGAACACTGGACACCAAGATCTCAATCAATGTGCTCTCCTGCACATCGTCCAAGTCTGGGTTGGCAGGAGGATGAAAACCAGAATAACAAATTAGCCCCCCTCCATCTCCCAAGTCACCCCAACTCCCCCACTGCCCAGGACACCTATGCCTCATGGGGGAAATGACCCCTCCTCCAGCTACCAGGTGGCACGCACTCTGGTCCTTCTCCAGCAACAGGCTTGTCAGACTCTCCCAGTCCTTCAGCTGAGACCCTGCACAGTCCCACAGGCTGTCTACTAAATAAGCAGCATGGTTATGGAGCTGTGGAAGAAGGTACATGTTAAGTTACTGAAGCTATGTTAGAAAATTCTGGGAAGTGGCTACTGACAAACCATGTCTCTCCTTCCTGTAGTGCCAGTCCCATCCTTTTCTACTCACAGGTCTTTATGCACAACAGCCAAATAGTTCCTTCCCATACGTCACCTCACTTTCCACAAAGAAGGACAGCAGAAGGTGGAAGAAAGTTCTCTGGGCACGTGGACTTCTGCGTCGCTCTCTCCCACTGACCATTTTAGTCTCACACTCAGGGTAGAAGAGCCTGGTAGAACAAACACAGGGAAAGGGCACACCCGGGAGCAAATGAGGAGTGGAATAATCTCCATGAAAGAAAGAAAGAGTCCAAGGAGACGTGTGAGGAAAAGAGGTGCAGAGCCAAGGAAAGCCTCAAGGAGTTAAGAGGGGGAAAGCAACAAAAGAGAGACTTTAACAGGTATGTGGGGTGGTCATTGGGAAGAGCAGCAGCAGACACAGGAGAAAAAACAACACAGGAGGGTGTTAAAGGAACAAATGAGAGGACCCTACTCACTTCCAGTAGAGAAACTCCCCTGCAGCAGAGGCCAGGGCTCGGTTAGAGGCATATACAACTGGGTAGATGCCCTCACAGTCTGCATCTGTCAGCACCCCTTCCATGTTCCTGCCAAGAGAAAAGGAGAAAAAGCAGGTGGATATGAAGGATGTCCCCTAGCACAACTAGGGCTAGAAACACAGAGAGGCAAATAAGGATTTGGAACAATCCAAAAGAGGAACAACAACAACAAAAATCAATGAGGATTAGCTGACAAAGAACTTTTATTATTATTTTTATTATTTTTTTTTAATATTTAATTTTTTTAACACTTATTTATTACTGAGAGACAGAGAGAGACAGAGCATGAGCAGGGGAGGGGCTGAGAGACGGGGAGACACAGAATCCAAAGCAGGCTCCAGGCTCTGAGCTGTCAGCACAGAGCCCGATGCGGGGCTCGAACTCACAAACCGCGAGATCATGACCTGAGCCGAAGTCGGACGCTTAACCGAAAGAGCCACCCAGGCGCCCAAGAACTTTTAAATGAAGAGTGGAAAACAGAAAAGTATGGAGAGTTAGAGAAGATAAGAAATATCCCCCCTGGAGATCCTGCAACTCAGGAATGACCTGTCTTTCAACCTGTTACAGAAAGAAGAGTCAACCTGTGACAAGCGGAGGGACAGGACTCTGGAAGGGCCTGCCTAATGCTGGAAAGGTAGAAGTCTGAGATGCGTGCCTCCCCATTCCCCAGGACTCACTTAAGGATGAGTGTTAGTAACTTGACAGCTTCCACCGCCACATCATACTCTCGGTCCATGACCATGGAAACCATCCGGTCCTATAAGGAGAGAGAACGTTGCTCAGTACTTCATTGTATCCATCCCAAATCATTACGCTCTCTTAGAATTTGAGAGATTCCTAAAGAGAATGAGTAGGCAGAGGCTGGGATAGCTGTAGACACATAAGAGCAATAGGAATGGAAAGATGGGGTGAGGGAAACAGGAACCAAAGAAAGAGCCAAGCACAGGAATACTGTCCCAATTTTACCTTAAAGCGGCTGGTAAAGAGCTCCAGACGGGCAGTCAAATCCCGGCTGCCATACAGCCCTTTTAGAGCCTTGAGACACTTCAGACGGACTTCGCGATGCTATTGAGGAAAATGGAATATGACTAACTATTCCTCTACTCAACCCCCACTGGGCTTCCATGCCCCTCTCTCAGATTACTCTTTCTGGGCTTTGGTGTCCTCTATGCTGAGGACTTTGGGGTGACTCAGAGACAACAGACAGCTGTCTTCTTATATAAAAAAATGAAAAGATCACAGCAGAATTTAGCAATCATAATGAAAAGGATCTTTGGGGCACCCGGGTGGCTGAGTTGGTTCAGTGTCCAACTCTTGATTTCAGCTAAGGTCATAATCTCATGGTTCATGGGATCGAGACCTGCGTTGAGCTGTGCACTGGCATTGTGGAGCCTGCTTGGGATTCTCTTTCTCTCCTCCTTCTCTGCCCCTCCCCCACTCACACCCTCTGTCTCTCTCTCAAAAATAAATAAACATTAAAAAAAAGAAAAGGATCTTTTGGCTATCACCCTAGCACCTGTATCACCAATCCATTAATAGCTTTCTTGCTTTTTTCTAGGGAAAGTTTTTCTCTACTCTGGTTTTAAGGTGTTCATCTCCTGGATATATCTTTCTCTCTTCTACCTCATCCTACCCTCCCCAATACTGCGGAGTTTTGAGGTTCACTGTCTTGATGGGCTGATCACTAGTGAAGCTCCTAAGCAGCAGGGCCAGGAAAAGCTGTGGTGTCTTGAGACAGGGAAGATGGTGAGGGTAACAGAGGAAAAGAAGCTGACTCAACACTGACCTTATCATGCAAGGTCCAGCCAATATATTTCAAATAGCTGTCAGTGAGGAAAGATGTGCTGTAGCTTTGCATCCAAGACCCAATCTCTTCAATGCAGATAGCACGGATCTCAGGAAGGATGTCCCTAGGCACAGAGAGATAAACTGACCCCTATCACCATCTTTCTCTAAATTCACTTTCCATCCACCCAGACATCTCCCTGCCATAGAAGAATCTACTTTCTTGACTGAACAACATGCTCCAAGCCTTTCATTTTTCCCTCCCAATGTAAATATATAAACAATAAATATTTTCTAGGGGCACCTGGGTGGCTTGCTTGGTTGAGCATCTGACTCTTGATTTTGGCTCAGATTATGATCTCATAATTCGTGAGTTTGAGCACCATGATGGGCTCTGTGCTGACAGCACAGAGCCTGCTTGGGATTCTCTCTCTCTCTCTCTCTCTCAAATAAATATTTAAAAATAAAAAATTAACATTTTTTTTGTAATACTGCATAAAATAATTGAGCTTATTTTCCATGCCCCTTTTAAAACTGACTTTGGAAGTCAGTTTAACTGTTGGCCAAATTTCCACTTGAAGAAAATATTAAATCAGCTGAAGAGTTCTGGAAAGGCAGAGGTTGAAATCTAGGTAACAGTGAGAAAAAAAATATGGATGCTATTTTTAACTTAATTCCACCAGTTCTTTTAAACAGTGTAAAACTCCCCTGCCTTTAGCCCAGTGAAACAGCAGGCTGCGCTAGGAAAAGGCCTGCCAAGTTGCAAATGCTCAGAAAAGCCCTGCCTTTTGTCTCTCTGCTGTGGTCTTCTCAGGTCTCCAGCTCCAGGAAGATGGGGAAGGGAAGATCTTAGGCAAAGCTGGAGCAGAATAATACTCAACAGTGCCTTATTCTCTTATTTTCTCTCCCAAAAGAGCTTACAAGAGCCTCTGGAGTTGGGGGTGAACTAAACCTTACTAATTTAAAACATCTGTTGTCAAAGTTTTTGCTCCAGCTGCATTTGCACTAGGACTAACCAAATTACCAGGGTTATAATGGAGGGACACCTTGCTACGTTTACAGATTCCATAACCAAGGACCAGCTGTTTCAACGAGAGGAGCGCATTCACTCACCTGTACCGATGCACAAAGACCCCCCTGAAGAGCGCATTCATCATCCCCTCAATCTCCTCTTGATGTTCTTGGAGCTGGAAGACAGGGAGTAACAGGTCAATCTTTCTTGTGCCCCAAAAGTATATAGAAAAGTATGACTTCCACTTACTTCCTTTTATTACAGGACATAATCTGAACCCCTGATATCCTAGGTTTCTTTTCAACCTTCTAAATTCTGGAAGAAGCTGTAGAGTCAACCACCGACTCAGAGGATTCTTTGTGTTTGGAAAAAATATCACCTCTGGGTCTGGTTATTTTTGGCTATTCAGAGGCACTAGCTGGTAGTTACACAGATTTTTTGACTTACAATTGAGAACATGAATTTTTATTTTATTTATTTTTTTTTTTTTAATTTTTTTTTTAACGTTTTTTATTTATTTTTGGGACAGAGAGAGACAGAGCATGAACGGGGGAGGGGCAGAGAGAGAGGGAGACACAGAATCGGAAACAGGCTCCAGGCTCCGAGCCATCAGCCCAGAGCCTGACGCGGGGCTCGAACTCACGGACCGCGAGATCGTGACCTGGCTGAAGTCGGCCGCTTAACCGACTGCGCCACCCAGGCGCCCCAGAGAACATGAATTTTTAAATAAATGCAGTTTATTTGATAGAAATAGAAAACCTAGCAGAAGAAGAAAAGGAAGAGATTAGACCAATGGTCCTCAACTAGGGCCCCTCAAGGCACATTTAGCAACTTCTGAAAACATTTTTGGTGGTCACTAATGGGAGGGCGTACTACTGCCATCTAGTGGATAGAGTCCAGGGATGCTGTTAAACATTCTGCAATGTCAAGACAGGCCCCAGGTCAACAGTGCCATTGTTGAGAAACCCTGGATTAGATGAATAGATATCAAGGAAGCAGAATTATAAAGGAACACAACTGACCCTACCTCTTCAATAAATCAATATATGGGGGGGGGGATGGGAGAGGCAGAGGTTAAAAGAGGCTTAAGAAATACAACAAATGCAATGCATCATAATCCTTAATTAGATCCTGGTTGGAATTAATCAGATATAAAAGCCATTTTGGGGATACACAGGGAAATTTAAATATGAATTGGAATTAGAAAATATTAAGGAATAATTAATATTTTTGAATGTGAAAATGGTATTGAGTTAATGCAGGAATAATTTTTTTGGATGATAAGTTTTAAAATAATTTTCAGAGAACATATTTAAGTCTTTAGGTGGAAATACCAGTATATATATAATTTACTATAAAATAAAAAAATAATTGGGGCACCTGGGTGGCTCAGTCAGTTAAGTGTCTGACTTCAGCTCAGGTCATGAACTTGCGGTTCATGGGTTTGAGCTCTGCTTCAGGCTGTGTGCTGACAGCTCAGAGCCTGGAACCTGCTTCGGATTCTGTGTCTCGCTCTCTCTCTGCTCCTCCCCCACTCATTCTCGCTCGCTCTCTCTCTCAAAAATAAACATTTAAAAAAATTTAAATAACAAAAAATTAGAAGAAACAAATATAATGAAATATTAGTTGTTAAATCTAGATAATTCGTATATGATGTTCACTCTGCCAGTGTTTCTCTCTGTCAGAATGTTTGGGAAATTTCATATTGAAAAGAAAAGAGAGAGAGGGACAGAAGGAGGAAAAGTTGTCATCAGTACCAATTTCTACAGAAGTTTGGAAAAAGGAAATTAAGAAAAGACCACTGACTATAGGGATTAAAAAGTCAGTGTTTGGGGCGCCTGGGTGGCTCAGTTGGTTAAGCGTCTGACTTCAGCTCAGGTCACGATCTCGCGGCACGTGAGTTTGAGCCCTGTGTCGGGCTCTGGGCTGATGACTCAGAGCCTGGAGCCTGCTTCTGATTCTGTGTCTCCCTCTCTCTCTGTCCCTCCCCCATTCATGCTCTGTCTCTCTCTGTCTCAAAAATAAATAAACGTTAAAAAAAAAAGTAAAAAAAAAGTCACTGTTTTGGAAAGAATAATTTCAAAGAAAAATGGGGAGACAAGCTAGGTAGTAAAAAATGGATTCAGTTGGATATTAAGGAAGTAAGAAAATACTAAAAAGGATAGAAATGGAGTAGTTCATAGAGAGGAAGAGTAAAGGGAAGATTCAAAGGCCTACAGACATTTCTAAGTGAAGAGAACAGTGGGGAGAGAGGGATTAAAAACAAAAAGAGAAATAATGACTGATAAAGCAAGAGCCTAGACAAGTAAAAAAAAAAAGATTCACGGTATTATACATAGGATATGAGACAGACCTAATACACATAAGGTTTAAGATCATACTGACATTGAAAATAGTAAGAGAGAGTAAGGAAAGAAGGTTTACCATGGAAGAAATCTTGGTGAGGGGTGAGAAGACAGTCAATTGTTGTGGTTAGGCATGGGGAGTCCTGCCAACCTCATGCTGGAGGAGTCTCAGATACTAAGAGATATTACTAAGAGAGAGTAGGGGGAAAATCAGTGTCTCATGACAGGCACAGCTGTTTGAGGGTTTAATCAGTGTAAAAGATTTTGTTAGGGCTTATGTCCTCCAGTTGTCTTTAAGTATAAAAGGAAATAAACCAAGTGTCCACTATGTGCCAGACTATTCACTCACCATCTATTTAATCTTCATAAAAAGGTAGAATTATCCCCTTTTTTAAAGAAAAGGAAATGGAAGCTTGGAAGTTATATAAGGCCATGGAACTGGTAGCTAATTGGAACAGTCCAGGAGTGATTGAAAAGCCAGTCACTTTCCAGTCCTCAAACAGTTGGCCTCCCTCATCAGTGGTTGGCCTTTAATACTCTGGTGATCTCCAGACTATATAGTTGACCAGAAAGTCAAAAATTAACTCCTTGCATGAGATGCAAGCACAGCACTTAAAAACATTCCTGGTAATGAATGTAGATAATGGAAACTAAGCAAAAGTGGGATTATAAAGAACTCTAAAATTTACTCTGAGTTAGAACTAATTCATTGAGATCACATCCCAGAAACAAGATAAGCATGCAATGACCTCTGACAGGATGGGTCTATTAGACTACTGTCAGACTCCACTGTTCATGACCCAAAAGGTTGCTTAGGGGCCTGTGCCTTACAAGAGAGAAGTGTGTGGGCAGGGGTAAAACGGGCTTCAGCAACAGTGGATGAAGCTGAGAGAGAGAGAGAGAGAGAGAGAGAGAGAGAGAGAGAGAGAGAGAGGGAGGGAGGGAGGGAGGGAGGGAGGGAGGGAGAGAGGGAGAGAGGGAGAGAGGGAGAGAGAGAGAGAGGGAGAGAGGGAGAGAGAGAGAGGGGGAGGGAAGAGGCAGGGAACACTTTTTACCTCTTTGCGTTTCTCCAACAGGCTCTCCAGTCGCTCAGGAGCTCTCTGTCCTGGTCCCTTATTTCGTTCAGCCTCATACTGCCGCTGATTATTGTCTTTGTGCAGACTCAGTTGGAGGGCAACTCTTACCAGGGAGGTCATTAGCTTCATGGCTTTGAGCCAGGAAAAACAAGAAAAGGGAATTTTTACTTAGGTCAGAGGAGGGAGGACAGATTTTAAAAAGGAAGAAAAAAAAGCATCTTGTGGTTCCAGTGGGAAGAAGAGGAGGAAGCAGGGAGTGGGGCACTTGGGGGTAACCCACCATGGCTGCTGCCACCTCTGCCACAGAAAGAAAGAAAAGAAGGAAAGAAAAAGGAAGGGGACTCAAAATGAAAAGCTAGAGCGGGTGACCCTAAAATCCTAAGACTGTTCTGGACATTTTTTTCTCCCCCTTTTGGGCTTCTTTTAATCCTCAGCATGTTCCCAGCTGTTGAGCTATAAGAAACAAGTTAAGACTGGAAACTGTCACTGTAATCTATCCTTTTTTGCAATACTACTAGTGAGAAACTTGGTTGAAGTTCAGGGTAAAAGAAGCCAGGGCTTGAAAGGCTAAGAAGAATTCAGAGACCAGAGAACACAGGAAATCCCCAAAAGAACATTTATAGACTAAAAATGAATGCTCACCAGCCAGGGTGCTAGTGTGACGGAAGGCACGGACTTGGGAGTCTGAGAGGCCAGTGAGCAGGGAGATGAGGTTGTCCATAGGGAAGCCGTCATAGAGGAGGCTATACTGGCACTGATAGACCAATGTTTTCACAAATTCACAGAAACTGCCCTGGAACTTCTTCCAGGATGGACCCGGTGCTGTCAGGGGATACTCTCCTGAATCCTATAGAAGGGTTTATGAACTGAATGAGAAAAAGTACTACCAAGTCTATGAAACCATAGGGACTTTGGATGTCAAAACCCAATAGTATAGTAAAAATCTTTCTCTGTTATACCTCATTTCCTGCTATTCTCAACTTCAGAGGCATATTCAGATAACATCTATGGGTCCCTTTTGCCCCCAAGAGATTGAATTCCTTCTTCCAAAAGCTATCCTATTTCCCACAGTTAGAAAGAAGGGGATAATGGGCCTTGTGTTTTGAAATAAGTGTGGCAAGAGAATTCTGATGGTCTTCCTCCACCTCATTAAACTGTTCTGTTAGGTGCCGGATGATCTCTGAGTTGGACATCTTCTTGAACATCTCGGAGGTTACATTGCCTGAGGAATGGAGGAGGTGAAGTAGTTACAAGAAAAATAACAGGACACTGTGACCATTTGCACATACACCTGAAGATGAGCTAGGAAATATACTGAAAAGAGCATAGGTGGGGAATCAGAAAACCTAAATCCCAGTCCTAAACCTGCTGCCATCAAACTGTGTATCTGCTGTTAAAGCAACCTTTCTAGAAAACCCAAAGGAATCAAGCAATGGAAAAGAATAGTTTAAAAAAAAAATCCTGGGGCACCTGGGTGGCTCAGTCAGTTGGGTGTCCAACTTTGGTTCAGGTCATGATCTCATGGCTCATGAGTTTGGGCCCCATGTCGGGCTCTGTGCTCACAACTCAGAGCCTGGAGCCTGCTTGGGATTCTGTGTCTCTGGCTCTCTTTGCCTCTCCCCTGCTCACACTCTGTTTCTCTCTCTCTCTCTCAAAAACAAATAAACATTACAATTTTTTTCTTTAAACCCAAATAAAAAATAAATAAAGCAAAAAAACCACACAAATTCTGGATTCTTATAACACAACCTGCCTGAGATTATCTTACCCCAATAAGTTAGGTCATGACCTGTGGGGATCTGGGGAATCCACAGCTTCAGTGGAGAAATATGGAAGGAAGTATCTGAGAAATAGGGAATAATGAAGGATGATTTCATCTAAAGATAGGAAGACTAAAAGATGTCTAATGGTCTATTTTCAAATTTGTGAGTATCATTGGCCTCACATTAGTGTGATTAGTTACTTTTCCCCAAAGGGTCTTATCTCCAAACCAAACCAACATAGTTCCCTAACTGGACCACTTTCCTACTTACCAATCTACAATGTGGTCAAATCAGTGAAACTTTTCATATGCTTAACCTTCTCTCTTTATTTAGGCGATTCCTAGTCCTACTCATCTAAATGTAGCAAAAGTTCTATAACATAGGAGCAAAGGGCTAGGGATTAGAAAGGGGTAGGAGTTTCCTTACCTTTACATCCACAAGATCGGATGAAAAAGTTAACGAGTTCCAGGAATCCTGCATCCTGGTCTTGCTTGTAGGTATCCAGCCACTCATCCACCAAAGACTAGGAAAAAAAAGGTGGATGATTTCTATTTCTGGCAATATGACAGAATGGAAATCCTGTATGATTGTACCAACTGAAACAGCTAAACTTCTGATTAAAATGTTAAAAACATCTTTTAAAACGTATTGCTGAACTGGAATGAAAGGTAGAATTCCGTATAGGCCCAAAATGAAGTGAGGGTAGCAATCCTGGGAGATAAGGAAGCTGATTCTTGCCCTGAGGGTTCTATGGAACCCCAGGAACCATGACTTTCTGTCCAGATAGCTGCATGGAATGCAGAGCATAGGAGATCGAGCTTTTGGGCTTTCCAAGAAGAGAGGTCCAAAAGGAGGCTCCTGCGATAAAGCGAGGTGCTGCAAAAAGTCATGTTAGCATGAAAACAGGAATGAAAAATAAACCCACAGGTCAGAAGGGGACAGCATGAACACCAGCTTGTTAGGACGTTAACGTGGGGTGGAAGGAAAAAAAAGAACTCGCCCTTGAAAATTCATAACCGTAAGTCAGCTCTCAGGTCTAGATTTGCAGTCTAGATCCACACTCCCTATACGATCAGAATACTCTCAATTAGAGAATTTAATTCAAAGTGATTCTGGAGGGTCCCCAGTCAACTACAGCCAAGCCAAGCAGGTTCCTCTCTTAAAAACACACCTTTAAAAACAAACAAACAAACAAACAAACAAACAAACCAACAAACCACACCTTTAATTCAGGCCCCAAAGAATTCCAAAATATAGAACTCCAAAATATAGGGTCCAAAGTATAGAACTCCAAGAGACAATGAGCAGCTCAAAGTGTGAAACTTAGTAAAGAAATAAGGCACTGAAAGTAAGAATTAGCAGAAAAAACAGCAGAATCATATTCATAGATTTCAAACATTAAAGTTATCACAGATTATAAATTATGCTATGAATAAAAAAATAAAAGTGAAGCTTTAAACCAGAAGCAAAGAACAATCAATTTTGAAAAAAGACCCCCAAAAAATCTATAAAAATGAAAAAAAAAAAGTAAAACCCATTTTAATGAATGGTTTAAAGGCAGATTGGACACAGAAAAACAAAAGCTGAGTGAACTAGAAGATTAAATCAAAGAAAGTATCCAAAATGCAGCCTGGACAGACTAACAGAAACAGTGACAGAGCTATTAAGAGACATGGAGAATAGAGTGAGAAGTTCTAATTAATGTCTAATTGAATTTCAGAACAAGATAATGGAATGACGAAGAGGCAGTATTTGAAAAGAATTTTCCATAGTTGTTGAAAGACCCCAATCTTTAGAGCCTGGAAGCCAATAGATTTCAAACATAACAGAGGAAAAGAAAATGTACACCTATAAACATTATACAAAACATCAGAACACAAAAGCAAAATAAATCTCAAAAACAGGGCAAAAAGAGATCACTTACAAAGGATCTGCATATAACACTTACAAACAAAACCACTTACAAATTAGATTTGAACTAATCCATAAGCCCCTAGCCATATGTGGCTATTAAAATTAAATCAAATGAAAATTAAAATCCGGTTCCACAGTCACACCAGTCACATTTCAAGTACTCAACAGCCACATGTGGCTAGTGAATACTATACTAAATGATGATATGCAACATTTCCATCATTACAAATTATTGTAGTAGATAGTGCTAACTTAAACTGACAGCTGACTTTCACCAGCAATAAGTGAAGTTAGAAGGCAGTGGAATAATCTTTCTAATGTGCTGAAGCAGAAAAATGTCCTCTTAGACTTCTACACCCAGAAAATAACCTTTCAAGAACAAGGGTAAAAGACATTTCATACAAGCAACAACAACAACAAAGAGTTAATAAACTCTACCTAACAAATTTTAAAGGAGAAACTCTGAACAGCAAGAGAATGAATTTTTACAGAAGATTTGAGAAGGAATGATAAATAAAATGATACAAATGCAGGTAAATACAAACAAACACTTTATAAAACAGCAATGTCTAATTTGTTGGCAAGGGAAATAGATACAAATAAAACACTACAAGACAGCATGTAAATTGGAAGGGGCAATTAGAATTAAAGTGTGCATAAGTCCTTATAGAAGACAGAATCCAAAAGCAAGGAAGTAAAGGAGAAAAAGAAACAGAAAAGCTAAGACAAAATGGAAGCACATAAAATGGGAGAAACAAATTCAAATGTATCAATAGTGCCAATAAATATAAATGAATCAAACTCTCTTGTTAAAGGAAAGATTGGCAGAATGGATTGAATAACATAATCTAGGTATACGCTATATGCAGGAGACACACTCCAAACATACATAGATTGAAGGTAAAAGGATAAAAAAGGTATCAGACAAATAGTAACTAAAAATAAAGCTAGTATAGATTATGTTAATAAAAAAACAGAACTGTTTATCTTAAAATATAAAAAGTGACAGTAAATAACAATAAAAGGTTCAATTTACTAGGCAACAAATGCTCAAAATGCTTAAGGCAAAGATAGGCATGAACACAAAAGTAGTAACTAAAGAGAACATCTTTGTGGGTTTTAATACATCTCTCTGTAATTGACATACCAGACCAAAAACAAGGAAACCCTAACACCTAGTAGAAAGATCAAAACAGTATCACATTTGTACCATTTGGGAGTTTTGATCTCACCCTAGAGAACGCTCTACCCAACAACTGGAGAATACACATCTTCTGTGAGCACAGGTGAAATAGTTTTGGAAATGGGTTAAATGCTAAGTAATAAAGCTAGTCTCCATAAGTTTCAAAGACCACATTTTCTGACTATAATGCAATAAAGTTAGAAATCAGTAACAAAAATATAAATAGAAAAACTTCCTATATTTGAAAATCTAAAACTGTTCTAGAAACTAAAAACCTATACTACACATCAATATGACTAAATCTCAAACAATCGAAGTAAGTCACAGAAGACTATACATATAAAGAACTGCTCACTTATTTAAAAAAAACACATTCTCTGGTGACAAAAGTATAATGAAAGGCAAGGGAATGATTAACATAAAATTTACTCTAGTGGTTATCTCTGGGTGGTGAGGGGACTGTGGGGGCCAGCCAGGTGGAGAGAAGATCTACTGTGGCCCTATTAATGTTTCATTTCTTGAGGTGGGACTAGAGATCTGGGTGATTATTCAAAATTTTTAAATTATACATGAGCCTTCTACACTTTTAGATGATAATAGAATTACAATAAAATTATGGAAAAAGAAATGTGGAGAGAGAAAAAAGGATTAGGTGTAACTGTTAAAATGGAGCTAAAAAGTCACAAGGGTGAACAAGTTGCCACCCATAACATTTCCTCTCTAGACAATCCAATGCCTCTGCCTGCCTCCTCCATCAGTCAATAAAAGCAAAATCCACCTTGTTCTGTGACACTTTTAGGAAAGGAGCATTCTCTCTCATCCAAGGTCTCCCTTACATCATTCCAAGGATTCACTCCATGGTCTTATCTCTCTTTCCTGATATAGGTTATATTCCCTAACATGTCCACATTAAATCAATTTTGTAAACATTTGTCCTTCTCTTTTTATCCTACAAAGAGTGAGATAGTATCAAGAAACAGAGGGTGAGACACCGTTTTACCTGCATGTCACTTTTGGCAGCTTTCACAGCATCAAAAAGATCACTGGTTGGTGGTTCTGAGTCTTTCTGGCCATGACCACGTACCATTCGGGACCCCTTCTTTGGATGTTTGGCCACCTAGTAAGTATAAAGAGATCATGAATATCCTTAAAAAGTAGAAGTGATATTAACACTTAGTCTCATCATTGTCACACAAGTAGGCTTAAGCTGCCAATTTCACAGCAGAGTTTGAGTTACTGAGATCTGAAATAACTAATTCTTATATTGTGAACTTTATTATTTTCTTCTCTTTTAAAAAAGTCCCTTAGGCCCATTCCTATTTCTTTATGCCCTTACTACCCTTTTCTCTTATCTTTCTTCAAAATTTTCCCTATTCTTATTTTTGTCCCTTAATGCTCTTTAAATTTTATCCTTTCATCAAACATATCATCTGAGGCTTTTTCTAGGTTTTCTTTTGCTGCTTCCCAGACCAAATTCAAAAGCAAAACAAAACGGACTGACTCACTGGGGTTGTCCTGAGTGGTCGTTTTGCTGCTCTCTTCTTCACACTGTGTCTCAGGCTGTCTTCAAAGTCACTGCCTTCATCAGCTGACAAAGAATCACTATCCCTATGAGGGAATGTGGTTCTCCTTAGATACAACACCCCAGTCTTTATATACAAGGGTAAATGAATTAGAATTTCTTTGTCTCTGACTGTAGCCCTTTCTCTGTGAGAAAAATATATTCACATTTTCTTAAGATGTGTTGGGGTGTCTGGCTGTTGGGGTGTCTGGGTGTCCACAGTCAGTGGAATGTGTGGCTCTGGATCTTGAGGTTGTGGGTTCAAGCCCTGTTGGGTGTAGAGATTACTTAAAAATAAAATCTTTAGCGGGCATCTGGGTAGCTCAGTCGGTTAAGTGACTGACTCTTCATTTCAGCTCAGGTCATGATCTCACAGTTGTGAGATCGAGCCCTGCATCAGGCTCCATGCTGGGTGTGGAGCCTGCTAAGATTCTCTCTCTCCCTCTCCCTCTGCCCCTCCTCTGCTCATGCACATGTGTACTTTCTCTCAAAGTGAAATAAAGTCTTTTTTTTTTTTTAAATAAGAGATGTGTTTACTGTTACAGGGAGTAGAGACAAAAATCTTAAAAGAAAGCTTTCACTTGAAGAGAGCAGTGAAGATGAAAAATGAGAAACTGAGATGGGTGAAGGACAACCTTTTCCTAATATTCTCTCTGAATAAGAAAATCAAGTGATATTCACTTAAACAGGCAGAGGGATCACTGCTGTGGCGAAAAATCAGCATGGCCTGGTAAGTCGCATATTACTCATATATAACTTGGATGTTAATATGTGCCTAGAGTTAAATTTCATCCCTTGAAAAAAGCTTGTAAGTTGTATTGACTAGAGTTAAGTTTATAACAATAATATAATCTTCTCTCCAACAGTGGCACTGATAGAAATGAGTCAGAGGAAGCCAATTAAAAAAATAACCAGGAGATAAATCAGATCTTGTATGAGGTTATTTTATTCCTGGAAAGATAAAAAAGATATATTATTATAACCTTCACAAAACAAGCTGGTAAATAATAGAGGAGGATAGACAAACCTGTTTATAAAATCCCCAAATAAAGGATCACACACCAACCAACAAGTATATACTATTTGTCAGGAGCAAACAAAGAACTCTTCTCCCTCCCCCACCTCCCCACTCCCAATAGAGGATGTACATGCTGAACATACAAATATATGCAAGAAAAGTTTGTACAAATGGATGATAGGTTTGGAAGTGGATATATTATTTTTGATGTCTACAACATGTACGGCAGGGGGGGTAGAAAAACCCAATTAGCTAGCAAAGCAGGAGAGAGTCACTGCTTTGAGAGTGCATCTCTTAATGTTTACACAGAGGGGCAGACAGAGCTGAAAGCTGCCCCCACTGTGGGAGAAGGCCAGGCAATGCAACAAGCTCTCATCGACTCCACTCACCCCTCTGCAGTCTGGTCCGAGTCCCTGTCACCACAGGGCATATTGACAGACGAACTAGAAGATGCAGACAAGACCCTTTGTCTGCCTCCCGACGCTCTCCGCAGTGGGGAGGACACACTGCTTGGGGAGGAGGAGGACCGCAGCGTAGGCATGATGGTCGAGCTGCGGAAGTAAGGAGAGGAAAGGGCCTCTAGCCCACCGCGTCTCCAGCCTCAGCTCTGACCATCCCCTTCCTTTCTAAGGGAAGTGCTCTGCAACTCAGGGGTGGGGTGTGGGTGCGCACAAAAAATGACCGTCTTGACCTAAGGCATCTGGGGATTAGAGACATCACGGCCGCGCGTTTGGAATCCTCTCCAAGGCCGCCACGATGCGCACACCAGAGCCGCTTAAAGCAGACCCCTCTCTGCACGCGTCGGAGACGTAGATTGCCTGGTGCAAAGGAGACCAGCTCAAGCGGTACAAATTGAAAAAAGAAAAAAGAAAAAAAAAAGACCCCAGCCTTTCATTTTCAGGCTAGAACCTGATTCCACATAGAATGGAATGGGAAGCACTTAACGATTTACGGGCGCAGTCACCATTAGAACTGGAGCAGAAACACTGAGGGAGTAAAGGAAAACTCTCGTTCTCCACTTTTCCAGCAGATGGTATCTCTGACTGACCCTGGGGCAAGTGGACTGAGGAGCTTCCTAATCGCTGACGGGAGTGACTGTCAGTCTCTTGGGGCCTGGGGCTTGGGGTTCCTAGCTTCTGTGGAGGAAGCCATTGAGGCTTGGAGGAGGGTGGTTCCTCTCTCAGGGCCGGGAGTGCGGAGAGAGGGCGTATTCTTGGGTCAAAGAGGAGCCTCACTGTCTGAGCCTGGAATAGCGACGTCTGGCTGGTCAGGGATGAGGAAAGATCACAGCCTTGGCTCCCTCGGGGTTCTGCGTTCTTCACCCCGCCACCAGAACAGGGGCCGGCTGCTTCTCTTCCGGTGGTGGAAGAATCCAGAAAAACGCGGGAAGGCGCGAGACACGTTGTGCGCAGGCGCGAGCTCAACGGCACGTCCCAGGACTGGAAATTGTCGCGAGGCTTGGGCGTCTGCGAGCTCGTGTTCACCACGTTACAGTCACGCTGCTCCAGCAGCCTCGTGCGGCCCGAGCTCTTCGAGCTCTTTGGCGTGCCGCCCCGTCACGTGGACTCAGGCGCGCTGATCCCTGGCTTTAGCCCTGCTCCACCTCGGTCCCGCCCCCGCTGCCCCCAATTTCCCCCTCCATTGGTCGGGCTTCGCACTAGACTTGTAGCCCCTTCACTCTGGCTTCTCAACTGCCATAGGCTGGGTTCCACCCAGGCCCCGCCTTTCGAATAGGGTAGCCACGCCCCAAGAAAGGCCACGCCCCTCCCCCACCAGCCTCCTTAGTTCCGCCGAGTCCCGCCCCCCCCCCCCCCCCCCCCCCCCCCCGACGAGCTTCCCCACTACATTGGCTTAATTTCTCCCTCTACCCCGCCCCTGAGGCCCGCTCCTTACCATCATTGGCGGGACCCCGCCTCGGACCCCGCCCCCTGCCCGGCTCCCAGCTCCCATTGTCTCCGCAGATGCCGCTTGGTCCTGCTATCGTGCTCGGTGTTCAGTTTTCTGAGGTCGCGCTCTTTTTCTGGCCGGGGGAGCGGTCGCGCGGCAGAGAACCGGATTCCCGAGTTCGGGCTGTTCTTCTTTCCTTCTTAGGACACACTTTGCAGAACCAGGGCTGCAGCAGCTATGTTCGCTCTGCCATCTCTTCTGCTTTTGCTGCTGTCTCTGTGCCCCGGTCCTGGTCCTGGACCCGGGAGTGAGGCAAAGGTCACCCGGAGTTGCACTGAGACCCGGCAGGTGCTGGGGGCTCGGGGATATAGCTTAAGCCTACTCCCTCCCGCAGTGATCTCAGGTGAGGAGAATGAGGAAGACTAGAGAATTGGGGGCGAGGGAGGGGGCGGGGGCGGCTCCCCCCTCTTCACAATAACTCTTCCTTTTCAGAATGACCGTTATAATAATCTTTTCATGCCATTGTCATGCCAATAATGTCTCTTCTCCTGAACTTACTTACTAGGATCACAGTTATCCTCTCGTTCACATAATAGCTTTCTTACTCCACCCTCACACTAGGAATACCTTTCTAATAATTGGCACCCCCCCCCCCCCCGTGTTTCTTTCTTCACATCTCAATTTGTTCCCTTCGGTGTTTCTAAGAGCCCCTTCTATGATAATACTTTCTTGCTTACCTAGTAACCCCACCCCTCCAAATCCCATTCTTCCATCGATGCTGTCTCTGTAGGTCCTTAGAGGCCTGAAGTGTGCAGTGTTGGGGAGGGTCACCTGAGGACACTCTGATCATTCATTTCGCCCATCACTATTTGATCCCATGACTAATGGCAGTGGACTTGGGATGGGTGATGGGACAATAAGGAGGGGATAGGTGGGATTGGGGGATAGACAATAGAAAAGAGACCAGACAGGTAGAAGAGAAAGGAAAATCTCCCAGACAGAGGAAGAAGGAAGGAATTTCTTGCTAGCACTCTCCCCCACCCCATTCTTCTATGTCTTCTCTGTCCAGGTGAGCACCTTCGGATCTGTCCCCAGGAGTACACCTGCTGTTCCAGTGAGATAGAGCAGAGGCTGACTTGGGAGACTGAGGCCACCTTCAGAGGCCTGGTGGAGGAGAGCGGCTCATTCCTGGTTCACACACTGGCTGCCCGGCACAGAAAATTTGATGGTGAGGAATTGGTGGTCCCCACACCTGGCCTCACCCCTCCTCTCTGTGCTCATGACCCCAGCAAACGTCATGTCTTCACTCCCTAATTCATCCCTAAGGCATCCGAACCCTGGCTTAGCCTCTCTTCAGCCTCCTCTCCAGGGTCTGTCCCCCACCCCTTTCCCAGCCTGCCCAGGTCTCTTGAGAGTTCCTGAGGCTCTAACTCACTCGTCTTTTTTCTTCCAATCCCCATCTCTTCCTGCCTCTGCCCTTCCAATTTTCCATCCTTCTCTGGCCTCACCCCAACTCACATCCCTTTCTCTGCATTTGCCACAGAGGTTTTTCGGGAGATGCTCTCGTCATCTGAGCACTCTCTGGCCCTGCTCTTCCACCGCTCCTACGGCCACCTGTATTCCCAGCACGCCCCTGTATTCACTGGCTTGTTCTCTCGGCTGCGGGACTACTATGAGAGGTCCGGTGAGGGGTTAGAGGACGCTTTGGTGGATTTCTGGGCACAGCTCCTGGAGAAAATGTTCCCCCTGCTGCATCCACACTACATCTTCTCCCCCGACTACCTGTTTTGCCTCACTCGCCTCGCCTCCTCTCCTGATGACTCTCTGAAGCCTTTTGGGGAGGCACCCCGCCGCCTCCGCCTGCAGGTGAGAGGCCCCGAGGCTTGAGCTTCAGCCACCTCTGACCTGGTGACCTCTGAGCTGTGCACCACTCACCTCCGGCCCAGTGACCACCCCCCTCATGCTCCAGTCACCCCTGACCTGGTGATCTCCTCATCCTGCATGGCAGATGTCTCTGACCTGGTGACCCCTAGCTTGAGCCCCAGTCCCCTCTGCCTGACCCAATGCTCTCTGGTCTCCTTTAACTGGGTACTCCCTCACTCTCATCCGGTGCCCTAATTTCACACAAATCCCTGACCCTTTCACCTGCTCTTGGCCCCTAGCCACCTTTCTGCCAACTGCTCCCCAGTCCTAATATCTTGACTTTCTCTGGTTCAACTAAACATGAATTAGGCACTTAATAGTTGAGACAGACTTTCATCTGTAGTATCTCATTTAATTGTCATAACCCTTGGAGGTAGAAAGTATTATCCCTATTTTATGGGTAAGAAAACTGAGCCTCCCAGAAGTTAAGGTCTCAGAGCCAGTGGTAGAGCTGTGTCTCATACCCAGGTCTTCTGGCTTTCAGTTTATCGTTTGCTCTGATACATCGTTTCTCTATTTCCAAGCCCTGTAAAACACAATCTCTCTGTCTTTTCCTAAGCCCAGTTCCCCTTTATCCTTCTAGACTGCAATTCCTTTGAACCTGCTTCCCTGTACCACCTGACACTCCTAACTACCCCAATGTAACTCCACAAACCTGGCCCCCCAGTGCTTGTGCCCTTGGTTCAGTCTCTTGGTCCCTGTCTTGCCTGAATCATGACTGACCCTGTGGTTTCTCTCACCTTCTTTCCCCTACCCCAGATAACCCGGGCCCTGGTGGCTGCCCGGGCCTTTATCCAGGGCCTGGAAACCGGAAGAGATGTGGTCAGCGAAACACTTAAGGTTAGAGGGGACCTGAGTGTGGGCAGGGCCTAGAGAGGGAGAGGCAGAAGTAAGAGAGGCCCTATGAGAAAGAGTCAAGTGACACCTGGAGAGGTATGGGGCCTTCCCATATCAGCCCCAAGGCCCTGGGATCCAGGGTAAATCAGGAGGGGGGAGGCCAGAGTGAAGTCTCCCTTGTGTCATGATCCATGATCTCCTCTGACTCTCTTCTGCTCTCTGATGACTCCCCCCATCCCACCCCTGTCAGCTTCTGGTGGTCTGTTTATCTCCATAGCAGCCTGAGATTGAAGTAGTGCCTCTACCACTCCCCTCCCCACCCCCCCCCCCCCCCCCGTGTCTCCCCATTCCCCTGCTACTGAAGGCCAGATTCCTGCCTTGGCCTTTAAAGCCCTCTCTTCACCACCCATTCTCTCCCTGACCTCCCAGCCTTACCTCCTGCATCCCCAGTCTCCCCTCTTCCCAGCCACAATGGGCTCACTCTTCTCTTTGAACCTTTTCTCAGACCCCTCTTCCCACTGTCTCTCTAATTCCATACCCTTCAAGAAGCGGTATCTACGGCCTGGGCCCCTAGGAACCTCTCTCATCAGATCTTTGGCAGTTTTGAGGTCTTACCTGCTGCCACCTGGGGTCAGCAACCCTAGACATTCACATCCAGCTCTCCACAGAGAGCCTAGGGAAGGTGGGGTGGAGTATGTATTTGATTTCGCTCTGTCCAACACCAAACTTGTGTAAGTACAGCTACTGTGTTTGTGAATGACATAGTCCTGCTGTCTGCCCTCAGATGCCGTTGTCCGAAGGCTGTAGGCAGGCTGTGATGCGTCTGACCGGCTGTCCTCTTTGTCGGGGTGTCCCCTCGCTGCCACCCTGCCGGGGCTTCTGCCTCAACGTGGCCCATGGCTGTCTCAGCAGCCAGGGACTGGATCCTGACTGGGGGGCCTATCTGGGTGAGGGGATTCAGGAGGGTCTGGGAGGGCTGTTTGTATTCTGGATGCTTTCCGGGTGGACTGGGGAGGGAGTTTTAAACCCTATTGAGTGAAGAAACTTTCATGTAAGTTTGCCCTCTCCAACACCTTGCTGCTTCCCTCCAAGACCCAGGTCGGGAGGATTTGTAGGGACATCTAGTCCCTCATAGCACCCTTTCTCTGTCTTCCCCTCCTTCAAGATGGTCTCCTGTTCCTGGCCGAGAAGCTCCAGGGCCCTTTTTCTTTTGAACTGGCAGCCCAGTCCATTGGGGTGAAGATCTCAGAGGGTTTGGTGTATCTGCAGGAAAACAGTGCAGTGGTGTCAGCCCAGGTACAGGGGCCGTGAGAAAGGTGGGAGTGTCAACCTGAGGACAGGGGGAAGACAGTGTGGGTGTGTCAGCTAGAATACAGGAGGTGAGGGCCTGGAGTGGGGGGACAGTGTGGGGTATCAGGGATACTGCGGGTGTTGGGAGTGGGGACACTGTATGGCTTTCACCGCAGGATGACTGGGAGGGGGTCTTTTCCCTGGGCGGTAGGTGTTTCGGGAATGCGGGAATCCCCAAAGGGCACCGTCCCGCGCCCGCCGAGCCCCAGCCCCCCGGGAGGAGGTGAGCCGCCTCTGGACCCCGGCGGCGGCGGCGGGGGCGGCGGGGACGGAGGAGGAGAGGCCCACGACGGCCGCAGGCACCAGCCTGAACCGCCTGGTGAGTGGGGCGCGGAGGAGGGGCGGGGGAGGGACGGGGCAGCCAGGCTGGGTGGGTAGTGGGGGGCGTGCGCTCCAGCCCAGCCGCTCTCTCTGCTGGCCCAGGTGTGGGAGCTCCGCGATCGGCTGGGCCGGGTGAGGGGCTTCTGGGCCGGGCTGGCCCTGACGGTGTGCGCGAACCCCCGCATGGCGGCGGACATCTCGCAGGAGGCGGCGCCCTGCTGGACAGGAGCTGGGCGGGGCCGGTGAGACCGGGCGGCAGCTGGCGGGTGGGACGCGACTCCGGGGCGGGGCGGGCTTGGCGGGAGCCTGGGAGCCTTCGGGGCTGCTCTGCCGGCAGGTATTTGTCGCCTGTGGTCGCAAGTTCCCTGGAGCAGCTCGAAAACCCAGAGCTGGACCGTGAATCCTTGAGATCTGACGTCCAGACACGCAGGCGGCGGCTGCAGCTCCGGTTAGCCACGACCAGGATGAGGGCGGCCGCCCTGGGACGTGACATGGAACTGGAGGACTGGGGTGAGAGCCCCGGGTTCCCCGAGAGCCTCGAAGCTCCAGGCTTTCAGCGCTCGGGTCTGGCCCCGCCCACTGCTTTCTGAACCCCTCCCCCCCCGCCCCCACCGAGTCTCTACTCAGTTACTCATTCTCTCACTCCTTTGAACACGCGTGTACTGAACGCTTACCTCAAAGGTGAGGGGTTAGAAGACTGATGACAGGCTCTCCATCCTTAAGTTCACGGTCCAGTGGGGAGACACCAAAGCATTCCTACAGAATAGCGGGAAACCTCTTAGAGTAAGCAAAAGGCTGTGGATTGTTGGGGAGGGCAGGGAAGCCAGGTGGGGAGCCACTGAGCAGACTCCCAAGGTAGAGTTTGCCAGAGAAGCAACGCACGGACAGACGTTCATTTTTTTCTCTACTACTGTTTGTCTCTGTCTTTCATTTTCTCTCTTCCAACACCCGTCTTTCTGTCTGCCACCTGCTTCTGTGCGTGTCTATTTTGTCTTTTCTGTTTATCTTCTCTCCATCTCTCTGTTCTGTGTCTGTCTCATTGTCTCTCATTCCCAAGTCTGTCTGATCTCTCTCCTTGCCTTCCTGTCACTAACTTTCTCTCACCTCCCAACTTCCATCTATCTGTGTCTCTCTCTTCCTTGTCTCTCCTTTCTGTGTGTGTGTGGGGGGGGGGGGGGGGGTTGGTAATGTTTATTGGTTTTTGAAAGACAGACAGAGCATGAGCAGGGGAGGGGCAAAGAGAGAGGGAGACACAGAATCTGAAGGAGGGTCCAGGCTCTAAGCTGTCAGTGCAGAGCCCCATGCAGGGCTTGAACTCATGAACTGCAAGATCATGACCTGAACCAAAGTCAGATGCCTAACTGACTAAGCCACCCAGGCACCCCTTTTCTTTTTTTTAATCTCAAATTCTCTTCCTCCCCATTTACACGTCTCTCTCTCTCTCCTCTGTCTCCCATTATGTCTTTTCCAACCCTGTTTCTGATCCTCTCCCTCCTGCAGATGAGGAGGAGGAGGACGCCAGCGGTTCTGGAGAGGGACAGCACTATGCAGATGACTGGATGGCTGGGGCAGCAGCTGTGGCCCCCCCAGCCCGGCTGCCTCGCCCTCCTCGAAGGGACACTTCTGGGGGCAAAGGAGGAGGTGTCCTTGTCCGCCACAACCAGGGCAGGAGCAGGACTGGGGGGACATCTGTTGGTTTTCACACCCAACCCATCCTCATTCTCTTCCTCTCAGCCCTGGCCCTGCTTGGACCAAGATAACAGGGGAAGGGTGCCCTAGCATCAGAAGGGTTCATGGCCCTTCCCCTCCTCCCCCTCTCCCTCAGCTGGGTCTGGGAAGGAGTCGAAGGGGGATGCAGAGAGGTAGAGAAAGGGACTTTTTGGGTGAATGGCTGGGGCCCCAAATCCAGGAGATTACCATTGGTGGGTTGGGGGTGGGTGGGTGTTCATAATATTTATTTTTTCATTTACAATCTGGGGAGGAGGGGCTGGGGGTATTTATTTAGGAAGAAGGTGTGTGCTTTCCAAGCACACCTCTATGTTGGGCAAGTTGTCAGCCCCAACAAAGAAAAGGGGAGGAGTTTTAGAGTTGCAGCTGGGGGTGGGGTTTGAAGGAAGTTGGAAGTGGGGAGGGGTGGGGCACTCTGTCTCAAAGGGACCAAGCTGGGTGCTGGTGGGGTGCAGGGCAGGGGACTGGGGTGTGTGAATAGGATGTCAGGATCTGTGGGCCTGGTTTCTATGGAGTTTTCTCAGTTATCAATTTCTTAAACTACAATACCAAAAATTTTTTGAAAAAGGGCTGTTCTCATGACCTCTGCCATCCACATCCTTCACAAGCTTCACCATTTCATGTTTCAGTGTTTGATTCAGTGTTTATTCTGCAAATAAACAGCTAATTTATTGGACCCTGTGTTTGCCTTGTACTTCTAACATCCCTCCCTGAGCCCAGGCTCCTGGCAGAGGCTTCTGGCCTCTCTTGGAACCTGCCCCCTGTCGTTCACTTTGGGCAAGTTGTCTGCCCTCTGGGTCTGAGCACCTTCATCTGTAAAATGGGGAGAATTGTAGGGACTGGCAAAATTCTTTCTGAACCTGAGGCATCATTAATATCACAAGACTGCCCCTTGCCTTCAGGGTGGGGGCCCCTATTCTCTGTGTCAGCCTGGGGCTACCTTGTCATGTCCTTGACAATGTCTGCTTTCAACTCGTCTGTTATTTTCTTTTTCTTTCTTTCTTTCTGTTGCCTGAATGAGTCTTTTGTTCTGAAGAAAGCAAAAAGGAAAAGGTAGAATTGATTCCTAAGCGTGAAAGGAGGGTAGAAGTGCTGTCTTCCAAGGGCGGGCTGGGTGCCCTGACGGAGAAGGAAAGATGCCGTGAGAGAGAGAGCCAGAGACACAATTAAAGACCGAGCAGCTGCAGGGACTGGCGGGACAAAGGGAGGGAGGAGGAGGAGCCTGGGCGCGGAGCAAGTTTGTGGGGAAAGTTGAGCACAGCGCGGAGCCGGGCGGTGGCTGGGGCGTGCGGGAGGGCCAGACCCCGATCTCCCTGCTGCTCTTCAGGTGGCCTGGTGAGTGGGCAAGTGAAGCCGAGGCCGCAGCCAGTGGAGGGACTCTCGAATTTATGGGGGGGAGACCTGGGGGGGGTGGTCACAGAGAGAACCTCGGAGGGGGCCAACAAAGGGCTGGCGACTGACTGAGCGGTCACCAAAGCTGGAGGGGACACGGCTGAAATGGGAGTAATGGAAGGAGACAGAGATGGATGGAAGGAATAGAAGAAATCAGGACACTGGAGGGAGTCCGGTGCGGTGCTGGATCCTGGGGGCTGTGTTAGGGGAGGGAATTAGGGGGTGATGCCAGAGGGGGCGGGTCTCTAGGCAGCAAGTGTGGGTTCTCCTTACCTGGGGTCACTCCTAGCTTGTCCCAGAAAGGGGTTGTCGGGAAGGGCTGTGGCCCTTGGTTGTGGCTGTAATCTGAAGGGGTGGGTCCAGACTCCCAGTTGATTAGGAAGCTGGGGCCTTCGGGGAGGAACTCAGAAGCTCGATGTTTGTATCTTTCAGTATCCTTATGTCGCAGAGTTTTTTTCTCTCTCTTTCCAGCTCCACCCTCTCCATCTTCTCTAGGTGCAGAGGGGATTGGAAAGCGGGCACAGGGGTGTTGGGGGGGGTCCGGGGATCTGAGCTTCATAAGTCACCCGTCTCCCCCAGCTTTTCATACACTGGGGTCTGCCTTATGCTGAGAACGTTTCAGAAGAGAAAAGAAATGCCCGAGTTTTAACTCCTACTCGTGACAAAGTTGCTCCTATAGTTTGACCTCCCTGGGTTCAGCACCCTGTGCCTGTCTGACCCTCATTCCCTCCTTATGGCTGCCTTCTTGGCCTCAGAATGGGGTTCTTCATCCCCATCTGTCACAGGCAGAGGAACTCACGAGGAAGCCGGGCGTCCGGCTGATGTCCATCTCACTGTCACATGAGCAGATTGGTCTTTCTCCCCTCCTCTCTGAATCCCTGAGGCTCAGGGAGAACTGCAGGTGGGGGTCTGGGGAAACTGGAGACTGATGTCAGAGGAGTACTTGTGGGCCACCTGGAAGATCTGGGTGTAGAGAGCACATGCCCCTCCCCGCAGGCTCCCACCCCTGGTATGAGCTGTAGCAGCAGGAGAGAAGGCTTTACCCTCTCCTTAGACTCCCCTCCTTTCCCCCTCATTTCCCTTCTAGACGCTGACAGAGGCAAAAATCTGCTAACTCAGGGGGCAGACTCAACCAGGGCTGCGAGCAGGCCTGGGGAATGACCCCCCGATCTCCAACCAGCGCCTTCCACGGCTGCACGGCTGTCTCAAGCTGTCTCTGCCTCTGTGCCTGGCCCTTGCCCTGTCCCTCGATAGCATCACCCTTACCTGCCACATGGGCCCTCTGTCTCCTACCAGGACCATGCGCCTCTGGGGGCCTCGGAGCCTGGGGTTGGCTCTGGGAGTCTTCATGACCATCGGATTTGCCCTCCAGCTCTGGGGGGGCCCCTTCCAGAAGAGGTGAGTTCCCATCTTGTCCCAATGCCTGATAGATGCCCCCTATTTGCTCCTCCCCATGCCACCTAGGGCTGTGACTCTTGGTGACTCAGAGGAGGTTCCATGTCCTCTGTCTTTGCTCCACAAGATGCCCACTCACCTGCTGGTGAGGGACAGGAAAATTCCCCTCCCATCTCTCCCCAGGCTACCAGGCCTGCAACTCCGACAGCCCTTGGCCCCATCCCTGGGATCAGCTGTTTCATCCTGCCCACCCCGGCAGCGACTTGTGTTCCTGAAGACGCACAAATCTGGGAGCAGCTCTGTGCTGAACCTGCTTCATCGCTACGGGGACCGACACGGGCTGCGCTTTGCCCTCCCTGCCCGCTACCAGTTCGGCTACCCAAGGCTTTTCCAGGCCTCTCGGGTCAAAGGCTACCGCCCTCAGGGTGGAGGCACCAAGTCCCCCTTCCACATCCTCTGTCATCACATGAGGTTCAACCTGAAAGAGGTGAGGGGCATAGAAGGGGGTGGGTGGGACTGGAGAGAGATGGTCTCAGGCCTGTGGTCAAGACCACCAGGGGAGGAGGCCCCAGGCAAAAGTTGGTCCTCACTCAAAAGTTGGGCATGGGGGTCACAGTGATTCCTATTCTCCTCTCCTCAGCTGTCTCTTGCCTAATAGTTTCTGGTAGCCAAAGTCCTGCTTTCTCACATCTGGAGCTTTCTGGTCTCTTTCCTTGGCCAGTTTACCCCACTGGTATCAGTGCCCTGACAACTCTGACTCCCCAGACTCTCCCTCCAGGGGCTTCTTGCTCTTCTTGGCCCTTTCTATTAACACTACCAGGGCCCCTGCTCAGCCACTGCCTTCTGACTACCTTCCTCTGCCAGATATTGAGAATCAGCTCCATGCCAAGC
Source organism: Panthera tigris (assembly GCF_018350195.1). Lineage (NCBI taxonomy): Eukaryota > Metazoa > Chordata > Mammalia > Carnivora > Felidae > Panthera > Panthera tigris. Next base: position 7,409,545 of record NC_056675.1, on the reverse strand, counting down.
CCTAGCCCGGTCCTGACCCCCTCCTCCCCAGTTCTAAAGGGGAAGGTACGTGCGTGCACTCACGAGCTCATCCATACATACACAGGAACCCGAGAGCTCTCAGACACAGAAAATCAATGTGCAAATGACAACATACAGGGAAGGAACTTTTTTTTTTTTAATTTTTTTTTTAACGTTTATTCATTTTTGAGACAGAGAGAGACAGAGCATGAATGGGGGAAGGTCAGAGAGAGAGGGAGACACAGAATCTGAAACAGGCTCCAGGCTCTGAGCTGTTAGCACAGAGCCCGACGTGGGGCTCGAACTCACGGACCGCGAGATCATGACGCGAGCCGAAGTCGGACGCCCAACCGACTGAGCCACCCAGGCGCCCCAGGGAAGGAACTTTTACTGAATACTTACTGAGTGCTGGGTTCTTACCTCACCATCACCTTGCCAGAAAGGCATTATAAGTGTCCCCATTACACAGATGAAGAGGGCAAGTTTCAGAGAGCCTAAGTGACTGGCCTCCTTCATAGAAAGCAGCAGAGCTAGGATCTGAACTTGGGCCCGTCTGCTCCAAAGTCAAAGCGCCTTCCCTGGCATGTGTGCATGCATATGTGTGTTTGTATTTGGAACTATGGGGAGAAGGTTCAGCAAAAGAGGTGGAGCTTTCTGTTGAAGTGAGTTTTAAGGAAAGGTTTGACAGAACTTTGTAGTAAGAATATCGGGTATTTAAAAAAAAAAATTTTTTTTAAGTTTATTCATTTTTGAGAGAGAGAGAGACAGAGTGTGAGCAGGGGAGGGGCGGAGAGAGAGAGAGGGAGACACAGAACCCAAAGCAAGCTCCAGGCTCTGAGCTTTCAGAACAGAACCCGACGCAGGGCTCAAACTCATGAACTGCGAAATCATACCTGAGCCAAAGTCGGACGCTTAACTGACTGAGCCACCCAGGTGCCCCTTGAATATCAGGTATTTTAGAGGAAGCAGAACACCAGCAAAGCTGTGGTGGTGTTGGTGGCACGTGTGTAACAGGGGAAATGTGTGTAGGTGGCAGAACCCCAGATGCTCCCATGAAGCCAGAGCTGGAGAAAGCAGCTGAGGAGTATGTGTGGGACCTAAAAGGCAGTGGGGGGGGAGGGGGTGGTCACTGCTGGGAGTGACATGATGACAATGAGCTTTCAGGCAGGCTTCTCTGGTTTTTGACCTTCATTGTCATTACCATTCATCGAGTACCATGCGCTCCCACATTCAAGGTAAGGGTTAACCCAGATTTGAGATGCAGGAATGATGGCTCTGAGAAGCTCAATACCTGCCTAAAGTTACACAACTGGTAAATGGCTGAATTGGGGTTTATTCCAGGTTCACCTGATGCCACAGACTGTTCTTTGCACTGCTCTCCTCTGCCTTCAAAGAGACACTCAGTTCACAGGTGGTGCTCTGCGGGCATACCCACATTAGCAGAGCAGATTGGAGGTTGTTGTGAGGGGTGTTAGATTCAGTGATAAGCTGCATTCAGAGGCAGAAACCCTTCAGGGAACCCAGGAGCTGGGTTCTGATGTGTATGTGCCTGTAGGACCATGCTAGGGAGTGGCTCAGCCCAAGTCTCACCTCCCTTCTTGCTGAGAAGTTGAATCACATGTCCCAGGCTTCAGGGTAGCAGCCTACCAAGTGTCCATAGCTCCCCAGTGCCCAGTCCAGGGGTGTCCTTTACTTTCCTAGATGCCTAGGAGCCCCAGAAATACCCTGTCTTTCGGCCATCCTGGGGTTGGCCTGCCCACCTGATGCCTATACTTGAGACAGCATTATGGTTGGCCCCTTTCCTCCCTTTTTGCTGCCAGTGACCCACTGGCACTCTGGGAAGAGGCCTGAGGCCAGTTCCTTTCTTGGAACTGTGACCAAGAGTCCCAGGGTAGGCACTTAATAGGTTTTTGTTGGAGAAGTGAACACGAAGTTTGATTCTTAGAGATTTGGTTCTGACCAAAGCCACACAAAAAATCCCAAGGAAATTAATGTTCTCAAGGAGCTTCCCGCGTTCCAGGTTCCTTCATATCCTTATCTCCTGTACCTCCATAATCATTTGGTAAGGTATGATTATCCCCATTTTGCAGATGAGCAAATTGAGTCTTAGAAATGTTAAGTAACTTGCCCAAGATTTGTCAGTTAGTGAAGGAAGATAGGGGTTCCCAGCAGAGCTTTAAGAAGGTGATTTGAGGAGTCTAGGGAATCAGCCAGCAATGGGCATGCTCTTAGTTTCTTCCTGGTCCACTTCTTTCTCCCTATGCCTGTTTTCTCTCCTCCACAGGTACTCCAGGTCATGCCCTCTGACAGCTTCTTCTTTTCCATTGTCCGAGACCCAGCAGCTCTGGCCCGCTCTGCTTTCTCCTACTATAAATCCACCTCATCAGCCTTCCGCAAGGCACCATCATTGGCTGCCTTCCTGGCCAATCCTCGAGCCTTCTACCGGCCTGGAGCCCGTGGGGACCACTATGCACGCAACTTACTCTGGTTTGACTTTGGCCTCCCCTTCCCCCCAGAGATGAAGACCAAGAGAGGGAATCCTCATCCCCCTAGAGACCCCAAATCCTCACAGCTGAATGTTTTGCCTTCTGGCGCTGGCCTGAGAGCCCACTATACCCTGGATCCCAGTGCTCTCCTCCATCCTGCTCCTACGGTTGCTGGTGGTCACAGCCAGACATCCAGCCATGCCTCTTTGGATTTGGGGTCTTCATCCTTCATCCAGTGGAGTCTGGCCTGGCTGGACTCTGTCTTTGATCTGGTCTTGGTGGCCGAGTACTTTGATGAGTCACTGGTTCTACTGGCAGATGCCCTGTGCTGGGGTCTAGATGATGTGGTGGGCTTCATGCACAATGCCCAGGCTGGAGGTGAGCAGGGCAGAAGCGTGGTCAGCAGTGGTGGACTGACTGCTGAGGACAGGCAGCTGACTGCACGGGCCCGAGCCTGGAACCACCTGGACTGGGCTCTCTACGTTCATTTCAACCACAGTCTGTGGGCACGGATCAATCAATACGGCCAGAGCCGGCTGGAGAGTGCTGTGGCCGAGCTCCGGGCTCGCCGAGAGGCCCTGGCTAAACATTGTCTAGTGGGGGGTGAGGCTTTAGACCCCAAATATATCACTGACCGTCGATTCCGCCCTTTCCAGTTTGGGTCCGGTAAGGTTTTGGGCTATGTACTTCGGAGTGGACTGAGCCTCCCAGACCAGGAGGAGTGTGAGCGCCTGGCTACCCCTGAGCTACAGTACAAGGACAAGCTAGATGCCAAGCAATTTCCCTCAACAGTCTCTCTGCCCCTTAAGACTTCAGGGCTACTCTCCCCGTAGCCATTAGACTACTAAGTTTTAGCTTAAAAGCAGCTAAGCCACAAGGGCAAACATGTTGAGTATGGGGCAGCCAGATGCCGTTTCTGTTTCCCTCTGAAAGCATGTTTGTGCCCTAGACGATGAGTGGAACTTTGCACAGATGTGGGCACCAAGTCCTCCAGCCTGTGTGGAGGAATTCCAGCAGTACCCCTCCCCCCAACTTTGCCCCTTCCCCTTTCCAAACCCCTGGCAGGTCCCCATTGCACTCTCAAAAGTCCCCTGGAGGAGCAAATCATGGAGTAAGCCAGAAATAACTTGGAACTTGTGGGTTGGAATAATGCGTCCATTTCTCTATGAATTATTTGGTTCCAGACTATGCTCATTTAACTGTGAAATGTTTGTGAATGAATAAATAATTTGAACCTTTGACTTGCATTATGTAGGGTGGAAAGGGGGCGGGATGTTCCATCTTCCCGGGAGAAGCGGAGTTGCAGGGGGTCCTTTTAATATTTCTTCTCTAAGAAACCTGTCTTGTCTCCCCTAAAGCCTTCTTACTGCAGCCTAACCCCAGCCGGACCCCGCCTCTCTCCCCAGCGGTCCGGTCACCCACAAATTCCGGGGCCCCGGAGGCCACGCCCCTTCCTTTCCGCTTCCGGTTTCTCTCCAGTCAATCGGCCCAGCAGCCCGGTTCCGGCCCTGCGGGGTCTCGGTTCCGGGTTCGTTGCCCCGGTTCCCGGCCCCGGCCGGTCTCCCGGGCCGGCCCGGCCGCGCACAGCACCCGTCGGGTGTCGGGACTCCCCAGCCCCACCCCAACGGCCCCCTCGCCCTCCGCCGGCCCGGCCCACCTCGCCCCCGGCCCGCGCCGTCCTCGCCGCCCCATGGAGTCCCAGTGTGACTACTCCATGTACTTCCCGGCCGTGCCGCTGCCGCCGCGCGCGGAGCTGGCGGGGGACCCGGGCCGGTACCGGGCGCTGCCCCGGCGCAACCATCTCTACTTGGGGGAGACTGTCCGCTTCCTGCTGGTGCTGCGCTGCCGGGGAGGCGCAGGGTCCGGCGCCGGGGGTGGCGCGGGCTTGGGCTCTCGAGGGGCCTGGGCAGAACTGGCAACGGCCTTGGCCGCCCTGGCGTCGGTCAGCGCCGGGGGCGGGGCGCCCGGGGGCGGTGGGTCCGGAGACCAGGATCCCGAACCCCCAGGGGGCGGGGATCCCGGAGGTGGGCCGTTGTTTCGAGGCTGCAGCCCTCTCCTCACCCACGGCCCGGGTCCTGCTACCTCAGGGGGAGCGACCACGGTGAGGAGCTTGGGGTGACACGGCACAGGGCGGAGGGGCGGTTTGCTGGGCTCCAGAGACAGGAGGGGGGTGGACACTGGGGGCATGAAGGAGGCAGATGAAGGAAGCCAAGAAGAACCGCGTACAGCACATCTTAAAAGGGGACGCTTCAGGCTGCCTCTTTGACTCTCCCGCCCTTTTACCCCTTTCGCAAACACCAGCTGCCTGTGGAGGAACCAATTGTGTCCACAGATGAGGTCATCTTCCCACTCACCGTTTCACTGGATAGACTGCCCCCCGGGACACCTAAGGCCAAGGTAAGATTGACAAGGGGTGGAACTGTTGTCCTAATTCAGACTCCCTTTCTAAGGCAGGGCTGGCTGGCTCTCCTCTTAACTGTGGCCCCGTGTCCCTTGTTCTCAGATTGTAGTGACTGTGTGGAAACGGGAGGTTGAGGCACCAGAGGTCAGAGATCAAGGCTACTTGCGCTTGTTGCAGACCCGATCTCCTGGGGAGACGTTCCGGGGCGAGCAGAGCGCTTTCAAGGCCCAAGGTGGGGAGAATGTAGAGGGGAAATGCTCGAGTCTGAAATTTAGGGGATAGAGTGGAGGGGTGACACTGGCAAGCGCTGGATTAGAACTGTGTTGGGGATGAGGTCTCTGCCCAGCTCATCAGTTCTTGCCTCGGCCCTCCTGCAGTGAGCACCCTGCTGACTCTGCTGCCCCCTCCGGTTCTGAAATGCCGCCAGTTCACTGTGGCTGGAAAACACTTGACCGTGCTCAAGGGTGAGCAGATCTGTGGCTTGGGTCTTGGGTAGCAGCAGGGGCATTGACTAGGTGGCAGTTACTCTGGGCACACTGGTGGGGATCGGTCCATTTGGGAGGGGTAAAGTTGGGGTTTGAGGTGTCCCGGTACTCTCAACTGAGCTGACCTGGTTACCTCCAACAGTGCTGAACAGCTCCTCCCAGGAGGAAATTTCCATCTGGGATATCCGGATTCTCCCAAACTTCAATGCTAGTTATCTACCTGTCATGCCTGATGGCTCTGTGCTGCTGGTGGATAATGTCTGGTGAGATCCTGAGGAGGGGCAGGGATGTAAAGTGGGGATGGGGGCAGGGCCAAGAGCTCTGGCAGGAAAAGATCAAGCTGTGTCGCTTTCTTCTGAACTAGTCACCAATCTGGGGAAGTCTCCATGGGCTCCTTCTGCCGGCTCCCTGGTACCTCTGGCTGCTTCCCCTGCCCGCTTAGTGCCCTGGAGGAACACAACTTCCTGTTTCAGCTGAGAGGGGGAGAGCAACCCCCTCAAGGAGCCAAGGAGGTGAGTATAGGGGACTGGATGCTCAAGGAAAAGGTTAAGAAAAAGCAGTAGGAGGGAAAGGCCAGTGGGCCACAGAAGATGAGAGGGGAGCCTCAGGTACACACAATGTTTCCCTTTGTCTCTCCCACAGGGCCTAGAAGTTCCCCTGATTGCTGTGGTTCAGTGGTCCACCCCAAAGCTGCCCTTCACCCAGAGCATCTACACCCACTACCGGTGAGTTTGTGGGACTCCCCGCTGGACGCCATCCTGTTCACCTTTGTTTGGCAACACACACCCTTCTTCCCTCTCTCACTGCTTCTAGCCTGCCCAGCATCCGCCTGGACCGCCCATGCTTTGTGATGACTGCTTCTTGTGAGTCCCCCGTTCGAACTTATGAGCGGTTCACTGTCACCTACACACTGCTCAACAATCTCCAAGACTTCCTTGCTGTGAGGCTTGTGTGGACCCCGGAGCATGCACAGGCTGGTAGGTGGGCTGTCAGGCTCTGGGGACTTGTCCCAAAAGAGGAGGGGAAAGGAAGTTATAGAGGTGGGGGCTTGTGGCAGGCTCCTTTGGCTCTATACCTAGGTGGTCTCCACAGTGTTACAAACGGAGAGATCAGAGAAGCAGTGGGGCAGTGATTTTAAGGACACTGACCCTGGATCTGAGCTCCCTTGTATATTTGATTTCTATCTCTCCCATTCACTAGCTGTGTGACCTTAGGTAGGTTACTTAATCTCCGAGCCTCACTTAGATTCCTCTTCTCTAAAGTGGGGGAAATAATATCTCTTAGGATTGTTAATGGTGATCTAATAGTGTAGCATAAGTGAAGTGGTCAGAATAGACTTCAGCACACAGTAAGGATTTGCTATTGTTATTTATAAAGTTCAACAAAAGAGAATATATAAAGACTGTGCTCATGAAAAGCCCTTTGCGAACTGAGAAGTGCTGTATAGATGTGTTTACTGGTGGCTGTTTCTGCCCCCCCCACCCCGACTCTCCCAGGAAAGCAGCTGTGTGAGGAGGAGCGCCGGGCCATGCAGGCAGCCCTGGACTCCATTGTCTGCCACACGCCCCTCAACAATCTAGGCTTTTCCCGGAAGGGCAGTGCGCTCACCTTCAGTGTGGCCTTCCAGGCTCTGAGGACAGGGCTCTTTGAGGTGGGCTGGGGAGGGGCTGGGCTTATGGGTTATGGGAATGTCAGGGTGGGAGGAGTCCAGGCCTCCAGCCTCTGTGGAGGAAACACCATGGATGGCACTGAACAGCCGGGCAGAGGGAAGGGGGAACTTCCATCCAACGTTGGCCGGGCAAGTGGGGAACTTGATTTGAAAGGAGGTTCGGGGCCTGGAAGCTGAGCTGGAATGCTGACCTGTGTCTCCCCGCCCCAGCTGAGCCAGCACATGAAACTGAAGCTGCAGTTCACCGCCAGTGTGTCCCACCCTCCGCCCGAGGCCCGGCCCCTGTCTCGAAAGAGCAGCCCCAGCAGCCCTGCTGTCCGGGACCTGGTAGAGAGACACCAGGCTAGCTTAGGCCGCTCTCAGTCCTTTTCTCACCAACAGCCCTCCCGGAGCCACCTCATGAGGTATGGAAGCGGTGGGGGAGGGGTGGGGGGGTGGGGGGTGGGCACCGGACTGTGGAGAGGCCAGAGTTGGAGGGGGAACAGGAAAGGGTCCTGGGGCCCAACCAGAGCCCACAGCCTCTGCCTTCCCCCCCAGGTCAGGCAGCGTGATGGAGCGCAGGGCCATCACACCTCCTGTGGCCTCCCCCGTGGGCCGCCCCCTCTACCTGCCTCCGGACAAGGCTGTGCTTTCTCTGGACAAGATTGCCAAGCGCGAGTGCAAGGTCCTGGTGGTGGAGCCTGTCAAGTAGCACCCTGCCGGCTCTCCTCCCTCTTACGCTCCCAGAAACCGAAAGCCCCCTGGAGGGGGCCCTTGCTCCAGACTGTGCCTCCCCTGGGATGCCTCCCACCATGGATGAGGAGGCCCAAGAGGGCCGCCTGTCTGTGTCTGCTGATGAGGGACAGGGAAGAAGCTGTGAAATGGGCGGGTATGGCTGCAGCACTAAGCCAACAGTATTTCCCCGGCTCCCTGGGGGGGGCTGGCCCCACCCCAAGGCCAGGGGCAAGGGCTCCGAGAGCTCCCTTGCCCCCCTCCCGCCCAGTACCCTGGTTCTAAGTTTACAAAGTGTATTCCTTGTTCCTATTAAGTTGTCTCTCCTGACTCTGACACCCTCCCTCCCACCCACCCGCAGGGCTGAGATTAGAGGGTGGTGATGGCAAAGGGACCCTGACAATGGCCCTCCTGTCTCAGGGGTGAGGGGGGATAGCCAGGTGGCCTCCTCCTGCCCCTCATGTTTACGTTTGTGGCCTGAAGCACTTTAAGTTGTGTGGGGGTTTTTTCTTTCTTTGTTTCTTTTTTTTTTTTTTTATCTCTCTGTTCCTGTAACTTATTCTCCAACTACTGCTTCCAACTGAAATAAGACTATTAAATGCCTGTTCAGGAGGGAGAAGAATGACCTGCATTTGTGTGTTGGTGGCAGGAGCAGAGATCCCAGGGGCTCAGAACGGTTCCCTTCAGTAGGCACACAAATAGCTCCCTTCCTATCGTACTATTCTCCGACTGCCAGTTTTATATGCCCAGGTGCCTGGCCCCCGCCCCGTCAACACACGACTGTCTCCCTAGAAGATGGAAGACTGACTCACGGTGTAACCTCCCTCACCCCCCATCGTACACACATCCCTAGGCCTGGGAGCATCAAACTCATGTTTATTAGGAGGGAGGGAGGGAAGAGGGAGATCCCCTTGCCCTCACTCTCCTTGACACAGTGCAAAGTCCCCAAGCCTCTGCCCTTCCAGGTAGGGGTGGGGCAGTGGGTGAGCAGAAAGCCTTAGTTCTAGCAGCAAGCCAAGAAAGAGGTGGAGGAGGTTTGCGTCTTCCTCATCACAGAGGCTCATGGACCCAATCCACCTCTGCCCCTTGCCCTCTGGCAGGCTCAGACGTCAACAGGCTCCCGGCCTCGGTTCTGCCTCTTCACCACAAATACCCTCTGTCCTGACACGGTCACCAGCAGCGTGTGTTCTCCAAAGACCACTGGAGAGGAGACACACCTTCCCCCACCCGGGGGAGGGAAGGGAGCACAGAGTTAGTGGGGTACAATGGCCTCTACACGGTCACGCAAACCGGTGGGATCAAAAGCCAAAGGCATGTGATAGTTCAAGGCTCAGAGATTTGAAGATAGGAGGGCTCCATTAAATCCCCTTCCTTCTCTTGGTTTCTCCTGATTGCAGGAGTGAATCCCAAATGGAAGAAAGTGGCCAGAACCAGGGATCTCAAAGAGAGATGGTGAGAGATTGGCAGGAGACACATTTTTTTTTCCCCGAGAAAAGAAGCCTCTGGGAGCAACCCCCACCCCCTCCCATCACCACCATTAGGGGCAGGGGCTGAGGCTCACCCGATAGGCGCTTGAAGGGTATGTTCGTGCTGTGGTGCAACCGGAAGCCACAGGCCGTGCTGACCAGCTCAGAGATAGCACTGGCTGCCTGCTCGTCATTCTCTAGATCCCCAGATGACTGCATGCAGATGGAGGAAGGAGGGCAGAAATTAGGGAACAGAACCGGGAAAGAATTCTAAGAACAGTCACTTTGGCTCTCGCACTTGTAATTCTCCCTCTCAACTTTACGGTACTCCTAAGGATACCCCCATTTTTGGAAAAAAACAAACCTGAAATTTTCCTCTGATATTGCTGCTCCTCTTGATGCCATCCTGTTTCTCATTCTTACAACATGGGCCTTCCCCCAGTGAGCACGGACTCTCATTCATTTCTTTACTGACCATTTTTTCCTAATCCCTGAAACTTGATTTCTCCCTGTGTCCCCACTTATTAGATAAATCCACGTTCTCAAACATCTGTGACCGCCCAGTACTGACTGGTTCAAGGCTCTGTCTTTTCCTCAGTCTTTCCTCTGGTTGCCCTGTCTGTAGAATCTGAAACATACACATCCTCTTTGTCCCTGAGGCCTGCCCTACTACCTAGCCCTTGGGTAATGATGTGACAGCGGCCCAGGCTTCCTCTTTTCCGGTGCTTGTCTCAACTTCCTCTCCTAACGTCCTCAACATGGGCCTCCCAATTAGATTAAGTTCAGTGCCCTTTGCTCTCTGTGACATTCTGTACCTCAGTATCCTCATCTGTAAATTGGGACAAGTTCCTATTTATGGGCTCATGGTGAAGATTATGTTGAGGTATCACTGGTGAGATGCTTAGAACAGCTCCTAGCAGTATATACTAACTGCTCTTACTCTGTTTCTAACCAATGTCTAAAGTCGAGTCACCAAAATTACCCTTAGTTCACCCCCTCCCCAATCAACTTCCTTTCTTAATTTCCTATCTGCCATGGTGCCATCATTCTAGACTTGGGTTCACTGTCTTACTAGACAGAAAAGTATCTCCATTACCCGTCTCTAGTCATTGCCAAGATATATTGATTCTTCCTTTAAAATTTCTTCTCTCCTTGCTCTTCACTGCCACCAGACCCATCTCAGACCTAGATTTTCAAAGCAGCCCTCACCACTTCTGAATCTGGCCCTTTCCCGTCTATCTTCACACCTAATAGAACAATCTTGCTTAACTATTTCATCAGCTCACGTTTCTGTTCAAGGTTCCTATCACCCTCAAGATTAACATAAATGTGCTAATCCAGCCTTGAAAGTCCTCCACAGTCAGATCTTTCCTTACCATATTCTCTTCTTCCAAACCTTTCCAAATCTCTTCAACACGAACCTACCACGCCTACCCTGAGTACTCTCCTTTTCTGCCTGTTCACAACCATCCATCCTTTAAGACCAGCTGAATTCTCACCTCCTCCAAGAAAGTCTCCTTGTCATAATGTAAGTTATAACAGCTTTTAACCTTAAGCCTTGTCTCTCCAGCTAGATTAAAAACTTCTAGAAAGCTAACACTGTATTGTACTACGGAACAAACAAAATACAAAGGATCTTGAGTAAATACCAAATAAAAACATATTCGAGAATAACGTGGGTAATATCAGTTATCAACAAACCTATAACTAGTTGTCTGAAAAGATAGTAAACTTCTACTTCAGAAGTTCCCAGACTATGATTCCAGAGATTTTATTTGATTAGTTACCAAAAGCTTACTACGTGCCAGGCATGATAGCTAACAGCGAGAGTGGAGACAAATTAGGCTAAACTGGGCGATGTTAAAAGGGATCACTGGGCCCTGTGTCCTTGGGGGACCCCCGCCCTTGCCCACAACGCACCGCCAGCACTGCGCCTTCACTCAAAACCAGGTAGCCGAGCTGGTCTGGGATTCTCTCCAGCCCCTGGGTCAGTGCAGAAGTCTAGTGGGTAAAGTTGCGATTGGTGAGAAGCATGCCAAGGATGGCCCTCGATGCCCTTCATTTGCAAACCCATGTCTCTCGTAACAGTGCCCCCCAGACCTTTCCCCAGCCAGGGTCCTTCCAGACCCTCTCCCCTCTACAGAGCCTTCAACACAGAGCCTGAGGTTCCCATCTTCCTCACCCTCTGACCCTGGGCTCCCTTGGCCTCAGCAGCCCCATCAGCCCGCCCCATCTCCAATTCTCCTAGTGGTCCACCCCTCCCCCGCAGACTACTCGCCAGCGTCCGCACACCCTCCCACAGATCCCTCCTCAGCCCTCTACGTCGCCTCCCCTCCCATCTCCATTCTCTCTGCGTCCCGGGGTGGACAGGAGGTAAGGGCTGAGTGCAGGCCCAAAAGGGGGCAACCAAAGAGATTGGGGAACAGGGATGCGGAACCCCTGGCGCGTACTCCCGCGCATGCGTTCTCACTCACCATCGCAGCCTTAGGTGCTGGGGGCGCTCCCTTTCAGATAGGTAGCTTCCGGCTCCAGACCCAGGTCACGTGCCTTCTCCAGGCGGTCCCCTCCAGCCTTGCGCCTCCGGACTTTAGCTCCGCCCCCAAAGCGCGGATTGGAACATGACTACATCATCAGCCTTAATCTGCCAGTGAGGAGCGCCGCTTCCCAGAGACGCAAGCGGATTGGTCGCAGGTCCGCCCTAAATACCCATCTTCCAGCCCCTCAGCCGCAGATTTAGAGGACGGGGGGGCGTGTTGGTGGGGGGTGGGGCGGGGCCGGAGGGAGGAGGGCGGGCTGAGGGTGTGCGCCTGCGTGCAGAGGGCTTGGCGTTTTCTATGAGCTGGGGTTGCACTTGAGAGTGTGACAGCGAGTGAGAGAATAAAGTGAAATGCAGAGTGAAGAGCTATTCAAATGCCGTTTTTATACCTACTCCAGGCAGCTCTCTGTTTAAGACAGGGGTTTGTTCCCAAAGCGGCTTTTCCTCCTGGGATTCTGTGAGGAACGGTGTGATGGTGAGTCGAGTCCCCCGCCTCCTCCCCTCAGGGAAAGCAGTCGTGGTGCTGTCTTGTCTAGTCTGTGCCAGGAAACATTAGCAACAGTACTTTGAAGTCACTTTTTAATACATGAGTGTCACATCGAAAGTTTTTGTTTTAATATAAATAGTTTCTGGGCCCGCAATACCAATGTGACCGAGAAAGTGCTGGTGAAGTAAAATGAAGGATGATTCTAGAAATAAGTACTTTTTGGTGATAAGATGGGGGGATTGGCGCCCTCGGTGCGTTGCTGAGGGGGCCGTGAAATGATGCCACTTCTATGGAAAACCCATCAACGGTTCCTGGAAAAGCCAAATACAGAGTTAGTTCCATGAGCAGTTCCACTCCTAGATGGATACCTAGGAGACTTGAAAACGTGTCCACGCAAAAACTTGCACACAAATACTCTTAATAACCTAAGGATGGAAACCACGCAAATATCCATAAACTGAACAACAGAGAAATAAAATGTGGCGTATCCATGCAGTGGACTCTCATGCAGCCATAAAAAGGAATGGCGTATTGGTAAATCCTACAGCATGGATAAACTTTGGAAACATGAACCCTGAGTGAAAGCAATCAGATACACGAGGCCACATAGAGTATTTTGCTGTTTATGCGAAATGTCTAGACGAGGCAAATCCGTAGAAGCAGATTAGAGGTTGCCAGGGGCAGAGGGGAGAGAGAAATGGGGGGGGGGGGGGTGACTGCTACTTGGTGATGGAAATGTTCTGGAATGATAGAGTGATGGTGGTTCCGCAGTCTGAATGTAATAAAACCACTGAATTGTGCACTTTATTTTTAAAAATATTTATTTATTTTGAGAGAGTGAGCAAGTGGGGGAGGGACAGAGAGAGAGAGAGAGAGAGAGAGAATCCCAAGCAGGATCCACGCTGTCAGCACGGAGCCTGATGTGGGGATCAAACTCATGAACTGTGAGATCATGATCTGAGCCGGATCGGGTGCCCCTAATTTGTACACTTTAAAATGGTGAATATTAGAGTATGTGAATTGCATCTCAATAAAATAAAACTAAGTACTGTTACTTGAGGAGAAGGTTAATTAGAGAAGATGAATGCATTTTATTTCAAACGAGGTATGTTTAGAGGAGCCTTGGTGGCTCAGTTGAATTTCCAACCCTTGATTTCAGCTCAGGTCAGGATCCCAAGGTTGTGGAATTGAGCCCTGTGCTGAATGTGGAGCCTGCTTAAGATTCTCCCTCTGCCCCTCTCCCCTACTCTCACTAAAATAAAATAAAATAAAAATAAAATAAAATAAAATAAAATAAAATAAAATAAAATAAAATAAAATAAGGTATGTATAACAAAATTTAAATTGGGAGGAGGGTGTAGAGAGACAAAGTTGTGTGGAGATGCTTAATTTGCAAAGGCTTCCCTTGGCCTTAGATATTGACAATACTTTGTAGCGTCATTTTCTTTAACTTACTGTTCAGGGCATTTTCATCCATACGCTTACTTCTCTCTCATTAACCACCCCGTAATAGTGTCTCTATTTTGCAGATGAGGAAGTGCAAATTTAAGAGAGGTTGAGCCCTGCTCACAGGCACCCAAGTGGGCAAGTGGCAGAGCCAGATTCCAGTCTAAGTTTGCTGACACTGAGTCTGATGCTTTTCTATTACTCCATTGGCCAACTATGTTTATTGTTATTTTTTAAAGCTACATTTAACTTTACCACAGAAATTCCCTATTTTCCTTTTTCTTGATGCAGAGAAGCCCCTCGCAAAACAATGTTCATCAGCCATCATCAGAATTGTTTCATTTTCACAAATCATAGTGCCCATGTAGAGAGCAAAGTTTCTCGTTCTTTCATTCAACCAATGTTTATTGAGCACCTTCTGTGTACTAGACACTCTTCTTGGAATTGGAGATACGGCAGTGAATTCAAAAACGATTTTTTTGGGACGCCTGGGTGGCTCAGGCATCCAACTTCGGCTCAGGTCATGATCTCACAGTTTGTGGCTTCAAGCCCCACCTTGGGCTGTGTGCTGACAGCTCCAAGCCTGGATGGAGCCTGTTTCAAATTCTGTGTCTCCCTCTTTCTCTACCCCTCCTATGCTCGTACTCTGTCTTTCTCTCAAAAATAAATAAACATTAAAAAATTAAATTAAAAAGACATTTTGTATTGTTGTCAAGAAAAGTGAGGGAGAGGGTGAGCCAGATAATGAGTAAGAAGATGTTAAGTTATCAAGAAGTGCTATGAGGAAAAATAAAGCAGGCTTCCATTTCCATTCAGTTCAAAAAACATGAAAAACAAAATAATGTATTATTTAGGGATTTATCTATTATCTAGCTACCTATCTCAAAATGATAACGATCAAGGGAATGATTTTTATTTTTATTTTTATTTAAAAAAATGTTTTTAATGTTTTATTTATTTTTGAGAGAGAGAGATAGAGTATGAGCAGGGAAGGGGCAGATAGAGAGAGGGAGGGAGACAGAATCCACGAAGCAGGCTCCAGGTTCTGAGCTGTTAGCACAGAGCTTGATGTGGGGCTTGAACCCATGAACCATGAGATCATGACCTGAGCCAAAGTCGGATGCTTAATCGACTGAGCCACTCAGGCACCCCTCAAGGGAATGATTTTTAAAACTGGAATAATGGTTACTTCTGGAATAGAGAAGGGGATGGGATAGAAAGAGACACAAAAGGTTTCAAATTCATATATTGATCCCCAAATTAATATATTGACTCTGATTCCATTTTGATGATATTTGGATGTAGGGATATTGGGAAGTGCTTATGTCATGAGAGTGGTACCCTCTTGAATGGGATTAATGCCCTTTTAAGATATACCCCAGAGACCTCTCCCCCCTTTTGCTATGTGAGCACACAGCACAGATGGCAGTCTATGAAGCAGGAAGCAGGCCTCCACCAGACTGTAGGATCTGCTAGTGCCTTGATCTTGGATTCCTAGTCTCTAGAACTGTGAGAAATAAACGTTGTTGCTTATAAACCACCCAGTTCTGTATATTCAGCTCTATAGCAACCAGAATGGACTATGGCGGTAATATTCTATTTCTTAGGTTCTAAGTCTCTGTTTCTGTGTCCTCTGTGTGTGTGTGTGTGTGTGTGTGTGTGTGTGTACATATATACACACTTTTTAAAAAATTTTGATGTTTATTTATTTTTGAGAGACAGCACAAGTTGGGGACGGGCAGAGAGAGAGGAAGACACAGAATCCAAAGTGGACTCCAGGCTCTGAGCTGTTAGCACAGAGCCCGATGCCGGGCCCCAAACCTGCAAACCATAAGATCATGACCTGAGCCGGGGCGCCTGGGTGGCTCAGTCAGTTAAGCATCCAACTTCAGCCCAGGTCACGATCTCGCGGTCCGTGAGTTTGAGCCCCGCGTCAGGCTCTGGTCTGATGGCTCAGAGCCTGGAGCCTGCTTCTGATTCTGTGTCTCCCTCTCTCTCTGCCCGTGCCCTGTTCATGCTCTGTCTCTCTCTGTCTCAAAAAATAAACGTTAAAAAAAAAATTAAAAAAAAAAAAGATCATGACCTGAGCCAAAGTTGGCCGCTCAACCAACTGAGTCACCCAGGTGCCCCCATACACACTTTTTAATACATGAAAGATTTGATAGTCTTAAAAATCGTAAAAAAATAAAGTAGGTCACGGCGCCTGACCTGATTTGCCTCAGTCAAGTAAGTGTCCAACTCTTGGTTTTGGCTCAGGTCACGATCACCATTCATGAGATCGTGCCCCACGTGAGGCTCCATGCTGACAGCACAGAGCCTGCTTGAGATGCTCTGTCTGCCTCTCCCCGTTTGTGTTGTCTCCTTCTCTCTCAAAATAAAGATACAAACTTTAAAAAATAAAAAAAATAAATAAAATAGGTCTTATGACCCCACAATTTTACCCCAAGGTATATACCCAACAGAAAATGTGTGCATATATCTGCCCAAAGACAGAAGTAGATTGTGTCACATTCACATAATGGAGCACTATTGATCAATGAGAAGGAATGAACTAAACCATACACAACAACATAAATGAATTGCACAAACTTGATATCTAGTGAAATAAACGAATCACAAAAGAGTAAATTCTGTGTGATTTCATTTACGTAAAGTACCAAAACAGGCAAAGCAATCTATGTTGTAGAAATCAGGATGGTAGTTATCCATGGGGGAAGGGTTGAGACTGGACAAGAGGGATGCTTCCAGTACTTGGTAATAGTATTTCTTGGTCTGGATGTTAGTGTCCTGTGTGTGTTCAGTTTGTGAAAAATTGGTGAGCTGTACACTTGTGATATGTGAACTTTTCATGTATATATGTTTGAATATTACAAAACAAAGTTGAGTGAGAAGATAGAGAAGGTCAGGGTGGTGATGGGTGTGCTGTTTTACACCAGGTGGGCAGGACTGGCCTCTCATGAGGAGAAAACTGAGCAGAAACCCAAGGGAGTGAACCATGTGGGTATCTACATACCTGGGGGTAGAATATTCTGGTGAGTGCTCATCTAGCTTGTCTTAGACTGAGTTCTTTGAAGATAAGCACCTGGTATACCTTTGAAATTCCAGTGTTTACCTCAGCACCTACCACATTGCTAACCTGCAAATTGAATAATTTGTTTTTGGTATATTGTCCTAGTCACTTCTAGCACTTCCTTCTAGTTTTATTATTATTTTTTTATTTTTTTTAATGTTTATTTATTTTTGAGACAGAGACAGAGCATGAGCGGGGGAGGGGTAGAGAGAGAGAGGGAGACACAGAATCTGAAGCAGGCTCCAGGCTCCAAGCTGTCAGCACAGAACCTGATGTGGGGCTTGAACTCACGAACTGTGAGATCATGACCTGAGCTGAAGTTGGATGCTTAACTGAATGAGCCACCCAGGCGCCCCACTTCCTTCTGGTTTTAGAGACTTTTTTTTTTTTTTTTTTTTTTTTTTTGGCCTCATGGTCTCTTAATTCTGCTCTGTACCCTTCCATGGTACTTTCTTCTTTTGGAAAGGAGGGAACAAATCCTGAGATGTAAAATGTTTATACCCAGCTGTTTCCAAATAATCTCAGACCTTCCTCTCTCTGCCTGGAAACCACATGTTCCTTTATTTACCCCCAACTTGACCCCTCCCAACACACATACTTTGTCCCACCAGGATCTAAGTGGCTCCTATTTCTAGTCTAATGCTTACTACACTTCACTGCTACTCTTTGTTTACCTGCCTAGCTCACTTACAAGCTGAGCAGCATGGGGTCAGGTCTTTGATGTTTTCAACATGTTATTCCCAAAGCATGTGACTATTACCCTGCAGTCTTTAAAAAGTGCTGGTTGAATGGATGTGCCAGGGTTAAGATCCAGGAAGAATAGAGTTGGGGTTTGGAAGTCTGTTGATGGTTATATATAATACATAACATATTTTAAAATATTTTATTTCTTAAAATCCCTTCCCCTTCTCTCTGTAGAGAGAGAGATTTATTTTAAGGAATCTCAAGCAAATCACACTGGCAAGTAGGAAATCTGTAGGGTGGGCCAGCAGGAAGAGTTGATGTTGCACCTTGAGTCTGAAACCTGCAGGACACAAGGCTAGAACTCGGGGGTTTTATGTTATTACAGGAATTCTGGAGAATTCCTTCTTTTCTGAAAAATCTTGATCTTTTCTTATAAGGTCTTCAATTGATTGGCTAAGGCCCACCCGCATGGTGGCATTTAATCTGTTTTGTTCAAAATTAAATATTCATCATATCTTTAAAAATGCTTTCACAGTGTAGGGGAGGCAGATTTTTACCTTTGCCCTCCTAGGGTCTTTGGCTGGGTCTGATGATTAAATTAACATAAGACAGGAGAAAAGTATACACATTTATTTAATGCAAGTTTTACATGACTAGGAAGCCTTCATAAGGAAACAGAGACTGAAAGAAGTGACAAAACCTTTTATACTAGGTTGAACAAAGGAAGACAGTTGTGGAAAACTAAACTGTGTGTGGGTGGTAAAGGAAGATAAGAAGAATTATTTTAATAAGGTCTGTTTTACAGAATTCTCTAGTCACAATTTCCTGTCCTTGATAATTAAGAATGTTACTTGCCCTCTGATACAGGGAGGACATCTAAGGGTCTTACCATCTGTTTTCAAGAAGAAAAGGAGGAGAGTCAGAGTGCCTTTCCTGTAACTGCTGTTTAAGTACCTTTAGCTCATAATAATTTTTTATGTCACAGAGACATATTTTGGGGTGACATACTATAATTTCCTTCAACAGCAACATCTAGACTGATGTTTGACCAAACCAATGGGTACCATAGCCTAGGCAAGTTGACACATAAAGTGAACCATCACATCCACAAAAGCCAAAGAGGGTGGGTGCCCCTTTGCTGTGATGGTCTCTGTGGCAGCATTCATACCTGGGACTGCAGTTGTGGGTAATCCTTTCCCACTGGCTTTCCCTTGTCTCCATCCAGGAGTCTTATGGGATAACTGAGCAAAGGGGAAGGAATGTGCTTTGTAAGTACATATCTTGAGGAAGCACTGGTGAGCCAGAAGGGGAGGAAACACTTGAATGTCTGGAGCACTACAGCCTATGAGTGCTGGGAGCCCATATAAAGTTGGAGAGTCCACTTCCTTGGCTTTCTGTGGCCAAGAGACAACAAAGCCCATCTAATAATACCCAGGCTCAAGCCACTTCGTTTCTCAAATTTAGTAGTATGTGAAAAAACAAAAAGAAGCAAAAGCAGGGTTCCAAAATTGTGCTATGATTGAAATGGTTGCACTTGAGAAATGAATGCTTTTAACACAGAGATATTACAAAGCTTTATGATTTTGACAGTCATGCAATAATTGCCAGGTTTACAAAGTTAATCTGAGAAGCAGAGTGCTATAAGACACCAGTTAAGTTGTAATCTGAAAGTCTCCTTCCTTTCTTGTGGGCATGTCTCTGACTGAATATATAACCAACACCCTTTAGAAGGAATGTTCAAAACCTACATTTGAGGCTTTCATGAATGTGAAGCCCAGGCAAAAAGTCCCTCTCAGCCTGGGCTAGGCTCCCGATACAGCTTTAACATGCCTCAATTTCTTGTTATTTTTATGGCCTTAAGGAGGGGGTCCCAGACAGAATTAATAATGTGGTCATGAGTCACATCCTCAGCCCTGGCTTCATACTTTTTTTCCAGTTATAGATTTACCCTCAACTGAATTTATAATTACTTTTAGGACGTAAGTTTTTCCCCTAAGGCTAGAAAGGATTAATTCATTCATTACAGAGCTACTACTAGACATTGTTCTAGAGGTTGTGGGTAGAACAAAGCTGTCTATCGTCATGGAGTATTGTCATCTACTCTAGTAGATGGAGACAGAAAATAAGCAATACATATAAAAGGAAAATTAAGTAGCGTGTTAGAAGATGATAAGTGGTATAGGAAAAAAATCATCAGGGTAAATGGGATCCAGAGTGTGGAGGTAAGAGGGGACCTGCTGCTCTATTAAATAGGGTGGTCCTGGTAGGTTTCACTGAGGAGACATTGAGAAGACTCCGGCAAAGACTGGAAGGAGGTGAGGGAGTCAGCCTGGAGGAAATGGGAAAGAGTATCTATGGAAGAGGTAATGAATACAAAGGCTCAGTGTGTGTGCATATGAATGCGTTTATCTGATATACTTGAGAATTAGCAAAGAAGCCAATATGGTTGAAACTAAATGATCAAGTGGAGAGTAGTAGGAGTAGTAGGAGACAAGTTCAGGGAGGTAATGGAGGCCAGAACATGTATAGCTATATAGGAATTTGGTTTTTCTTCTGATTTGTTGTCAACTCCCCCCCCCCCATTATTATGCCCCGTAGGAGACTTTTTAGATTTTTATTTTCCTAATTGCTACCCTCTCATGAAATTTTAATACCATAGATATAGCTTCTATTTATCTATGTACTGTGGCCCTTTGGAGGGCTAGAAACCATTATAATATCCAAGATTTTTTCACCCCCTGCTCCCCAAAAAACAACTTTCATCCCCTTGGAGATGATATTGTTCCTGTCGAGAATGCATGCTGAGTGAAATAGGGACTCACCAGGGAGTTTAAACAGAGGAATGACATGATCTTACTATTAAAAGGATCATTCTGGATATTCTGTTGAGAAAAGGCTATAGGAAAGTAAGTGCGGAAGCAAGAAGACCAATTAAGTAAGAGATTATGGTGACGTTGACCAGGGTAGTACTAGTGGAGGTATTGAGAGGTAGTCAGATTATAAATATATCTTGAAGGTGAAACCAATAGGATTTCCTGAAGCATTGAGTGTAGGATGTGAGAAAAAATAAAGCAATAAGAATGATTTTAAGGTGTTTGGCCTGAGCCACTGTAAGGATGGCATTATCAACTTAGTGGGAAAAGATAAGGATAGAGTAGTTAATTTAGAGGGCAGTTGGTGGTGGAATCAGTTCATTTTTGCCCATATCTATCTGGTGTGTATCCAAGTGGAGATTTTGAGTAGGCAGATAGAAGAGTCTGGAAATCAGGAAGGAGTTCTGTGCTAGAAATATAAATTTGGGAGCTATTGGTTAATAGATGGCCATGATATTGGATAAGCTAAACAAGGGAGTGAATGTAAATAGAGAAGAGAATCAAAGTCTGATCCCTGGGGCATGTCAACATCAAGAGATTGTGAGAAGAGGAGGAATCAGTGAAGGAGTCTGGGAAGGAACAATTTACCAATTGTTAGGTTAGAGGAAACCAGGAAAGTGAGGTGTCCTGGAAAACAAGTGAAGAGTATATATCAGGGGGGAGTGAGTGATCAGCTGGTGCAGACACTGCTGATAGGTGCTGAGAACCATCAGTAGGTGATTGATTGTTGGATTATGTGCTATGAAGGTCATTGATAATTTCAAGAAGGACAGTTTCAGTGGAATGGTCAGAACAGAGTCTGATATAAGATTAAGAGAATGGGAGTGGAGAAATCAATTACATTGAGTAAAGTCATATACTTTTAAGAGTTGTACTGCAAAGGAATCAAAGAAAAGGGGCAGTAGCTGGTAGGAGGATTAATCAGTGGATTAATCACTGGATTAATCAGTGATCAGAACAGACCTTGGTGATCAACGGGGTCAAGGGAAGGTTTTGTCAAATTGAGAGAATAAAAGCAGAGTTCTATGCTGTTAGGAATAACTCAGAAGCAGTGGGGGGTGGGGGCGGGTGGTGATGTAGGAGAGAGCAAAGAAAATTTCTGGGGCAATAGCCTTGTGAAATTGAGGGAGGATGGGGTCTAGTGAAGGATGGTCTTTAGATAAGAATATGGACGGTTCATTCATGGCAACTGATAGGCAGGCTGGTTAGATGCTGATAGTAGCTGGATAGAAATGCGGGTGGGGGAGTCTGTGAAATATTTTCAGAATTGAGGACTACATGGGGCGCCTGGGTGGCGCAGTCGGTTAAGCGTCCGACTTCAGCCAGGTCACGATCTCGCGGTCCGTGAGTTCGAGCCCCGCGTCAGGCTCTGGGCTGATGGCTCGGAGCCTGGAGCCTGTTTCCAATTCTGTGTCTCCCTCTCTCTCTGCCCCTCCCCCGTTCATGCTCTGTCTCTCTCTGTCCCAAAAATAAATAAAAAACGTTGAAAAAAAATTAAAAAAAAAAAAAAAGAATTGGGGACTACAGCCATTGCCTAGGAGAGAGGGGGAGATGATGTATTTGGAGTTTGAGGACACAGGCCTAGGTGTGAAATGGTCATCCCAGAAAGAGTGACTAAGGAAGGTGGATGACAGCATCATCAGTGGAGAGCAGCTCACGGAAGTGAAAGGCTGTGGTGTTGAAAGATTCACCCACATGGATTTTGAAATTGCTGAGTGTTAGGACAAGTAGGGAATTGGAGAGAGTGACACTGAGCCAGGAGCTGACATTGTTTAGAAATGAGGGAGGAGGGTTGTTGGCAGATAACAGGAGCAACTTGTGGTAGGATCTGAAAGGCCCTGAGCAGTTATGAGCTTGAGTCCCTTCCAGGTCAAGGCAGTGGAGCTGGGAATGTGGCAGGTGAGGGTGGGCAAATGTGGCCTCAGAGGCGTGGCACAGTGAGCTGGAAAGCCAAGGCTCAGGGCCAGCCAGTCAGCAGCAAGTGACCAAGCCGACTGGGAGCTAGAGTAAGGAAGGGCTCTCCTGCCTTCATTAGAGGGTGAGTGTGATTGGGGCAAGCATCTGTATTTAAACGATCCTGATGGAAAGATGGAGATGTGTAAATTCCCAGAGCTCCTGGTGCACATGATCCTATAGGGCCTGAATGGATGGGAGTCCAGTTGGCACCACTGTGGACTTGTTAAACAACAATTTCTTGCATTTGTGGAGTTACAGCCCTGTATTACTTGTATTTGAAAATATCAGCTCATCCTCATTCTCTATTCAGTCCCTCAAACCTCAGCTCAGGGCTGTCATTAGAATTTAGCCCCTTGCCTTGCAAACTAAGATTATGTTCATAAACTGGGGCTTTATTTTCTCAAAATTGGGCAAAACAAAATCAAATAAAATTCAGGTCCACAAATCCAGTATCATCTCTTTCCCAATTACCCCTCCCTCTCCATCATCCCCACCTCCCTTACCATAAAACCACCCATGAGAGGTAAGGAAGCCAAATTTGATGACCCTTTCTTTTCTCTCCTCAAATAAATGACAATGTAGCCACTGCAGAAAGAATAAAGGCCTCGGCAAGTCTTGGCAGATACTCCAAAGAGAGGAAGGGTGGGAGACCAGAAAGGGGCTAAGATGGAGGTGGGATGGTAATATGAACCCAGAGGGGTGTATGCTAGATCATGGGGTTCAACCAAGTTCTAAATCGTCTCAGGGA
Organism: Panthera tigris; assembly: GCF_018350195.1. Lineage (NCBI taxonomy): Eukaryota > Metazoa > Chordata > Mammalia > Carnivora > Felidae > Panthera > Panthera tigris. Next base: position 7,386,527 of record NC_056675.1, on the reverse strand, counting down.
CAGAGGGGGTTGGACCCATCAAGGAGAACTTTCCTGGGTTGGACATGGGAGAGAGTCCTTTCTGATTCTGACTTTTCCCTTGAAAACTCTTCCCAAGTTGATTAGATTGTAATGAAGATATGAGTTAATATTATTTCATGATTCTTTAACGTTTTCATCACCAATGACCCCCTTTGTTATGGACTAAATGTCTCCCCTCACCCCCTTTTATATGTTGCAATCCTAACTCCAAATGTGATGGTAGTAGGTAGAGCCTTTGGGAGGTGATGGGGTCCTGAGGGTGGAGCCCTGTGAGTGGGATTAGGGCCACAATAAGAAGAGACTGGGGAGAGCTTCCTTCTTGTCTCTTTTCTCTACCACATGAGGATAAAACTAGAAGTCAGCAGTCTCAACTCAAAAGAGGGCTTTCACCAGAACCTGACCATCCTGGCACTCTGATCTTGGACTTCCAGGCTCCAGAACTAAATTTCTGTTGTATATGAGCCACCCAGGCTATGGTACTTTGGTACAGCAGCCAGGACTGAGACACCCTATTTTTAGTCTCTTTTTACAACATTATAATATGATGTAACCTTTCCCCCATTTTTGTTTCAAATTTATTAAAATTTTTCATTTCTGTTTCCAGTATCATTGGATACCTTCAACATCCATTTCTACTAAGTATTTTATTTAAAAAAATTTTTTAATGTTTATTTATTTTGAGAGAGAGAGAGAGAGAGAGAGAGAGAGAGAAGAGAGACGGAGTGCAAAAGGGGAGGGCAGAGAGAGAGGTAGACACAGAATCTGAAGCAGGCTCCACGCTCTGAGCTGTCAGCACAGAGCCTGATGTGGGGCTCAAACTCACAAACCGTGAGATCATGACCTGAGCCAAAATCAGTTGCTTAACCGACTGAGCCACCCAAGTCCCTTCTACTAAGTATTTTAAATACTTCAGATAGTTCACAGACCCCACTGTGGGACCCCGACTGCCTAATTTCCTTTGTGACTGTCATTTACTCTACTGCCTGGGTCAGTTCCTGTGTGTTGTCAGTCCTGTCCATATTACTATTGCTTTTCATCAGAGCTGACTTCATGGGTGCTCAAACTGTACAGTCACACAGGGTCCCGTGCTCAGAAGGGCCTGTGCTGGGTTTAATGCTGTGCTGTCCCCATCTTGAAATTTGTAATAATTTTTGAACAAAGGGCCCCACATTTTCATTTTGTACAGGGCCCCCACATGTTGTAGTTGGTCCTGCCAGTCACGACTGGGAGAGGTCCTGGGGCTGGTTGGGGGCATAGCCCTGAATTACTCTGACAGGCTGCTCAAGACTCTGGCAGGAGGGAGGGAGACTTCCACTTTCTCACAATCCATATCTCAGACCCACTTTGTTTCCTTGAGTTAAAAAATTATAAACATGAAATCACTGCTTCACTATATACTAATTTGGAAGTAAATTTTAAAAAATAAAAAATAAAGTTAAATTATAAAAAAAAAGTGACACGGATGGTTTAAGGACAGATTTACATTTACAGATTTGTGGCTATATTTCTAAAAATCATAAAATGTCTAATGTCACTTTATTGTAATAAGGATTTTTTTAAGTAAAAAAAAAAAATTTATAAACATGAGGGGTGCCTGCGTGGCTCAGTCAGTTAAGCGTCCAACTCTTGATTTCAACTCAGGTCACGATTGCAGGGTCATGGGATCTAACCCCCGTCAGACCCTGTCAGAACCGGCTTAGGATTCTCTCTCTTTCCCTCTCTCTCTGCCCCTTCCCTGCTCATGCTCAATCTCTCTCTCTCTCTCTCTCTCTCTCTCTCTCTCTCTCTCTCTCTCTCCCCCTCTCTAAATAAACTTAAAAAAAAATTGTAAACATGGACACAGATTCCCTCTTGCCTCTTTATTTGGAAAACCCTGCCACAAATTCTGTGCCTGTTGCTTTCATTTTTGTTTCCTTGTGCTTTATTTCATTTCCTCCCAACCAAGTGTGTACGTGGTGCAAACAGCCAAGAGTTGTTCTTGGTGGGGGCCCCGTTCACCACCTCCCATGCCCCTTTTTGCCCCCACCAGGCAGGCAGCCATGCACTCCTGCACAATTCCTGCTGCTGTCTTTGAACTTTCTGCCTCCAAATGCACTGAGGGCCCAGAGTGGTAAAGGGTAGAAGGGAAAGGAGATCAAAGGAGAAGGAATGGAGAGGAGGAGAGCTGGGGGGGGGGGGGAGGTGAAAGGAAGAGAGAAGCAAAGGGCGACTAGCTGAGGGTTGGGAAGTGCTTGGGATGAGACCCCCCCTTTAAACTTATTTTATTTCTTAGAGAGAAAGAGAACAAGTCAGGGAGAGGGGCAGAGGGAGAGAGAGAATCCAAAGCAGGCTCCACGTATATATACGTATACATATATATAGAGAGAGAGAGAGAGGGAGAGAGAGAGAGGGAGGCAGAGGGAGAGAGAGAGAGATTGTGCATACTATTTGATTTTTTGGCCTACCGAAAATTCAACTATGTACACACATATATTCAACTACCCATTTAAAAGAGCTACCTAGGGGGTACCTGGGTGGCTTAGTTGGTTGGCTGTCTGACTCTTGATCTCAGGGTCATGAGTTTGGGCTCCATGCTGAGCATGAAGCTTACTACAATAATAAAATAGAGTAGAATAGAATAGAATAAAAAAATAAAACTACCTAATATTCAGTCATTTAATTTATGTAATTTAATAATTTCCTATTGTACACCTGGTTATTTAAATTGTTTTCAATTTTCATTTTTAAACAGCATGGACTGAAATTTCTTGTGCATATCCAGGATATGCACTTTCTAGATAGGATAACTTTCTAGAAGGAGCATTTTAAAGGATGGCAGTCCACAGTGTAGAGTAGTGGCAAAAGCATGTATTAAAAACACTTATATGCTCTGTAATTTAGTTACATCATTTAGTCCCTCTGTAACTCTGTTTTCTGCATCTATAAAATGAAGGTGATAGCATACTGCTTCATGGGCAGCTGTGAGGATTGAAAGAACTAATAACACACTTAGCCTAGTGTCTGGAACATGATAAGAGCTCAATAAACGTGAGCTATTATTACTGCCAGACAGCTCTTTCAAAAAGTTGCGCAAATTACACAGCACCCTATACTATGATATACTCTCACTTGAATTAATGTTAGATATTATCCTCCTTTTAAATTAGTGATTCTCAACTTTGCCTATACATAGGAATCATGTGGGGAACCTTAAAAAATACTGATACCCTGGTCCCACTCCCAAAGATTCTGATTTAATTGGTCTGGGATGTGACCTTCAGCATTGGAATTTTTGAGGCTCCCCAGGTGATTCTGATATACCGATATGTGAGTTATCACTGTTTTATTTTCTCTTTGGTGGAAAAATATATATATTGGTGGTGCTAGCAGCTGGGAGGAGGGGGGTGAGGAGTAACTGCTTAATGGGTACTAGCTTTCCTTTTGGGGTGAAGAAAATGTTTTGGAACTAGATGGATGTGGTAGTTACATAACACTGTGAAAGTACTAAATGCCACTGAATTGCTCACTTTAAAATGATTAATTTTGTGTTATGTGAATTTCACTTCAATAAAAAAACAGAAAAATATTATGTCTTTTTTTAATATCTTTTAAAATTTTTTTAAATGTTTATTTATTTTCAGAGACAGAGACAGAGTAGGGGTAGGAGCAGAGAGAGAGAGAGGAGAGAGAATCCCAAGCAGACTCCATGCTGTCACCAAAGAGCCTGATGTGGGCCTCCATCCCATGAACTGTGAGATCGTGACCTGAACCAAAACCAGGAGTTGAACGCTTAACTGATTGAGATTCAGGTGCCCCTATTTTAATTTCTTTTACAATTATGATTGAGGGTTTAATTATATGTTTAGTAACCATTAGGGTGATTTTTCTTTTACTCTTTTTCTTAAGCCTGTCTATTGCTCACTTTTCTGCTAAGATGTTCATTTTACTGTTTGTAGGAGCTGTTAGAATGTTAACCTTTGTCTGACTCGGGTTTCAAATGTTTTTTTCAGTTTGCTTTTTGTCTTTTATTCCTGTGTTTTTTTTTAAATTTTTTAAACATTTATTTATTTTTGAGAGACAGAGTGAGACAGAGCATGAGCAGGGGAGGGGCAGAGAGAGAGGGAGACACAGAATCCGAAGCAGGTTCCAGGTTCCAAGCTATCAGCACAGAGCCTGATGTGGGGCTCGAACTCACAAACCACGAGATCATGACCTGAGCTGAAGTCGGACACTTAACCGACTGAGCCACCCAGGCGCCCCAATTCCTGTGTTTTTTGATGTACAAGTTAAGTTTTTTTTCTTGTAATTAAGCTGTCAAGTTTTTTATGATTTTGCCCTTCAGTGTCAGGCTTAGAAAGTACCCCCCCAACCACCCCCCCACACACACACTAGAAAAAGAGCAAACTAAACCTAAAGAGAACAGAAGGAAGGATATAATAAACATTAGAGTGGAGATAGAGAATACAAAATAAAGTAGTAGAGAATTCAAAATAATAGGGAAAATCCATTAAACCAAAAGTTGGTTCCTTAAAAACATCAACAAAATCAACAAATTTTTAGCCCAACTGACTATGAAACAAAGAAGACTCAAATAAATAAAATCAGAAATGAGTTTCAGATAACATTACTATTGACCTTACAGGAAAAAGAAAAAGATTGTAAGAATATTCTGAATAGTTGCCAACAAATTAAATAATCTAGATGAAATGGACAAATTCCTAGAAACAATGTACCAAAACTGATTCAAGAGGAAATAAAAAATCTGAATAGACCTATAACAAGTTAGGAGATTGAATCAGTAATCAAAGACTTTCACAAAAGGAAAAGTCCAGGACCAGAGGGCTTTACTGGTATTATCCAGTGAAAAATTCTACCAAACATTTAAAGAAGTATGAATACCAGGGCGCCTGGGTGGCTCAGTCGGTTGAGCGTCCGACTTCGGCTCAGGTCATGATCTCGCGGTCCGTGAGTTCGAGCCCCGCATCGGGCTCTGGGCTGATGGCTCCGAGCCTGGAGCCTGCTTCCGATTCCGTGTCTCCCTCTCTCTCTGCCCCTCCCCCGTTCATGCTCTGTCTCTCTCTGTCTCAAAAATAAATAAACGTTAAAAAAAAAATTTTATATTCATTAGCAATTAATCTAAAAGGGACATTTAAATAACAATACCATTTATAATACATAAAAAGAATAATATACTTAGAAATAAAGTTAACCAAGGAGGTGTGAGACTTGTATAAGGAAAATTACAAAAAAAAAAAAATTGCTGAAAGAAATTAAAGAAGATCTAAATAAATGGAAAGACATCCATATTCATGGGTTGTTAAAAGACTTAATATGGTTAAGATGGCCATACTGTCTATCATACTGCAAAGTGATCTACAGGTTCAGTGCAATCCTTATAAAAATCCCAATGGCCTTTTTGCAGAAAGGGAAATCACTCCTAAAATCCATAAATCAAGAGAATTGAAAACATATGTCCACCACAGAAAAACGTACACAAATGGTTGTAGCACTACTATTCACAATAGCTGAAAGGTGGAAACAACTCAAATGTCCATCAACTGATGAATGACAAACAAAAACTAATATATCTATATACAATGGAATATCATTCAGCTGTTAAAAGTGATGAAGTCCTGATTCACACTGAAACATGAATGAGTTTGGAAATGAAAGAAGCCAAAAACAAAAGGCTACTTATCATATGTTTCTATTTATATGAAGTGTGTAGAATGGGCAAATCCATACAGACAGAAAGTTAGTGGTTGCCAGAGGGAAGGAGGGGGGAATGGGGAGTGAATGCTTAATGGATATGGGGTTTTCTTTGGGGTGATTAAAAGATCTGGAAGTAGTGGGAATGGTTGCACAATATTATGAATGTACTTAATGTCACTGAATTGTACACTTTAAAATGTTAAAATGATGAACTTCATGTTATGTATTTTGTACTACAATAAAAAGTCCTTTCCAATGCAAGATCAAGTAAATTTTTACTTCCAAAAATAATAGGTTTTTTGTTTTATTATCAAAATTTTAACTCTTTAATTAAAAATTTTTACCCAAATTATCACAATACCATTTATTGAATAATGTCTTTATTCTGCACTGGTTTGAAATGCTGCCTTTATCATATGGTCTGAGGCCAGGCTTTCTCTCCAGCATGTGATTGGATTTTGCAGTATTATTAGCCTCTCTAGTCTGTTTTCAGTATGTTTTTTTATCTATTGTAGTTTAGAGCACATTCTAGTTTAGTACACATTTTAATATCAGAGTACCTCATTATTTAAGCATTTTCTTGGTGATTTTTTAACATTTTTCTCCCAGATGAACCCAATGATTATTTTGTTAGATTAAAACTACCCCTTTGGGGGCACCTGGCTGGCTCAGTTGGTGGAGTGTGCGACTCTTGATCTTGGGGTTGTGAGTTCGAGCCCCATGTTGGGTGTAGATATTACTTAAAAATAAAATCTTAAAAAAAATACCCCTTTGGAATTTTAATCGTAATTGCATTTAAGTTGAACATATTTACAATACTGTGTATTCCTGTCCAAGAACATATGTCTATTTATTTAACTCTTCTTCCATGTCATTTAGTAAAGTTTTGAAGTTTAATTTATATACATATTATACTCTTATCACTTCATTTCTAGAAAATTAAGTTGTTTCTGTTGAAACTTTGGTGACTGATCATTGGTAGTATGCAGGAAAATATAAGGGAAAGCTATTAGTTTTTGTTTAAATATTTTATAACTAGCCATGTTACTGAGTTATAATTGACTCTAACAATTTTCAGGTGCTTCCTTTGGTTTTTAGGTAATGATATCATACATGAATAATAGAAATTTTGTTTATGCCTTACCGTGTAATCTTGGGCATAGTTCCATCATAGTATTTAACTACCAAATGTAAAATTCTTGCAATATTGCCTGGTACACAGTAAGCATTTTATAATCTTAGTATTATAATAATGATACCATATTCTCTAACAGAAAAATTGGAGGGGGGGGGGATGGTACCTGGCTGGCTCATCAGTTGATAGAGCATGTGACTCTTGATTTTGGGATTGTGAATTCGAGCCCCATGTTGGGTGTAGAGATTACTTAAAAACCTTAAAAAAAATGTTTGGTGTTTTATCCTTTATCTTTGATATTAGTTGTTGGTTTGAGATAGATTTAAAATATTTTTTCATGATATAGAAGTATTTGCTTCTATTTTTCTAGAGCTTTTGTTTGTTAAGATAAATGTTGTCTGTTTAATTTCACAGAATACTGATTTGCATCCATCTGAATTGTCCTTTCTCCTTTTTATACAATAAACTATATTAATAGATTTTCTAATGTTTAGCTAGTCCTATGCTATAATAAATCCAAATTGGTCGCAGTATCATTAAAATGTTGAATCTGATTTGCTTATTTTTTTTATAATCATTATATCTATACTTTTAAATGAGATTAATGTAAGGTTTTGTATTTTTTTCTATGTTGTGTGTGTAGCCAGGAGTTGGTGTCCAGGTTTCTGTTAGCTTCATAAAATGACTTGGGAAATACTCCACTTTCCCCAATGTTCTGCAGCAGTTTTTACAGTATAGAAATGATTTATTTCTAGAACATTTGAAAGAATTTACCCTCAAAGCCAATTAGATCTGACATCTTTCTTGGAAGTATATTGTTGTAAACCTTAAAAAAATCTCATTTGTGATTTGTGATAAGTTCAGGATTTTAACTTCTTATATCAATTTTGAAAATTTCCTAGAAAATCACCCATTTCATCAATATTTTAAAATGTTTTAGCCTAGAGTTGTATAAGCAGTCAATTCTGCAATAACACAACATAAGCATTCCTAAAAATTACTAAAATCACACAGTGAAAACCACAGGGTTTAGGGGGAAAATGGGATTAGGGATATAATCTTCAAAAACTTTGTCAATGACACATTAAAAAAAGATGTGAACGTAATAAAACCATAGCACACTACAATAAACATGGCCCTATATATTGAAAAAAAACCAGAAATTTGCTTGTGGAAGTGGGCACTGGAAAAGTTCCAGCTTGAGAATGTTTTGAAGTGGCCAAGGAGGAAATCTAAAATTGGTCCAAGGTGTAACACTAGATCTGGGTGGGTGTGGCTCCTAACACATCCAGGTTGCTGAGGTAACTGGCAAATGCTTTAGATGAGTGCTCTGTGGGTTTCCTACAGAGCTGGGTGCAGTTTTTTGCATTCACGTGGGGTTCCCCCTGAAGGTCTCTCAGTAGCACCCTAAAGTACTGATTTATTTCCAACAGGTTCCAGAGGGTAGATTTACAGCAAGTTCTGCTGCTGTGACTCCACAGTGACTTCTCTGCCATTCAGTGGGCCGTGACTTGAGTCATCTCCAAAAGATCTGGATCTCAGCCCTAGGAGCAGTAGCTGCCTCTTATCTCTGCTATTCTTACGAATCGTTGTTCTTGGGAAGAATCCACTCTGACTCTCTCAGGTAGATACCCTCTTCCTATAGTGGGAATTTGTCATGCCAAAGTCCTCCCATTATGGAGTCACAATATATCAATAAAACAACTACAACGAACACCAAATACATTTTGTGAAAATTTACAAATGAATGACGAAATGTAAATTCTCTCACAGATGGTGAGATTGTTTTGGATATGATGAATTGTTATCTAAAGCTGTGGCAAAAAAGGTAATTCCCCAGATGGGTAAGCCAAGCTTTGTGCAAAGACCCAGAGTGGGAGTGGGGGATTGGTTTTTGGCACACCAGAATGAAATCTGCCTGTTTACAGGAAGTTGGATTGGTTTCAAAGGACAGAAAGTGAGACTCCAGGATTCAGGGGATGGGGGGTGGGAGTGGATGAGGAACTAGGACTTAGAAAGGTAGAAAAAAGAGACACAGGGCTTGGAAGAATTGGCAGTATCAGACAGAACATGCATATATGCCATATAACAATTTCCATGCCTTCTCTCGGGAAGTTACCAGAGTGAACTCATTCTTTAATGCTGCAAAGGCCTATTAAACTTTTATTGTTTTATGCTGTACCTGGGTCCATGGTTCATGCTGAGTATTTAAGAGAAACGTCTAGGCTGTCATGGATCCATTCATGGAGTGCAAGATTCTGACTGTCAGGTTGGTGTTTCTGGCTCTGGGGAGTACCTCTCTTGCCTCCACTGCCTCTCATCACTGGCTCCTGTGTTTTCTTCCTGTGTAACTGAGGGAAGCTGTCCATCTCCTTACCTGTGCCTCCTGTGACTCCAGGGGCAGCCATTACAGGGTGAAACATCATCCTTAGGAGGAGGGTGAATGGTTAGGTGTTAGGGTCTATTAGGGAATCCAAAACACAAACCTTCAGAAGAGATCATTTCAGGGAAATTCCTGTGGAGAACAAAAATAAGCAATTCCCCATGGTTATTAGCTCTCCTCACCCTTCAAAAGTGTTTCCTTTCTTGGGGGCACCTGTGTGGCTCAGTCGGTTAACTGGCTGACTTCTGCTCAGGTCATGATCTTGCAGTTGGTGAGTTCAAGCCTCGTGTCGGGCTTTGTGCTGACAGCTCAGAGACTGGAGCTTGCTTCAGATTCTGTGTCTCCCTCTCCCTCTCTCTGCCCCTCCCCAACTCGTGCTAAGCCTCTCTCTGTCTCTCAAAAAATAACTAAATGTTAAAAATTTTTTCAAAAAAAAGTGTTTACTTTCTATCCCACTGTAAGAGAAAGAGATGGAAATCTATGGTGTTGTCTCTGCTTTTTAGCAGGGCGGGGGGGGGGGGGGGAAGCCAGGAATTCAGTGGGGGCAGGGGGTGGGTGGGAATCCCTTTCTGAAAAGAGAGTGGGTAATTGGCTGGAGTGACTTTTGCTGTGTCTTTTGGAAATATGAGTATGGTAAGAAGCTAAGAATATCTCCTAGAGAAGGCATTTCTCTGTTTGTCCGCAAGTCAAAAGTGGAGATCTGGGGCTTAATATAGCTACAGATACATTTTGTTTGGACTGTTTAAACAATGCTGAATGGGTTGTTGATAGTTAAACAGTAGGGGCTTTCAAATGAAAATACGGATTTCTGGTTTCACTTAAGTGGTTGATCTGGCAAGATTGGTCTTTATTCTAAAAGTATGAAAGAGTTTGGCAGGAAAACCCTAATTCCTTAATAATCTGTTCCAAGGAAAGTGTTGATTTCATTTCCAGAGTAACCTTTCACTGTGAGAAAGAGTGAGACTTCTTGGAGCTAAAACTTTCCACCTTTTAAAAAAGCTGAACCGTAACATACATGAAAATATATAAATCATAAGTGCTCAATGAAATAAAAGATAACACACCTGTGGAATCATCATTCAAGTCAAGTAGACATTACTAGTATCCTTAGGAACTTTCTCTCATGCCTTCATTCCCATCACTACCACCCTTTCTTCTTTCCAGGTGTAAACATTATAGTTTATTTTTGCCTGATTTTACATTTTATAGAAGTGTAATCATACACTGTGTACTTTTTTGTGTCTTCTTTTTTTATTATTAAGAAGATGTGTCTTCATTCAATATTTTTGGTGAGATTCATCTACATTGTAGCGTAAAGCTATTATTCATGTTCATCTCACGGTACTCCAGTATATGAAAATACAACACTTTATTTATCGTTGCAGTGGTTGGTAGACAATTGGGTTGGTTTCAGTTTTTGACTATTTTAAGTATTGCTACTATAAATCTTCTTGCCCGTGTCTCTTAGTGTGCACATGCATGCCTTTCTGTTGGGTATATACCAACAAGCTAAATTGCTTGGTCCCAAGGTATACGTATGTTCAACTTTGGTACTTACTGCCAGTTTTCCAAAGTGGCTTTCCCAATTTATACCCTCACCAAAACAATATGAGGGATTCAATCGCTTCACATCCTCACGAGCATTGGTATTGTTTCTTAGTTTTAGCCTTCCTTTGAATATGTGGATGTATTGTGGTTTTCATTTTCGTTCTTTTCTTACTTATTCTGTTGAGCATCTGTTCATATATTTATTGGTCATTTGAATTTCCTCTACTGCGAAATGCCTGTTAAGGTATCTTCTGTCCATTTCTAATTGGGTCATCTGTCTTTTTCCTATGAATTGGGAGGAATTCTTTATAGGTTTCGGATACAGCCCCTTCATTTGTTGTGTGTGTGTTACAAATATCTTCTCCAGCCCTGTGTTATGACTGTCTTTCACACTAATTGTGTCTTTTGACAAAAATGAATAATTTTTTTATTTCAAAATTTTGTGATAAGAACACAGTTTGAGATCTACCTGCTTAACAATTTTTAAAATATACAACACGGTATTATAGGTAAAATGTTGTACAGCAGATGTTTAGAACTTATTTATCTTGCTTAACTAAAACTTTATGCGCATTGATTAGTAACTCTCCCATTTCCCCCATCCCTAGCTCTTAGCAAACACATTTCCACTTTTCAAGTCTATAAATTTGACTATTTTTGATACTTCATATAAGCAGAATCCTGCAATATTTGTCTTTCTGTGACTGGTTTCTCACACCTAGCATAATATCTTCAAGGCTCATCCATGCTGTCTCTTGTTACAGAATTTCCTTCCATTCCATTGTATGTGCATACCATGCTTTGTCTTTTCATCTGCTGATGGATGTTTCCACATCTTGGCTATCGTGACTAGTGCTACAATGATCATGGGAATGTTAACATCTCTTCAAGATCTTGATTTCAATTCTTTTGGATAAATACTCAGAAGTAGGATTGCTAGATCCTGTTTTTAATTTGGAGGGGGGAACATACATTCTGTATTCCATAGCAGCTGCACCATTTTACATTCTCACCAACAGTGTGCAAGGGTTCCAATTGCCCCACATCCTTGACAATTTTGTTGTTGCTATTGTTGTTGTTGTTTGATAATAGTCATCCTGACAAGTGTGAGGTGATACTGTGATTTCCATCCTCCTGATGATTAGTGATGTTGAGCATCTTTTCATATACCTGTTGGCCATTTGTGTGTCTTCTTTGAAGAAAGGCCTGCTCAAGTCCTTAGCCCATTTTATAACTGGGTATTAGGTTTTTTTGTTAATGAATTGTTGGACTTATATATTTTGGAGCTTAAGTCCATATCAATTATATGGTTTGCAGACATTCTGTAGGTTGCCTTTTCACTCTGTTGATTGTTTCCTTTGCTGTACAGAAACTTTTTAGTTTGATGCAGTCACACATGTCCATTTGTGGTTTTGCCTGTGCTTTTGGTGTCATATCCAAAAAAATAATTGCCAAGACCAACGTTAAAAAGTTATTTCCCTAAATTTTCTTCTAGTAGTTTCATGATTTAAGGTCTTACATTTAAGTCTTTTATCCATTTTGTATTACGTTTATATATGTATAGTACCTCAGTGTCCCTTTTGTAATGGAGATAAGAATAGTACTTCATAGATTTTGTAAGAAGTAAATGAAGTAATATATATATAAAGCACATAAAAGAGTGCCTGGCGTTTTCTGTTATAACTGTTAGCCCTGTACTGTGTTTCATTTTCCTTATAGCGCTGTCCCCATAGCCCCCATTCTGCCCTGGGATTCCAGGCCCAAACCCCTCTGGCTTCTACCACTGAGATGTGTGACAGTCCCTGTCCTGCTCTGGCCACTCCTCCACTGTTGACAGCATCCTGGGTTGCTGGCTGGCCATATCCACATGATGGGGACTCCACACTTCTGCATTGGTGGGAGTACCTGAGAGACAACATGTGCTGTGAGTGTCTATGCGGGGAGAGAGCAGGACACTTGGAGCTTCATGAAGGAAAAGGTGAACAAGGAGAGGGCTTTGAGAAACAAGACTCCTGTGTTTTCAGTAGAGAGGTAGGGCAGGATGCTGGGACTTTTCCAAGGGCATGTACGTGAAAGAGTCAGAGCTACGTGAATGTAATTAGTACCATTGAGCTGCCTTTCCAGTTTAGGTAACCAGATGTTATGTAATGAGTCAAATGACAGAATTAAAAAAAAAACACCTTTCAAATAATACAGTTTCTGATATACAAAAGCACCCCCCAATTAGTTAATAAATAAAATCCCCATTTATTCTCTTAAGTAAAATTAACTTGTAAATGACATAAAATTCAAACTTTTGTCCCACATTCCACCTCAATTTATTTTGCTTTCTTTTCTTTTCTTTTCTTTTCTTTTCTTTTCTTTTCTTTTCTTTTTTTTTTCTTTCCCTTATTGAACAGCGAGTAGGCTGTGGTCCTTTTAGAACCTAAATCCTGAATGACTTCTTGCTCAATGCATGTAGTTTCCTCAGCCCCTCCAAAGTTAAATTAATCCAAACCCCATATCTTCCGTGTGTGACAGTTTCTAATAGTCAAGATTAATGGAAAACAGAAAACTGTCACAGGACCTGTGAGTTACCTTCCATTTAGAAAAGAAAAACATTTAACATCTCTAGTGGTTATATAGAATAAAAGTATGTCCCAAGAAACAGTGCCTTGTGCAAAGATATTACAAATCTCAAAGACTTCTGGGGAGGAGGAAAGTAGAATAGAAAAGCTAGCCATATGTTCAATGCATCACACTCACTGTGAACTCAATTGTAAAGTTAGCAACAAGCTAATTGTAGCTCTTGCTTACCATGTTTTTGAGGAATGTTCATCTAAGCATATCCTCTCTGATCTCAAATGGGAAGCTCAGATACGTTCCTATCTTCCTGCAAAGTTTAGAAATTTGCCATATCGTCACCCTCAGTCACTAGACTAATTTGAGGTTCCCCTTTATTTTAATTTTAATTTTTTCTTTTTTTGAGGGGAGGAAGGGCAGCAGGAAAGGGAGAGAGAATCTTAAGTAGGCTCCCAGCACAGAGCTTGACGGGGGGCTAGACTCACAACTGTGAGAGCATGACCTGAGCTGAAATCAAGAGTCAGACACTTAGCCCACTGAGCCACCAGGTTCCCCGAGGCTCCCTTTATTTTTAAACAGTTTATTGAGGTGTAATTGACAAACCATAAACACATATTTAAAGTATGCAGTTTCATAAGTTATAACATATATGTACACCTGGAAAACAATCTTCACAAAGAAGATAATTAACATCCTCAACACCCAGGAAAGTTTCCTCATGGCCCTTCCTAATCCTTCCCACGCCCACCTCCCACTCCCTCCCCAGGAAACCACACATCTTCTTTCCGTCTTTTTATCTTAGTTTGCATTTGCTAGAACTTTACACAAATGTGGCCATACAATACATACTCTTTTTTCTGTGTGGCTTCTTTCACTCAACATAATTATTTTGACATTCATCGACATTTCTGCGTGTGACAATAGCTCATTCCCCATTTACTGCTGTGTAGTTTTCCACTGTATGGATATACCATTACTTGACTATCCATTCATCTGTCAGTGGACGTTTGGGTTCTTTCCAATTTTTAGCTATCACGAATAAAGCTGCTATGGATATTTGCACACAAGTCTTTGTATGGGGATATGCTTTCATTTTTCTTGAATAAATACCTTAAAGTGCAATGGCTAGATCATATAGTAGGTATATGCTTAACTTTTTTTTTTTAATGTTTTATTTATTTTTGAGAGAGAGGGAGAAAGCGGGAGAGAGGCAGATAGGACAGGGACAGAGGATCTGAAGTGGGCTCCATGTTGACAGGCTGACAACAGCAAACCCGATTTGGGGCTCAGACCCATAAACCGCGAGATTGTGACCTGAACTAAAGTTGGCGCTCAATTGACTGAGCGACTTAACTTTTTAAGAAACTGCCAAAATGTTCTCCAAACTAGTTGTACCATTTTGTATTCCTACCATCATTGGTTAGGAATTCCAGTTGCTCTATATCCTTGTCAACACTTGGAAGTGTCAATCTTTTAAATTGTATCTATACTAATAGATATGTAGTGTTCATATGGCCCATTCAAGCATTTTTTATGATGGCTGTTTTAAAAATCCTTATCAGATAATTCCAACATCTGAGTACTCTTTTTTTTAAGTTTATTTATTTATTTTGAGAGAGAGAAAGAGAGAGAAAGCACAAGGGGGGAGGGACAGAGAGAGAGGGAGAGAGAGAGAGAATCTGAAGCAGGCTCCACACTGCCAATGCAGAGCCTGATGCAGGACTCGAACTCACAAACTGACAGATCATGACCTGAGCCAAAGTCAGACCCATGCACCCCAATATCTGAGTTCTCTTGATATTGGCACCTGATGATGATCTTTTCTCATTCCAGTTGTGATTATCCTGGTTGTTGGTATTGATTAATGATTTTCTATTGTTTACTGGACGCTCTGGGTGTTATGTCATGAGACTGTGCATCTTACTTGACCTTTCTTCTTTTTAGAAGGCAGTCACCTTGTTTAGGTGTAGCAAGCAGGTCCAGATGGGATGTGTGTTCAGCTCTCTTGGGAGCCTGCTGATGCCAGCCTGGTGACAATGGAGCACCAACTCTCATTGTCTCATTTCCACTGGACAAAGGTGGAAGTTCAGGTCCACACTTTGCCTTACTGACACCAGGGGCAGTGGACACAGTGCAAACTAGCATTCTTCATCCCACCTTGTTCTGTCATGTTGCTTCCAGGTGGGAGTGGAAGCTCAGATCCCTCCTGGAAATCAATTTTATCTTAATCTATGTATATGTTACTTTGAATTCTTTACATACTACAAAGAACCAAGTGGATATCTTACAAATGGAAATATTCTTTAAAAACACTCAGCAGCTGGGGCTCCTGGATGGCTCAGTCAGTTAAGCGTCTGACTTCAGCTCAGGTCATGATCTTGCGGTTCGTGAGTTTGAGCCCCGCGTTGGGCTCTGTGCTGACAGCTCAGAGCCTGGGGCCTGCTTCGGATTCTGTGTCTCCCTCTCTCTCTGCCCCTCCTCTGCTCACACTCTGTCTCTCAAAAATAAATAAATGTTAAAAATTTTTTTAAATTTTTTTACTTTCATCTTTTTCTTTTGCAAAATAAAAACAGCCCTGGAATTTCAATGACTTGACACCAAAGTTTATTCTGAACTCCCCTGAAGTCCAGTCAGCGATTGGGAACAGCCTTCATACTGCTGTCCTTTAAGCTCTGACTCTAGAATCAAGGTCCCTTTTATCCTAAGTCCCCAGTGTCCCTCAGGGCCTCCCCAGGGTCACTACTGGATCCTCTGCATCTGGCCCATTGATTGAGAGATTGAGAGAATAGAGGATTCTATGGGGTGTTTTATGTCCAGGCATGGAAGTGGTATACATCTTAGCTGCCCAAATTCCAACATCCACAACCCACTCATGGCCCAAACAGGGAATTTGGGAAACAAAGTCTTCGGGAAAGAAAATAGGGTAGTGAGCAACTAGCTAGATTCCCATTTGCCCAGTGGATTGGCATTAGTTTTAGATATATCAATGAACTGTGTTTATATTTTTGTAATTAGGTAAGTTTTTCCTTCTTCATATTCAAAACTAATACTATGGTTTAGTGTCTTGTGTAGTAATTTGTTTTTCCTTGTCTCACTCTCCCCCTTCCCTTCCTTTCTTTTTCTTTCTTTCTTTCTTTCTTTCTTTCTTTCTTTCTTTCTTTCTTTCTTTCTTTCTTTCTTTCTTTCTATTTTTCATCAATAAATATTTATTGAGCCGACCTCTGGACCCCTCTGATGTCCAAGCACTCTTCAGGTTCTAGGAACATAGCAGTGAACAAAACAAGAAATCAAGATTACTGTTTTCTTGTGCATAAACTCTAGTGGAAAGGCTCAGAAACAAGGAGCAAAACAAATATAGGTAAAGCTCCAGACAGTGGAAAGTTCTGTGAGAGAAAACAACGTGAAAGTTTTGAGATGGTGAAGAGGAAAAAGATGGTTGGATTAAAAGGTCAATGACGGTGCTTTTGAGCATTTGCATTTCAGCCGAGTCCAGAATGACAAGAAGGAACCAGCTGTTTGATGATCTTGGTGATAATCTCTGGCTCTGGTACATTCAACCCTCTGCCTCTTTTGCAAGTACACCTATGCTGCAGAACACACCTGGAGAGGAACGTTCAACCATGCTGACAATTCTCACTTGAAACACTGGCCCGCACACCTTAAGGGGGCCCTAATGCTGCACAGTAATCTCAGTGGCTGTCAAAATGTGGTCCCCAGATGGGCTGCCTCACCTGGGGGCTTGTTAGAAATGTAGCTTCTCAGTCCCAGCCCCAGGTCCACCCAGTCATTAACTCTGGGGAGGAGCCCGGTGTTTGTTTCAACAAGCCTTGTAGGTGCTGCTGATGTGCACAAAGCCAAAGAGCCACTGCCCTAGTCCCACTGGGTGCTCCTGGGTGACTGCTTCCCAGCATCTCCTCTTTCCTGAAGCCCTCCTCAACCTCACCCTCGGCGGATGACCTAACATACCTTCTTGAACAAACAAAGCAACCGGAAGTGAAATCGCACAGACTCCCACTACCATATTTCCTCACCTTCTGGCATCTGTACTAGAATTTTCTATCTTCTCACCTGTTTTTGTAAAGGAAACTCCGTGCTCTTATCTGTCACTGGTCCTTCTACTCAGCTCTGGTTCTCATCCCCTCTTGCCTATTCAAGGACATCGCAACTTAAATAACAGTGTTATTTCCATTACATTCTGGTGGCATATACCTGTCCCTTTTTACTTTATTTTCATATGCTTTAAGTGTTTGAGGCAATTACAGAATCATGACATTCTACCCCCAAATAATTCAGTATAAATATTTTAAAAACAATATTTGTATAGAAAACCAAAAAAGATTATTATGAACAAAATGAGTAATAATTCCTTAAATCTCATATCCGGTTCATAATCAGATTTCCTCCATTGTCCTTCAAAAATCCATGCAACTGTTTTCTCAAAGCCAAGATGCATTCCAGGACCTGGTGGTTTCTTCCTTGATTTCTTTAACTCCAGGCTAGCCCTTCCTTTCCCTTATCCTTTTTAATGGAAAAGTCAGGGCCAGTTGTCCTGTCAAATAAATGTCCCACCTTCTGGACATTTCTGATTGCTCCCTGATGGTGACATTTAGTTCGTCCTCTATTTCTTGTATTCCCTATAAAAACAAATTTAGAGTTAAAGACTGGATAGATTTAACTTAAGCATTTGCAGAGGGATGTTGTGATGAGCACTAGGTGATGTAAGGAATTGTTGAGTCACTATATTAAATGTATATGTATTCATGCATATATATAATGGATGTATGTAATTTTACTTAAAATTTTATTATAAAACAAAACAGAAAATGCGTGAAACAGTTCAACAAATTGTTATAAAATGATCACTCATATAACTCCCACCCTAAATAAGAGAAAAAGACCTTTACTCCAGAAGCCCCTGATACCATGTCCCTCCCAAGTTATATCCCTCCCTTTCTCCTATTATTCTAGATGTACTCATTATTCTAACTTTTATAATATTTTTGCCCTGGTCTTTCTTTATGGTTTTACCAACTTATGAGGCATTCCCAAACAATATATGTGCATTTTAACCTGATTTTCAACTTCATATAAATGACAACATACAGTATGAATTCTGTTTTGTCTAGCTTCTTTTGCTCAATGAAGTATTTAAGATTCATCCATATCCTTTCATATAATTGCAGTTCATCCATTTTCACTTATATTTCATTGTATGATTATATTACCCTATATTTTTACATTCTACTGTTGATGGGCTATTACGAAAAATGCTGCTGTGTTCTTGTGCATGTAACTCTACAGCCTGCATAAACAGGCATTTCTTCAGGGTGTCACCTGGTGGTGGTTTTGCTGATCAGAGAGTAGATTATCTTTCAACTTACTGGGTTCTGCCAGTATTTAAAAAGTGGTTTTACCTGTTTACTCTTTCACAAGCATTTCTTGTTCCACATTCTTGCCAGCATTTGATATTATCATTTAAAACTGTTTGACAAAACTTGTGGGTGTGTAGTAGTGACTCATGTGGTTTTAATTTGAATTTCTCTGGATTACTTATGAAACAGCATTTAAAAAAAAAGTTTTGGGGGTGCCTGGTGGCTCAGTCGGTTAAGTGTCCCACTTCGGCTCAGGTCATGATCTCACGGTTCATGAGTTCAAGCCCCACATCAGGCTCTGTGCCGACAGCTCAGACCCTGGAGCCTGCTTCAGTTTCTGTGTCTCCCTCTCTTTCTGCCCCTCCCTTGCTCGTACTCTGTCTCTCTCTCTCTCTCCCTCAAAAATAAACATAAAAAGAAAAAAAGTTTTGGATGTTTGGACACCTGATTGACCTGACACGTTGACTGAGAAGTCCATCCATCCCCCATAGCTCTGCAGTACATCTTCCATCGCAAATCAGGTGTCAATGTATCGATTTGTTTGGGGCTGTCTATTCTGTACAGTGAGTCGATTTGTCTATATCTGCGCCAGTACCACCCAGTCTTCATTACTAAAGTTCCATAATAATTCTGCATTTCTGGTAGACAAGACCTACATTTTTGTTCTTTAAAAGGGCCTTGGCATGGGGCGCCTGGGTGGCTCAGTGAGTTGAGCGTCCGACTTCAGCTCAGGTCCACTGTGTCTTCTACAATTTAGTTAACAGAGTGCTTTTCTCCAAAGCTGTATCTTGCTTTACTAGGAAAGAAAACATTTTATAAACCTTAGTGTTGGCCTTATTGCTAGAAAACCTATAGCTAAGCTGATTGCTTACGTGGAACAACTTATTTTTTTTTTAATTATTACTACCTCTGTTTTAGAGAGAGCGTGCATGAGCAGGGGAGAGGGGCAGAGGGAGAGAGGGGGAATGTTAAGCAGGCTCCACAGTCAGCCCGGACCCTGATGGGGGGCTCTATCCCATGACCCTGGGCTCATGACCTGAGCCAAAATCAAGTCAGAGGCTCAACTGACTGAGCCACCCAGGCACCTCTCACATGGAACAACTTCTAGGCAACAAGTTTAATTACTGTTTTGTCTGCCTCTGCTGTTAGATATGCTATTGTCTCTCAGTTCCAAACTTACCCTTCTATGCTCTACTTTGTGAGTCTGGGGCTGGGACTCCGCAAACATTGCGGCTCTACCTGCTGGTTGCCTGTTAGGCTCTTCCAATAGAGGATGCCAGAAGTGGAGGGCAAGGCTGCAGGAGAGAGAGGACTTGCAAAGAGACAGGATTTGCTATTCCTGTCTGCTTCTTATGGGATTGCTGCTTGTGTCCTTCCAGCGAGTCAGATACCCTCCTCACACTGGTGGCACCTATTGCTTCCAGGAGCAGAAGCTGATCAAGTTTGTGGTTTTTTCAACACTTTCAGAACCAATTGGGCAGCGCCACTCTGCAGAGGTCTGAGTACTATCTCCATGGACTCCTACGTTTCTAAGTGTTTACCGTTCTAACAACTTGGCTAGACTCCCTCAGTCCCAAGGGTAGTGGCTGCTTCTGGCAGTTGGAACCTACCCAACAACATAGTGTTCTGCTTTTCCAGTTACCTATGCACAGCTCTTTATACCTGGTTAACAATTCTTGATATTAAATTCTCTCTGCTCAATCTAGTGGGATTTCTGTCTCCTTACCAGACTCTGGCCAGAATACTTCCCTCTCTGCTTTCTGAGTTTTCCTTTTTGTAAATCAGTCTTTCTTATTTTGTCTGATCAAATAATTTGTATTATCTATTTTGGAAATAGAATCAAAATAATGTTTTCCTGTGTAAACTCGGATTTCAAAGTTTGTCTTTTTCCCCTAACCTCTCATGCATTTCCTACAGCCATGACACTGGGAATCCTCCCGGCCCCCAACTTGGGTCCCTTTTCACTTCTTAGTGCTTGAATGCTACACAGAAGACAATGAAAATTCTGACTCAGGAAAAAAGCACTCAGTCTTCAAGCAAGGACATCATCCTGCACATTCCCTGCATCTTCCTAGGTATTAGCTTCAAGTCTAGTTTCTTTTTAGAACGGAGATGTACATGGCCCTCTCGCCAGTATTTGCTTTGTTCAACAGACATGAGTAGAAAAGGCTTTCTGGTGAGTGGGAAGAGGAAGTCGTTATTCTTTGGGGGTTTGGACCATAGTGTTCTACAGTGATTAAGCTCCTCTTGCCTGCAGACTTATTCCCCTGCAGGGAATAAGAAGGAATAAGGAATAAGAAGACATTTCTTCTTTGCTGTTGTGTTTTCAGCCTCTAACTTTATTCTGCTAAGAAGCGTGGCTCTCTTTCCTACTACAGGTGCCTTCTCTCCACATTTGACTTCATTCTGGGTGGTGACTGGCCACATCATCCTCACATTTGGAGATGCCTTACTTGGCAATATTTGAGCCATTGGCAGGATGTTACCCTGTGAGTTGCTATGAAAAGAGGAAACAAGACTTTGGGGACTTTACAGAGGAAAGACAGAAAGAACAAGAAGAGCTGAGAGGTATCCTGAGATGAGGTAAGCAGGCTGAGGCTTCAGAAAGGAAATGTGAGCAGAGAAAGTGGACACATGGGCAGACTCAGGTTGAGGGAACAGGGTATTTGGTCTACTTGTCAAGCAACCAGCATGAATTAAAATCATCATCTGGGCAAATTACTATCCTTATTGTTGTGTGGAATACAAAGAAGGGCACAGGATATGGCACCTGGTTTTCAGAAAGTGGTGTGTACAAACAGAACATTGGGTAATGTCCACAGAAGGGGGTATGAGGCAGTGCCCAAGTGATTAAGAAAACAGGAGACTTGGGTAAAGCTTCAGGGTGGAGAAAGTGGTCAACAGTGTCAAATATTGCTGGGAACTTGAGAAAGCTAATGGAGAAAAAGACCTCAGAGATGGCAACCTTGTTAGCACTGGCAACCTTGTGCAGAACTGGGAGCAGGTTCGTGATTGGGAGGAGGGTGAGATGTGGAGTATCTCTAGGTTAGAATATTAGGTGTCCACCCCTGCAAGGCAGAAGCCAGCATCCAACTGTGCAGAGCCAAGGATGATGACCAAGGTATTTTAGAGTGTGGTGCTACACAAGTAAGCCCATAGCTGACCCTGTGGTTCTGTAGCCTACCTCATGGTTTCCCTGCATGCTCATTCTCACTCAGGAACTGGAGGAAAAGGAAAAGGGAGGTGGCATTGGGTGGTGGCAAAGGGGTCTCCTTCGTTCCTACTTCCCTTTTTGCTCCTATTGACCATTGCCTGATGCATAGCAGTCGTCTAGGTGATCCTGAATACAGTGCTGGCTGGGGAACCTGCTGATTGCCACCCAAATTGCAACAGTATGTTCAAGTGTATATACAGTAGTGATTTATCCATTAGCTGAACAAGCCTCTCTGACATGGTTTTGCTGTCATCCCTCTAGTGTTTGAGTTATGATGTCAACTTGACTCTGCCCTGGGTGGCACTTCTAATTAGGTAGATTGGTTCCTCTTCTTGGTCTGCCCTAGCTGAATGTGTCTGCCTAGGTCTCAGAGCTGTGTTGGGGAGAATATGGAGCCTGCAACCTTGTCTCAGGAGTGAAAAGGAGCAATTGAGTGGTAGGATGTCTGGAATTTCTAAAGAAGGATGGTCTGGATTCCCAGGTCTTCCAACAGCCACAAGAAGTGCAGAGGAAGACATAAGCCCTCCCTCTTAAAGGAGGAGCTGGAGGGAGAGGAATTAAAGAATAGGTTGCAGCTGCTTTATGAAGTCAGGGAAGAGATCCCTGGCTCTATCCCAAGTGAAATTCTCTTATTAGTATTTGCCTTAGATTTGATAAGATGTTGAATAAACCTGATGTGGTAATAATCTGGAAGCAGATGCCTGACAGTGTAAGATGACTGGATTTATTAGAGCAGTGCCAGTAGCTTTTAGATTTTAAGGAAGTCTGTCCAATATTACAAGTACAAAGAAGCAGGGGTGGAGTTTCTAGGTGCTTGATAGAGTGAAAAAGTGACTAGGTGAGTGGAATTGGGGGCCAAGTCCTCACATTTCAAGAAAAGAGATGGAAGGGGAATGTTTCTGGAGTTTGCTAATAGCTACTGGGGGACTGAATCTCTTTCATACACTTCTGCCTTCCATCTTCATTTGGGCAGAAGCTAAAAATCTGCCCAGGTGGCTGTGTTACTGCTAATTGCTTCATGTTTTTAATGGGGCCTCATAATTTTAATTGCATTTGGATATTTTATATTCACTCAGTCTCCACATGGGCACTGTTGGAGACGATAATACAGAAAATTATAATGACATTGGTGATACCACTCACTTGGCCCAGGGCTCTTTGCTGCTCTGGGTTAGAGAACAGGCAGAAAGTAATGCAGAAGGTCAAGAGGAGTCTCAGTTTATCCTCAGCTTGATGGTCCCCCATCCTACCCAAGAACCAGGTTGCCACTGAGTCTGGCAGCATTAGCTCTTTGCCAGCCCCAGGATTCACGCTGGATAGTGGAAGGCCTGGTTTTCAAGCTCCAGGCCAAGTTTCCAGTGGATGCATCTCTCTCTCTGGCTCTAGACAACTTGGAAGAGGCCCCATGCCCATGTGCCCTTTATAAGTAGTCCTTTGGACTCCTACTTAAACATGGTCCTCTCCTACTTAAATATGTCATCGGCCACCAAGGCAGTAGTACTTAGGGATATGCCCGTCTTTGCCCCACCTAATCCTGTCCTTTCTTGGAATCCAGCCTCAGTGGAGGAGGAAGAGAATTCCTCCATAAAAGTACACTTTTTATTTCCGTAATTAAAGTGTGATCATATAAATAACACTTGCTTTTTATTTGAATTTGAATAACACATGGAAATATAAAGAGAAAAATAGAAGACACCTGAAATCTCATTACCTTGAGATAACAGTTTGGTGACCATCCTTTCAAGAACCCCTTTATGCATTCAGACACACATGTGTATAGTTTTACATGAATGGGATGATATTACACATACTGTGTGTATGTGTGTGTATTTTAAAATCGTGAATTTTTTCTTTCTTCCTATCTCTTCTTCCTAAATGAACACTTATCTCCCTATTTCTGTCCTACATATGTTACTATCTGCTGTGTACCCTTCTATATTTTTCTCCATACTCAATTACTGTCATACAGAGATATGTGTATGTCTGTGTATCTATGCTTATATAATATACATATACTTTATAAGCAAATAGATAGATTTTTTTCTTGGTTTTGAAATGTGATATACTTCAATCCATACTTTTATCACCTTGCTTTTCTTATTTGGTAATACCTTATGTTCACACTTCCAAGTTACCTGGTATAACTCTATCCCATATCAACATTTCATTGCATAACATGGTAGAATTCCCCTATTAATATACATATGCTTGGTTTCCAGTCTGGACCACTGTGAGCAGTGCTGCAATAAATATCCCATTCCTTTCAAATAGGTCCTTTTATTTCTCTAGAATAGCTATCTAAGAGCCAGAATTGCTGGTTTAAAGAGTATTTGCATTTTAAATATTAATATATGTGGCCAGATTGCCTTCCAAAAAGGCTTGAACAGGGATGCCTGGACGACTCAGTCAGTTAAGCATTGACTCTGAAGTTTGGCTTAGGTCATGATCTCACAGTTCGTGAGTTCAAGCCCTGCAGTGGGTTCCACGCTGTGAATGTGGAGCCTGTTTGAGATTCTCTGTCTCCCTCTCTCTGCCCTTCCCCAGCTCTCTTTCTCTCTCATAGTAAATAAATAAACTTAAAACAACAACAACAACAACAACAAAAAGCTTTAAACACTTCAAAGTTTCACGAGCATAATTTATTTTCCTCCTTTCTTTTCTTCCACGTTTTAGGCAGAAATAGGGAATTATATCTCGTTGTTTTCATTTATAGTTTTCTGGCTTTTAGTGAATTTGAGCACCTATTCCTAAGACTGGCTATTTGACAAACTTAACTATTTGTGACATTTGCCCATTTGTCCATGATACTATCTTTTTCTAATCAATTGGTAAGAGTTCTTTGTATATTACAGAGGTCGTGGTAGAGAAAACACTTATCCCTCACTTCTGATGTTTCCATCTAGCAGGGGCAGCCATTAATGTAATGTTTCTGTCAGCTCTTCAACTCTTCATTCACTTCCTTTCTGTGGTAGAGAGATTGAATCTGGTGAGTTTGGGAGGAGAGGTTGGAATGTAGTTAAGCCTATATCCTTTTTTTGTGTGTTTTCTTGTGGTGAGAGATCTACTAAGAGCATATGTTCTTGATTGCACTCCACTGTCTTTTAATTGGTGAGTTTAACCTATTTACATTTATTTCAATGACTGTATAAATTACGACTTGTTTCTTCTAATGTATTTCAAATTTCCCATTTATTGTACTTTCTTTTTTTCTCCTTCCCTACTTTCCTTTTTTTTTTTTAAAGAAATAGCCTTTTAAAAAAATATTTATTTTTGAGAGAAAGAGAGCACGAGTGGGGAGGGGCAGAGAGAGAGGGGGACACAGAACCCAAAGCAGGTTCCAGGCTCTGAACTGTCAGCACAGAGCCCTATGCGGGGCTCAAACTCACAAACCACAAGATCATGACATGAACTGAAGTCAGCCGCTAAACTGACTGAGCCACCCAGGTGCCGCTGTCCTTCCCTGCTTTTCAATGGATGAATCAAATATTTTTCCTGATGGTTAAAACATTTTACATTCTATTTTTAGTCTTATATTTGTTACTTGTGCTTATGTTTACTTACCTCTATTGATTACTTTTTTTATTTTTTAAATTTTTAATGTTTTTATTTATTTTTGAGAGACAGAGAGAGACAAGATATGAGTGGGGTAGGGACACACAGAGAGAGAGAGACACACAGAATCTGAAACAGGCTCCAGACTCTGAGCTGTCAGCACAGAGCCCAACGTGGGACTTGAACTCATGAACTGCAAGATCATAACCTGAGCCAAAGCCCCACACTTAAGCAACTGAGCCACCCAGGCGCCCCACCTCTATTGATTTCTTATTTTACTTACCCCTTATTGATTTTAATATTGTACCAGAGGTAGTGAGAGAAACCAAGTACGAAAATGAAATAAAAAGCATATAGATTTGGGGGCACCTGGGTGGCTCAGTGGGTTAAGCATCTGACTTCAGCTCAGGTCATAATCTCACAGTCTGTGAGTTCGAGCCCCACGTTGGGCTCTGTGCTGACTGCTCAGAGCCTGGAGCCTGCTTTGGATTCTGTGTCTCCTTCTCTCTCTGCCCCTCCCCCGTTCATGCTCTGTCTCTCTCTGTCTCAAAAATAAATAAAAACATTAAAAAAGTGTTAAAAAAAAAAGCATATAGATTTGAAAGGAAGAAGTGAAATTCCCTCTATTTTCCAGATGACATGATCTTGTATAAATAAAATTTTACGGGGGCGCCTGGGTGGCTCAGTCGGTTAAGCGTCTGACTTCAGCTCAGGTCACGATCTCACGGTCTGTGAGTTCGAGCCCCACGTCGGGCTCTGGGCTGATGGCTCAGAGCCTGGAGCCTGCTTCTGATTCTGTGTCTCCCTCTCTCTCTGCCCCTCCCCCGTTCATGCTCTGTCTCTCTCTGTCTCAAAAATAAATAAACGTTAAAAAAATAATAATAAAAAAATAATAAAAATAAAATTCTACGGAATGTGCTGAAAACTTTTAGAGCTAACAAACAAGTTCAGCAAGGTTGTGAGGATTAATATGCCAAAAAAAAAATTATATTCCTAAACACTGTGAGTGAACAATCCAAAAATAAAAAAATTTCATTTGGGGTACCTAAGTGGCTCAGTTGGTTAAGCATCTGACTCTTGATTTTGGTCAGGTCATGCTGTCACAGTTCCTGAGTTCAAGCCCTGCACTGAGCTTTGCACTGACAGTGTGGAGCCTGCTTGGGTCTCTCTCCCCCCCTTTCTCTCTGTCTCTGTCTCTCTCTGTCTCTCTCAAAATAAATAAACTTAAAAAAAATACATTTTCATAATAGTATCAAAAAGAAGTATATCATCATCTGTATATTCCCCCTTGAATGATACAAATACTTAGTGTACTCTCATATCCCTTAATCTTACCCCATGCACCATCTCCACCATGCTGATAGTGTGTAAAATTTAGTTATGAATTATATAAGTATACATGCTTATCTTTTCTTCTCTTTATTGAGATATAGTTTTCATATAGTCAAATGCACAGATCTGTCTATAACTAATTTGGACAAATGTACATAATATATAAAAAACATCACCCAATTCAAGATAAAGGACATTTCCAGAACCCCATAAGGTTCCTTCATGCCCCCTTTTAGTCAACCCCTTCTACCAGAGCCAACTGTTATTCTGATTTCTATCACCATAGATTAGTTTGCCTCTTCTAGAATTTCTTATTAAAAGAATCATGTAATATATACCTTTTGGGTTTTGCTTTTTTCACTCAACCTGATATTTTTTGAAAGTCATTCATGTTATTGCATTTATTTGTAGTTGTTTTCTTTTTATTGCTAGTTGTTATTCAATTGTATGAACATACCAAAACTTGCTTATCTATTCTTCCATTGGTGGATGTTTGTGTTTTCTTTTTCAATTTGGGAATACTATGAATAAAACATTCTCATATAAGTTTTTTGTGTACATGAATAGAATTGCTGGATCATAATTGCTCCAAGGGTGTGTTGAAACTTCTCCACTGGACACTTGAACTTCTACAAAAGTCATCTCATCCATGGTGATTGTCATTATCCATCTTCTTTATGGGGGAGACAGTAGAAAACTCATATTGCACCATGTTTATAATGACACTGCTTCTGATTTGACACTTTTATCTATTTAGGGTCTTGATCACACACCAGATGTCTAGTAAACAACTCCAGGCTTCCACAGACCTATTCATCAGACCGTTCAGGTGGCACATGATTGTGATTGTGGGATCAGTCATTGCAATTTGTGTAAGTATATTTCTTTCCACTTGTCTCTCTCTATCCATAGAGCTTGAACCAATTGCTTCCATCCAGGAGAAGGAGGCTGAAGGAAGCTCTCCATTTCATCATTCCATTTTCCTGTTTCTAATCCAGAAATAGAAGTGTCCAAGAGGGACAAGCTCTTAGAAAAAGAATGAGCAAATTATAGCAGGTAGGGGTAACTGTAAGGGAGTCCAAAACACTAGCCTGAAAAACTGAGGGGAAGAAGGAAACCTGAGCTCTCCATGCTTTCTTTCCCCCAAGGTGCTATATTTCTGCTCCAGCCCACCTGGCTCCTTTCTAGATCTTAAAATTGAGATAGCCCCCATACCTGTCTCTAAGGATACCCTGCTGTCCCTCTCTACCTCTGCATATATGTAAGAGTTTCCTTTTCCCCTTGGTTCCACTAAGAAAAAAAAAAAAGTTGAACTATGCAAAAAGAAGCTCTATCAGGAATATTTGTATCATTCAAGGGGGAATATACAGGGGCGCCTGGGTAGCTCAGTTGGTTAAGCGTCCAACTCAGCTCAGGTCATGATCTCATGGTTTGTGAGTTCAAACCCCACGTTGGGCTCTGTGCTGACAGCTCAGAGCCTGGAGCCTGCTTCGGATTCTATGTCTCTCCCTTTCTCTTTCTCTCTCTGCCCCTCCCTGCTGTGTTCTGTCTCTCTCTCTCAAAAATAAGTAAACATTAAAAAAATTTAACAAAAGAAAACATTTAAAAAATTTAAGGGAAAAAATAAAAGAAACCTTAAAGATAGAAATCTATGTATGTACAAAGGACAAATCATTTATGTTAAGCTAAATAGCAGTTGTCTTCAAACTGAGTTGCTTCTATAGCTCCGTTTTCTGGGCGTTAGTTCAAACTTTTTGCCATTTAGCCTGAGATAAGTTTATTTTTGCTGTTGCTCTGACTAGTTCTGGTGAAACTGAGAATCTTTTCTTGAACATATTTTCTTGTTTTGAGTTCTTTATCTGAGAACAGGAAATGAGAATTTAGTAGAAAAGTGCTATCTCAGGATAGAGTATGTATCTTAGGGATATGATCCTAGCAGAGGAAAAGATTACTTCAAGAGATGGCATTTCGGGGGCGCCTGGGTGGCTCAGTCGGTTGAGCGTCCGACTTCAGCTCAGGTCACGACCTCACAGTCCGTGGGTTCGAGCCCTGCGTCGGGCTCTGGCCTGATGGCTCAGAGCCTGGAGCACACTTCCGATTCTGTGTCTCCCTCTCTCTCTGCCCCTCCCCCATTCATGCTCTGTCTCTCTCTGTCTCAAAAATAAATAAACGTTAAAAAAAAAATTAAAAAAAAAAATAGATGGCATTTCCTGATACCACTATAGAGTGATAAGCCCTTGGGAATTATGGAGGAAGGCAGTCAAGAAAGGTGGCAGCTAGACAAGAGCAGGGAAATGTTGGGAAATTGGTTTCATACAGGGAAATCAGGCAAGTAAGTAAATGCATTCAGGATAATGAGAAACCAGTTTCCATTATTGAAGGACTTACAAATATGGAAAGGGAAGACTGGAATAGACCCTGAGGTGTTGGACTGGAATTGAAGCTATAAAGGGAAATATTTCATAACGTTAAAAGGATTGATTCAGCAATCCGTCAAGAGGACATAACAGACCTGTTTATGCATCTAATAACAGAGTTTCAAAATATATGAAGCAAAAACTTACAGGACTTCAAATAAAAAATAGACAAATTCACAATTAGAGATTTCAATATCCCTTCATCTATAATTGACAGTATAAATTGACAGAAAATAGGTTAACATACCGAAGATGTGAACAACAGTACCAACTGACTTGACCCAATTATGTCATTTATAGAACACTCCACACAACACAGAAGAATACACATTCTTTTCAAGTGCTTATGGAATGTTTACCAAAATAGATTATATTCTGAATCATAAAACAACTCTAAATAAATTTAAAATGTTTCAAATCATACAAAATTGTGTTCTCAGATCACATTGAAAATACATTAGAAATCAATAATGGAAAGATTTCGAGAAAACTCCCAAATATTTGGAAACTAGGCAACATCTAAATAGTTCATGGGTCAAAGGAAAATCTTAAAGGAAATTGTAAAGTATTTTGAACAAATGGAAAATGAAAACAGACCTATTAATTTTTGTAGGATACGCACAGGGAAATTTATAGCACTAAATGCCTTTGTCAGAAAAGAAGTAAGATCTCAGACAAATTCTTAGAAATACACAAACTACCAAAACTGAAACAGGAAGAAATAGATCATCTGAACAGACCCATAACCAGCAAAGAAATTGAATTAGTAATCAAAAATCTCCCAACAGGGGTGCCTGTGGCTCAGATGATTGAGCGTCTAACTTCAGCTGAGGTCCTGATCTCAGGATTTTTGAGTTGGAGCCCTGCCTCAGGCTGTCTGCTGTCAGCACAGAGCCTGCTTTGAATCCTCTGTCTCCCTCTGTCTCTGCTCCGACCCCCTCTCAAAAATGAATAAACATTAAAAAAAAAAAAAAAAAAAACTCCCAACAAACAAAAGTCCAAGGCCAGATGGCTTCCCAAGGGAATTCTACCAGACATTTAAAGAAGAATTAATACTTCTTCTCAAACTGTTCCAAAGATAGAAATGGAAGGAAAACTTCCAAACTCGTTTTATGAGGCCAGCATTACCTTGATTCCAAAACCAGACAAAGACCCTACTAAAAGGAAAATTACTAAAAAGTCAATATCCTGATGACCTAGATGCAAAAATCCTCAACAAGAAACTAGCAAATCAAACCAAGAGTACATTAAAAGAATTATTCACCATGATCAAGTGGGAATTTATTCCTGGGCTGCAGGGGTGGTTCAATATTCGCAAGTCAATCAATGTGATACACAGCATTAATAAAAGGAAAGATATATATGTTAACTAGCTTGGATTTAAATAAAATTTGAAAAAAATAAATAAAAAAGAAGGATAAGAACCATATGATCCTCTCAATAGATGCAGAAAAAGCATTTGACAAAATACAGCAACCATTCTTGATAAAAACCCTCCAGAAAGTAGGGATAGATATACATACCTCAACATCATAAAGGCCGTATATGAAAGACCCACAGCTAATATTATCCTCAATGGGGAAAAACTGAGAGCTTTGACTCTGCAATCAGACAACAAAAAGAAATAAAAGGCATCCAGATCAGCAAGGAAGAAATCAAACTTTTGCTCTTTGCAGACAACATGATACTCCATGTAGAAAACTTAAAAGACTCCACCAAAATATTGCTAGAACTAATATACAAATTAAGCAATGTTTCAGGATATAAAATCAATGTACAAAAGTCTGTTGCATTTCTATTCACCGATAATGAAGCAGCAGAAAAAGAAATCAAGGAATCAGTCTCATTTACAACTGCACCAAAAACCATAAGGTCAAAAGGAATAAACCTAACCAAAGAGGTAAAAATATCTGTACTCTGAAAACTATAGAACACTTATGAAAGAAATTGAAGAAGACACAAAAAAATGGAAAAACATTCCATGCTCATGGATTGGAAGAACAAACATTGTTGAAATGTCTATACTACCCAAAGCAATCTACACATTTAATTCAACCCAATCAAAATACTGCCAGCATTTTTCACAGAGCTAGAATAAACAATCCTAAAATTTTTATGGAACCACAAAAGATCCCAAATAGTCAAAGCAATCCTGAAAAAGAAAAGCAAAGCTGGAGGCATCATGATTCTGGACTACAAAGCAAGTCATCAAGACTACTGGCACAAAAACAGACACAGGGATCAATAGAACAAAATAGAAAACCCAGAATGGACCTACAACTATATGGTCAACTAATCTT